>NC_141257.1:0-320000 GCF_054856555.1 Leptonotus elevatus | reverse complement strand
CCTCTCCCACCATAGTCAATGGTATCATGGCACCAAATGCAAAGCGCTTTCCCGGCACGATCGATCTTCCGAATAAAGTCACTGAACAAATTCGTCACAGTCTTCTTTCCAACATTTGCAGATATATCCTTCTCTAACCAGTCCCATCGAAACTTGTTTTTTACGATCTTGTCAATTTCCTTAACTCGCGGAGCATCTTTGCGTTCGATCACGGACATCTTTCTTTAAACACCCGGCAAAAACGTGTGAGAAATGAACAATGGCATACTCCTATGCCTTTATAACAAGCGCGTTTATTAATCAACAAACAATGGCATACGCCTATGCCTTTATAACAAGCGCGTTTATTGGTCAACACGGAGACTTCAGCCAATCGCAAGATCCGTTTCATTTCAGTTACGGAAACACTAAAATGGAATGCTGTCGAGAGACGAAATCGGATTTTTTACCACTTAAAAAATTGTAAAATTTTATTTTTGGAGATAAAAAAAGTCCCTGATATATATACATACACATACATATACATATATATATATACATACATATATATATATATACATACACATACATATATACACATATATACACACACATATATATATATATATATATATACACATATACACATACATATATACACACATACATATATACACACATACATATATACACATATACATATATATATATATTAGGGGTGTGAATTGCCTAGTACCTGGCGATTCGATTTGTATCATGATTCATAAGTCACGTTTCGATACCGATTAATCCCGCTACGAATCTATAAATTGATTATTGCAAAAAATAATAAAAACTCAAATTTAGAAAATACTAATCAGTAAACTTGTACATGTTCACTGTAAGATTTGTATGAAAATGTATTTATTTATCTGAAAATTCAGGCTTATAACTGAGCCACTGCATTTAACAAACGAGTTGCAGTCTGTTTCATGTTTAAACAGCACTGAAATAAAATATTAAGGCTTAATGTTCCATTAATAGAACATTCTTCCATGCTTAATGTGTGAATCCTAACCCTAAATAAGACGTTTTGTTGAATATTCCCATAAATAATTTGTTTAAAAATCGATTCGGCCGCATATCGAATTGATTCGAAAATTGCGCGCTGTAATATCGCAATATATTGCCGAATCGATTTTTTCCAACCTCCCCTAATAAATAAATAAATAAAATATTATATATATATATATATATATATATATACATACATACATACATACAACTACATGTTTACTCATACAAATCAGTGTACGCATTTGCAGATTTATGTAACACATTTGTGACTTCAGTCACATTTGTAAATTCTTGTTACACATTTGTGGTTTCTTGTTACACATTTGTGACTTTGGTTACAGATACAAATTCTTTTTAGATATGTGTGAATCAAAATACACATTTGTAAATAGTTTTGGTACAATAATGGCCTCATATTATTTTTGGGACACATTTAGTACGACATTAGTCACTTACAGTATAAGTTTACTGATAACCCAAACCACCTTAACAGATAGAATAGAGAATAATTTAATTAAGATTAAAAAAAATATCACTTGACAAGATTCTCTATCTAATTATAGACTAAGCACTAGCAAACGAGGAAGTGGCAGTAAAATAAAGGCGTCAAGACAAGGGTTGGGTCAAATGGTAAGTCACACACTGCATCAACAATCACGACACAGCTTGTCGGCAAAATAAAAGGTTGAAGGTGGGCCAACACAAAGTCCATTCGAGCGCCACTCAGGGTACGGACAGGGGACTTGATCAAGCAGGCGAGTACTTTCTCCATCTGGAAGTATTTTCATTGAAAGAAGATCCAAATTGGACGTATTTAGTGGTGCACATGGAATCACATGAAGGGACTTGAGGGCATTTATGACACCTTGAGCTACACCTGCTGCTATGGAATTGTAGCAGGTTGTGAATACGTCCCTGTCCCAAGACTATACACTGTAGATACGTGACTACCTGCGCCACAAATGCATGTTATGCCAATATTCCCTGTTACTATAATCAGCGAATGGAGTGCGGTTGCTAAGAGGTGGCCCTGTGCTTGGCTCGGTCCGGGGCCCTCTTAACCCTAACCATGCGGCTTCTAGCAATTCAATAAAAATCTCTAAAAACTCAATCCATTAGGTACTCCTCTCCCGACCGGAGTTCAAGAGAGAAATGGCTGAAGGGACAAAGGAATGCTTGTACCTGTTGCATATAAAGGTATGAATCTGAAAAGTATAGACTATTGCTTTATTAGAATATCTTATGAATGATGTTTTTGTTATTTACAGTTATATGTATATTTATGCTGGATTGCAATAAAGCCTCCAGGCCGCTGCCACAGCCACCGAGAGCGAACCCACTGCCGCCACCGAACCCACCGGTGCCACTGAAAGTGAACCCACCGCTGCCACAGCCACCAAGAGCGAACCCACTGCCGCCACCGAACCCACCGGTGCCACTGAAAGAGAACCCACCGCTGCCACAGCCACCGAGAGCGAACCCACTGCCGCCACCGAACCCACCGCCGCGACGGAAAGTGAAACCACTGCAGACACCCCCACTGAAATCGAACCCACTGCCGCCACCGAAATCTAACCCACTGCCGCCACAGACACCCAGAGCGAACCCACCGCCGCCACAGTTACTGTTTGAAAACAAAGGTTTATAAATGCTGAAATGGAAATATATTGGAACTGTCCCTTGATGATTGTGCCTATTTTTGGGAGCTCAAAGAATTGGGTTGGACACTCTTAAAAGGATCAGGCATCGCCACATCACTGTTGCGAAAGACGACCTTTTGGCTTCTTCCCAAAATGTCTCCGTCCATTGCGGATGTTGCACTCAATAATAACTGGTTTGGTTTGTTTAATTAGCGGAATTTACAAATGATACAATGAGGGAACGAAGCTGAGAGGCCTTGTACAAAACTCCACTCATTTGATTAAGTCATATCAAATGTCAATTTCCTCGGTAGACTGAACATGGGGGCAAAAAATAAACAGAAACCAGATTTAAGAACACAACAATCCAATAATGAACTCTAAATAAATATCTACTGTCAGGTATGTTGAATTTCACAATCACACAAACCTTTTATTTGAGAACACATTATCCATCTATTCCAGGTGTCTCAGCTCTTATGTTCAGCATGCTTCTCAACTCCACCAGAGGGCGACCTCTTCTACGTGTGTGTGTGGGTGGGGGGGGGGGGGAGGGGGTGTTCACACTGCTGGGCAAGGTGGAGGAGACACAGCTAAAGCAGGAGCCAGGTGCACACAATCACAATCACCAGTCTCCAAAAGCCAGCCCTGGACTTCACTTCAGCGCCAGATCAACTCTTAATGTCACACAGTCAGTTGCATCCAGCTCATGACCCTGCCTTTGTGTAGAACTTTGTTCTGATCAGCATTCTCTGCCCAGATTTCCTGAATCTGCCTGCCGAAGCCAACTCGCCTGTGGATCGCTTGCTCTCTGTCTGGACTCGACCCCCCCTTTGTCCTGCTCCTGTCTGCACTCGGGTTCTCTTCCAGCGCCTTTGAACCCCAACAGCCTCCATGCGTTGCAAATATCACTACACATTTTCACTTCATGCTCTTTTAAGTGGGATGAAATGAACATAAAAAATGAAACTTGAAGATGACAAATAATCGCGATGATCTTCCAAAAGCGAGTCGCCCCAACATCATATCAGCTAAAATTAACTGAGGAATTGTGCGGAACATTCCAACACAATGCACGTGTCATTTTATTTTTGCTGGGACTGCAAGTGAAGGGACCAGTTTTTTAAGTCTGTGAGGTCATAACACACCCCAGCAACATTAAGGCTGCAATGAAACCTGATCTGATTTTTTTTTTTTTTAAAGAGTATTTGAGTTGAAGGTGTGAAACCTAAAAAAACGATCCCTTTTATTATTTGTTGTGTTTAATATTTTTCTCTAACTAAAAAAAATACTGTTTACATTAGAATTTACTGTGTTTGTGTTGTATTTTTAAGTGGTATATTGACCTAAAGATTTATTTAGTTGCATTCATCATTCTGAGTGGGATAAAACAGGTCATTTAATTATAACTGTCCTGCTCAGTGGAGGCACCTTCAATTCTTATTGACTTGAAAGGTCTACAAATATTATTTTATTATATTACCTGTTTGTTTACCAAGTTGATTTATAGAATACTAGCACCCCATTAACGAGAGTGTTAATACCCCCTAGCTACAGGAGACGGGTGTTACATGCTGTAGGTAGATGATTGTGCAGCAAATTAAAGGTGCAAACACCAGGGGGCGGACAAAACTTGCGATTTAGTGCTGTATTATTTCTTCTGGCCTCGTCTAAAGCATGATGACGCACAATAGGTTAGGGTGTGTCGTACTTGCGTGGTTGTGATCAACAAAGGGAGGTGATTAAGCTTTCATCTTTGTCCCACCCCAGCTCAGTCAGACATTTGAACATTTAATTAAATATAGACTGTGCCTTTGTCGAAGTCTGATTTAGAGTAGCCATATTTTCTTTGTAGTCACTCCCAGTCATATTTGTCGTTGAGGCATAAAGTTAAAGTTAACAGTTAAAAACATATTTCATCTCGAACTCTTGGCATTTAACAGCTTTAAAAGTTGACTTTTCATATGTTTGGGCAGCTTCTAGAGCAGGTGGGAGTGAAACAAAATTGTGCGCAAAGGCAGGGTTACTTACTTGAGTCCCCAGGAATTGCCGAGTTCCACCCCGAGTTCCACCCCGAGTTCCACCCCGAGTTCCACCCCGAGTTCCACCCCGAGTTCCACCCCGAGTTCCACCCCGAGTTCAACCCCGAGTTCAACCCCGAGTTCAACCCCGAGTTCAACCCCGAGTTCAACCCCGAGTTCAACCCCGAGTTCAACCCCGAGTTCAACCCCGAGTTCAACCCCGAGTTCAACCCCGAGTTCAACCCCGAGTTCAATCCTGAGTAGGCTGTGGATCTATGGCTGGCATCAGGGCACACAAGGATGAGGCTTCAGCATAGGGAGCGGGTCAAGAAGATAATCAAAAGTGCTACTGTAAGAGACCCAGTGCTGTTTTGGACAAGTCTTGTCTCGTCATAAAGTTTGAATACCTAGTCAAATGCCAGTGAATGAACCTTTGAATTATGAATATTCGTTTTTTGTTTTTGTTTTCTACAAGTATTAAAGAGTTAAAAAGAAATAGATGTTGAAACATGTCTCGTTTTTCAATTCTGTACGACATGGAAACATTTAAGGACTATATTTTATACCAAAATTTTGGGCTACCTGGAAAATTGTCGGGCTACCTCGATTCCCCATGTTTCACTGCTTTAGTGCCTTAAATGTTTGTATCCACTTTTTTGCTTTAGTGTTTTGTTCTGATGAAAGCGTTTATGGGAACGGGTGTTGCAAATTACCATTCGCTACATACACCTTGATACCTCTACTGACTTGTCTGTTTTTTGTATCTGTCCCTAAATAAGTTATTTCATTACAGCGTTGAGGAAATCAAAGATGAGAGCAGCTGTGTTGCTGAAGTAACCAAGATTTGGTAACTCTTCCAAAAGAAGCAAAGTTTGTGCTACATTTCAGATGTTCAGCGAGAGAATTCCAATTCAATTCACAACTTTCTCAAGAAAATTGCTTGAGCAAATGATGTTTTGCAAAAAAAGAAAAAAAAGACAGTTTGCGTTTGATGCTGCTCTATTGGTTCTGCTCCACCTCTGTCTCTTCATGTAGGGCCTATACAGAAAGATAGAGGAAGCAAGTCCATCGAAACATTTCAATGCCAACGTCACAATGTGAAAATTCAGCAAATGGGAATTATGAGTTCATCAGCAATGACGGCACAACTTTCACGGATGCATCGATACCTGTGCCGTTAGCATACATGTGAAGACCAATGCCAGGACAGACATTTGGCAGGTCATTCATGCACAAGCTGAAAAGGGTAGGACCTGAGACACTTCCTTGTGGAGTTGTTTCCCTTTTGAAACAAAAACATACTTGGTGCCATGAATCCAGACACTTTGTTGATGACCTTTTAAATGTGAACTGAACCACAAAGAAAGAAAAAAAAACTAAATTAACAAAGACAATTTGGAAATGAAAATGTCATGGTGTGGTGCCTTCTTTAAATCCAGGAACAGGGTCCACTTAAAAAAAAAAAAAAAATCACTGTCCATCTTAACACCCAAGTTCCAGACTTGCTAGTGTCACGTTTGAGTAAGGTGGTGGAACCAAAAGCAGGGAAGCAGAGAGGTGAGGCAGGTGTGCTTGTTAACATAATTTAATTTAAAGAAAAACAACACGCAAAAAAGGTAGTGCAATAATGACAACTAAACAATGTACAAAGTACAAACCAAAACCAGGAATAAACATACTTGTACCAGACAGGACTTAGAGGCGCAGGAAAGATGGTGTGACAAAGACAATGAACCAACAATAACTGAATGAAAGCAGGGAACTAAATAGACATACAGGTACTAACGAGACAACCAGAGACACCTTGACAAGACATGTGGCTGAGGGAGCTGGTTGGCTGACATGAGAGACCACAGGTAAACACAATAAACTAACAAGACACAGGACACAAGGAAAATGTGACAAAACCAAAACCCCAGATCATAACAGTTGGCTTTAGATAGGGTGCCAAGGGACCAAAGTCAGCAGGATAAGACCATAACTTATGTTTTCTGAGAAAGCGTCCTTTTTGCTCAGCGGGTCATAGATCCGACTGTCATCCGCATAGCAGCAAAAAGAAACCCCAGGAACAGAGTCATATGGGGAGGCGGATGGCTTCATCAGGCGAACTGCATCTTCTAAAGAGCTCAAGGAAATGGATTCAAATGAATTTAACATCACCGAACAAAGGACCCAAACAGAGGGATCAAGGGTGGCGTTTGAAAAGAGAGCAATCTTATTAATGAGAAACTGTAAGAATCAATTGAACATTTGAGGTGAAGAGTCTGTGCAAGCAGGCTGAGGGGGTTTAAGAACATAATCAATAGTTTTGAATAGTACATGCGGATTATGACGGTTTGCCCGAATAAGATTTGACAAATGTTTACTGTGCTCCGGTAACAACGCCAGCAGTCTTTTAAGATTTGATAAGAGACTTGCAACATGTCCTTTTGTCCACCAGATTTGCAACATTCCTGTTTAGCTGCAAGTGCTTTGCCATTGAACCAGGGCTCATGTCTGACTTTTGACCGCACGGATTTGAATGGAGCCACGGTATCCGGTGTATTGAGGCAGCAAGAGTGGAAACATGAGCTGAGTTCCTCTATGTTTGAAGAGGGAACACAAAGAGAGAGACTTGCTTGTGACTTACTCCCACCTCTGTTATTAGTAAAGAACACCAAGATCCAGCCTCCCCACGCCCTCCCTTCCAAACGTGAAAATGAGATCCTCGTAAAGATAAAAGCTATTCCTGATGAATCCTCTGAAGGTGCCATCTGTTACCAGTAAGGGAAGAAAGAGATTTGGAAGCATCTTAGAGAGACAGAGGACAAAATTGTGGACAGAAGATTGCAGGAGAGATATTTTCCAAACCCTGGATGACAGTGAATTCAAAGCCCACCTCTCCTCCCTAAGAGAATAGTTTCTGTCCATTCTTTGCTCAGAGTTGTTGGAGAACGTTCTGGAATCAGTCCTAAGCCAAGACTCCTTGCTTTGAATTTTCACCTTGTTAGGCGCTCTCTGAGAGGATTATCAGAATCTTTAGGAATATAGGCCCTGATCTTTTCAGAGGTCCAAAGTGGGTATAAGCAGCAATGACCACATAGATTGTCGCAATTGACTCCAGTTCTGCCGTCACACCCAGACATGGCGGCGTATTGATTTTGGCGATGGTCTGTGGTGCAAAATAAGGTTGGGAACTGCCAATTCAAGACACGTTTGAAGCGCATTGACCTGACTTTTTTTCATTCTTCTCTTACAGCGCTCCACCTGTTTGCTCCTTGGTTTGATGAAAATGTTTGCGCCTTCACGCACTCAATACTGACAGTTTGTCTCCCTTCTCGTTCTGTCTTTTGATCTGAGGTGGGTGATAAGTGTCTAACACTACTACATGCCTGGATGCAAATTCAATATTTTGACATCATTTTTCAGTGAAGAACCACACCCGCAACACATCAGCGCTCTCATTGCCAGTCAACAGCATCAGGTGTGAATTCCTCACTTGTAACTTGTTCTGTTTGGAACTCATTTAAGATGACGTTAGTCACTTAATTGGTCAATTATAAACAGTAAAAACAAAGTGGCTCGACAAGATTTGTGTCATGATTACGCACTAAGCATGAACAATTACGTTTCTTCAAAAGATGAAGGCGTGGCAGTTAGCAAGGCCTCGCCTCAACAAGGGTAGGACAAGTTAAGGTCACACACTTTATTAATGATCATGAGCTAGCTGGGAGGTATAGCATAAAGCGTTGGAGCAGGACCAACACCAACGCAGCGATCCATTCGAGCACCACTCAGGGTACTGGCAGCAGACTTGATTGAGCGGGGTGAGTACTTTTCTCCTTGAAGTCATGTCATTGAGAGGATATCCAAGTTGGACTTATTATTGTCGCAATTTGTAGAATCACATGAAAGGGGCTGATCTGGATTCAAAGATCCAAACGGACTTTGGCTTGTTTGGCCAATGGGGTCGTTGAGTTTGGACACTGACGACTTACAGTCACAATGTACAAAAAAAGTTACTTGTCCAGTGTGGATCAGCTTGACATTGGCGACAGTTCGAGATTTCAAGACGTTGATTGCCATGAGCACAGCAAATGGACAGACATTTAAAAAAAAAAAACATTCAATGAAATTCTTACTTGCATACTTCCCGTTGCAAGAACAGAAAAGATCAACATAAAAGGTAGAAAATAATAATAATTGAAGATAATAAAAGGGGATATCAGAATCAAAACCAGAACAAAACAGTGCTGTATGTGTCCCTTCAGGTCTGCCAAGATTGTGGAACAGTCCTGATGGCTTGAAAGAGGAACCGGTCTAGGGTGGCAGGGATTGGCATTAATGTTTGGCATGCCAATCACCTCAAAGCACTTGATTCCGACGGGCGTGAGCACTGTGGGACAGTAGTCGTTGAAACAAACTCACCAAGGTTTTCTTTGGGAGGGGCACGATGGGCGTGGACTTAAGGCAGAAGGGGACAAGGACAGCTTGAGTATATGGGTAAATACCTCATCCAATGAGGAAGTTGTCAGGGTGCCCCCTGGGAAGGGTTCTGGTCCAGCCACCTTTTGGGGTTTGTTCCTGTGCAACTGGTCTGACTATGTTGCTGTTCAAGCCAAGGCCCTCGAAACAGACGTAGAACTGGTTCATCTCTCTTGCTGTGTCCCATGGCTGATTGTGACTCCTCCTGGTAGTCAGTCCTGTGCTTTAGTCCTTTTCACATGCGCCGGGAGTCTGAGTTTGTAAAGCAATCCTTTCGTATTGGTCCGGCATGTTTGACGATTTTACGCCAGCCGTATCTTGCCTTTTCGTAGCCCGCAACATCCTCAGAAAAAATTGCAGCAAAGTGGTCATATAGCTTGGACCTCACCTACCAGTCCATCATCTATTATTTGGATATACACAGTGCTTTCTGGCAATAATGTTCACAGTGCAAGTGCTTGTGTTCTAATCTTGACGCCGAAGAAGCAAAGATTTGACACTGAACAGTCAGTCTGACTCTCAGGTAGTCCATTTTATTACCAAAAGTGTGGACGTTAGCGTGAGAGCGTTGGTCTTCTTGCCCTATTGCCTTCAGCCTAGTACCGCTCGTTCCACATACGTGTGTCTTGCATGGGTCATGTGAAGCCGGTGCTGTTTTTACTTACCACCTGCTGGTAACTAGATTCAGTCGTTAAAGGAAATCGCAACCCAACAGTTCAGGTTTGAACTCTGGGTGGACTTTACCAAGTTCCTCACAAAGGTAGAAGAATGGTTTCATGGTTGTTAAGTATTACTAGTATAATCACAATTTATTAAGCATACAGTTCACCCACGCAATGTAAAGTAACATAATTATAATACACTGACAGAAACAAGTAAGTTAAAAACAAACGCATTAGCCACGGTTTGAAGATCCTCGTTCCTGCAGCCAAGCTGCTTTTGATAAAAATGGAAAAATTTGGGAAATTAACTGAATTACGCCTTAAAGTGTTATTCTCTTTCTCTTCATCGTTTTACAGGAAATAACCACATTTGCTTTGGTACATCAAAGGACGGAAAAGTCACAATGAATATCAAAACTTTTGTTTATGTACTTCTGCTAGTTGGTAAGTAATCTGAACTGACTATTACAATATATAGCTTCATGCCATCACTGCATATCTAACAAAACTGCTTAATTGAAACAGGAACTAATGTTGAGGGGCTTCAGCAACACGGCGGTAGTAATAGAGTGCTCCTCCAGGTCACAGAGTCAGAAGACGAACCACCCGCCGACCCCACAACGGGCACTGACGGTACAACCCTCGACGCTACAACCCTCGACGCTACCACCCTCGACGCTACAACCCTCGACGCTACAACCCTCGACGGCACAACCACTGTAGGCAACAGCAATGACGGTACACCAGATGAGGCAGCCACTACCGTCAGCACAGTCACCGAAACAATTGCAGAAGTGGCAGTACGAAGATCAGTAGAGACAGCTGTTGCAGCATCCACAACTGCCGCATCAGCAGCAGCATCACTGGCAAGCTCAGCTGCTGCAGCTACAGCCGCAGCTTCAGGGGGGTCCTCACAAGCAGAAGAAGCTGCAGAAGAGGCTTCATCTGCTGCAGACGAGGCAGCCACTGCTGCGTTGGAGTTTGCACAAGGCACCATAGATGCAGAAGCAGCAGCAGCAGCAGCAGACAGTGCAGCAGACGCATCCCAAACTGCTGCAACAAGAGCCCAAGAAGCGGCGGCGGGAGCGAGCGGCGACTTGGCCCCTTTTGCACTACAACTCTCCCAAGCAGCACAAAATGCAGCAACCATAGCGAGGTCAGCCGCAAATACATCAGACTTAGCAGCGGAAGTTATGGCTTCTGGAGTCACCGCAGAAAATGCAGCATCTATTATAGAAAATGCAAGAAATGCAAACCAAGAGGCTGAGATGGCAGCGCAAGAGCTCAGACTTTTACTCAATTCAGCAGACCTACCGGCAGATGTAGAGGCCAGCGTAATACAAGCCATAGAGGCGGCCGAAAGCTCAGCTGCGTTGGCAGAACAAACAGCAGCTCAGGCTCAAGTTGCACTCGACACAGCAGAGCGAGCTGCAGCACCCACTGCAGGAGACGCGGAAGCCGAGTTAGCTGGTGAATTAGCTATCCTACAAATACAAACTGCAGCACAAAGCGCAGGTGCAGCGGCAGTCGCTGCGGAAGGACCGGCAATGGCAATCCAAAGATCAGTAGAGACAGCTGTTGCAGCATCCACAACTGCCGCATCAGCAGCAGCATCACTAGCCAGCTCAGCTGCGGCAGCAACAGCCGCAGCTTCAGGGGGGTCCTCACAAGCAGAAGAAGCTGCAGAAGATGCTTCATCTGCTGCAGACGAGGCAGCCACTGCTGCGTTGGAGTTTGCACAAGGCACCATAGATGCAGAAGCAGCAGCAGCAGCAGCAGACAGTGCAGCAGACGCATCCCAAACTGCTGCAACAAGAGCCCAAGAAGCGGCGGCGGGAGCGAGCGGCGACTTGGCCCCTTTTGCACTACAACTCTCCCAAGCAGCACAAAATGCAGCAACCATAGCGAGGTCAGCCGCAGATACATCAGACCGAGCAGCGGAAGTTATGGCTTCTGGAGTCACCGCAGAAAATGCAGCATCTATTATAGAAGATGCAAGAAATGCAAACCAAGAGGCTGAGATGGCAGCGCAAGAGCTCCAACTTTTACTCAATTCAGCAGACCTACCGGCAGATGTAGAGGCCAGCGTAATACAAGCCATAGAGGCGGCCGAAAGCTCAGCTGCGTTGGCAGAACAAACAGCAGCTCAGGCTCAAGTTGCACTCGACACAGCAGAGCGAGCTGCAGCACCCACTGCAGGAGATGCGGAAGCCGAGTTAGCTGGTGAATTAGCTATCCTACAAATACAAACTGCAGCACAAAGCGCAGGTGCAGCGGCAGAAGCTGCGGCAGTACCCACAACAGCTGTCCAAGCTTCAAGACAAGCCTCCCTGGCGGCAGCAGCGACATCCCTCGCAGCCTCAGCGGCGGCAGTTACTGCGACTGGTACTGGGACAGATCTAGAAGTTCTCATCAACACCGCCTTGGCAAGCGCAGAGGCAGCAAATCTTGCAGCTATATCCGTTGCAAATGGAGACGCTGAGCCACAGGAGGCGAGAGCTGCCGCAGCAAATGCAGCAGATGCGGCAGTAGCAGTAGCTCAAGCAGCGGCTGGAGCAGCAACAGAAGAAGGAAGGATTGATGCAGAAGCAGCACAGGTGTCGCTGGACGCTGCAGAAGTAGCCAGACGAGTGGTGGAGGAAGAACCAGAGGAATTTTTTGACACTGCGAGACTATTTGAGACGGTATCAAGGAATGCTCGAGAGCTATTTTCAAGTGAGCCATCATCCATGCTGACACCTGAAATGTTTGCAGCAATTCAGGCAGCAGAAGAGGTTGCATCGCTGGCAGAAGCTACAGCAATCGTAGCAGCATCTGCGGACGATTCCAGAGGCGCACAAAGTTTAGGAATTGTTGCAAATACGACGACACGAACAGCGATCGAAATGGTACAAAACCTTCCGGGTAGAACGGCTCTTAGCTTGGCGCAAGACTCATTAGGGGTCGGCTTGACAGCCTCAGCCGCAGCAATAACTGCAACATGCTCGGCGGCGGCGGCCGGCGCAGGAGCAGACCAAGCCGCAAGAGTCGCGTTAACCGCCGCAGAGGAAGCGGTGAGTGCCGCCACCTCACTGAGTAACAGTGAAGGTACCCTGGAGTCGACAGTGAATGCCGGGCTTGCATCGTCAGTCCAAGCCAGTAACGCGGCCGATGCAGCCGTGGCAGCATCGCAAAACGGATCGGACCAGGACATGGCATTCGCAGACGTGGCGATGGAGGCAGCTGGAATAGCGTCCAGGGCAACGGCAGCCGCCCAAGATGTGGCTTCTGCCGGAGCAACGACGCAAACCATAATGGATGCCTTCCAAGTGGCCAGCGGTGTCGACAATGACTGGAGACAGTTGATTGCGAGGGTGCAAGGCTTGCTGAACGATACTGCGCAGGAAAGCTTCGGGGAGCTTTTGACTCAGCTGGGGATCCTGAACACGGCGTCCGTAACACAGGCATCCGTCGAAGCCACCAGACAGGTGGCAGAGTTGGCTGTGATGACAACCATGGCGGGCGTCCCCCTCGACACCGAGACGGCCACAATGCAGTCTCTGGCGTCCATAGCAGCCAGGACCGCCGATTTTGCAGTGAGAGCGGCAAACACGTCATTGACCACGTCCACGCTAACAAGCGGCGCCAGCATCCAGATGCTCTCCCTCACCGCCACCATCGCCGCTGCCGTGCTTGCCGTGATATTGTGAAGCGTGCTTTAAATCGTGTACATTTGTACATTTAGTGAAAAAATGCATCTATTCATCTGTGTATCATACGATATGTTTCATATGCACTCATCCTTTTTAATTACGTGCTTCAACTTCAATAAATGTTTGTCAACTGGGCTTGTGAAGCGCTTCTGTGATTAAGGCTATATAAATGCATTAGACTTGACTCGGCTTCTTTTGTGACACACTGCAAAATGTGTTTTTGGAATTGCATGTAAAATGAAAATCAGATTGAGTGCCAAATAAGGGACAAGTTGGACTCTCCTCACACATGATCGTGAAGCCAAGCTGAGCTTCTCATAAGACGAAATGATTGTGCGTGGCCGCCAATATTTCACAGGACATTCCAAATACAAGAAATGAACACAAACGTTTGGAATGTCGGGATTTTTGGAATCGCCATACCCTTGTTCCTATCATGGCTAGACACAATAAAAAAAACTATAATAATGGACTGAATGCTTCTTTTCTGCCTCAACATCCACACAACAGCTACGCTAGCAGCCACGGCAGCTCTAGTGGTACAACAACCTACTAAGAATAGAATATAAATGGCATAACTGCCATTAGAACACGTTCAACAAAATTTCTGAAATGCCGTAAAAGAGGATACATTTAAAAGCCACACGCAAAAAAAAATCCCCAAAAATGTCTTATTTTTTTTAAATGCATTCGGCAGCCTGACAGAGATATGTCTAGCGATCACATAAGCTCACGTGTTTGAGATATTTCCAGTGAGTTCACGTCACATTAGCGGGATAAAGGCTTGATGCAATAAAGACTTGGGAAGAGTGACTTGAACGCGAGCAGGAAATTGAGCCTCTTTTCAAATTTGAGCTGCCTTTGATTGATACCAACTGCCAAGAGGCCATTCTAGGATGAGCGGTTTAGGGGTGCTATGGAGACATTTAGGGGTGCTTGGTTGCTACAAAGAGATTTTCGACTAAGGCCGATTTGCTTCAAAATGATTTGATTGACAATGATTTTTGCTTCAATCTGTAGATGTGCAAGGAATTGTAATAATCTACTCCAGTCTGATTCGCTAATGCTAATTAGCACGCCACTCGCGGCACCCACGCTGGAAAAAAACAACAACTTTTATTGGAATAACTTGATTGTGACTTTTTCCTTCTACTCTCAAATGTGGCTACAACTTAACAGTGTATTAGACTGCATGGAACCACACTGCCCCTCGGTGGCCAACATGAACAGCGTTCCAAATAAAGGCACACACAGACAAAGGCAAGACAGTATAAAATAATATAAATCAAATCGATTCTGAATCTAACTAAATGAGAATCGATTTTTTGCCACACCCCTACTCTTTTTGATACAACAGCTCTTCGACATACGCATTGACAGTATGCATGTTTCTGGAGTAAATCAGTTTACAGTGAGAACAAAAACGGACCTTGGACTTGTTAGTTTTCTGACTATATATTGCTTGTCTGTACTATGTTATGAAAAATAATATATACATTAACATACAGGTAAAAAAGAAAAAGAAATATATAATATTGCCTGTACACGTCTGTGAATGGGTGAAGTGCAGACACATCATAGAAAACATTTTAACAAAATAGAATTCAGCACCGTTTGTCTCTGCCTTTTTACACCTCGTCTTTAATACAAATATATAAATAAAAATACACTTCAAAATGAAGCTATTGTTGGCTGAAAAACGATCTCATGTCCATGAATTACTCCATGAGGTGGCTTTTTTTTCTGTGCAGATACACACGTGCACGCACGCCACACACATCCGTAAGCTAGCCAATAGCAGCACAATAGAGACATTACAGTGATGGCCATAAGCCTTCAGTCTGACCACCTGCAACGTTTCCTTTGGGGGAAACGTCATCTTAACTACCTACCTACCTACCTACCAAGTAGCAGAAGAAAAGCAGACTCGCAATGAAAATAATGTGTTGGTATTGAGTGGTAGAGTCATAAAGCTTTCACATATTCTGGTCAAAGTAAGGGACTTACAATTTCACTCGACTCGACAGTCACACTAGGGAGGCACTGCCGGAGGACAAACAGCACGCTCTGCTTGTACGCAATGTCGCAAGAGCGGAGGGGCTGAGGTGGAGCAAATCATTTTCCAATCAGGTTAGCCCATCAATTTGTATTAAGTAGCATGTTTTATAACGGCTACAGTACCTTGTCAAAAATAAAGCTCTTGTGAACATTTCATATACTGGTTCAACTCATAGATGTGCCCAAAAAGGGCGGTTAAATGGTTGACTTAGTTTTGAAAATCAATGAGATCATTTTAGGAGCAAAACACTCATTCTGGGGAGTGTTCTTTACTTAGCATTGCATGCTAACCAATTGGTTTCCTTTCTCAAATCCATATTGTGTGGGGCAGCTTCAAGCTTAAACAGCATTTCTTGTATGAAAAACAAGGCATTCTAAGAGCCTTTGCGCAACCTCACTTGAGAAGCTCAAATTTTAGCATGCGACATCATTATATAATCGGTTAGTTGTGAGCTTAGACACACATCAAATAGTTATAAATCTAGATATGATGCATATTAGCCACAACAGGCATTGGTGTTGAAACAAAATTGGTAAGAATTTAACAGCAGTTGCCACCTCAGGGAGGGAGATTCTTTTACTGATGTAACAAAGTTATTTTCAGGAGTTACAACTCTTAGAACTTCTATACTATTTTGAAATACTTCTAGTAATTCTAAATGCACACTGTCACCAAATGTAACCATCAAATGCATACAAATAAAAGGCTACCTTTACTCCCACTCCACCAGTTTGACTGACCTTTCGGTGTGACGAGTGAGCATGCAAGCAGTTGTCGTTTTTGTTGATGCAGACGAACGTTGCACATTTGCACACAGTCCTTACAATTGGGCAAAAATGTGGAAAAGAGAAGTCACATTAGAAAGAGCAGACATCTTTATCCATTCAACGTGTACACGGTTACATCCATAAATGTCACAAACGAGCCGATAACATAGCAAACTTATTTTCACCTGGCCTGGCATCGGAGGGTATTCCTCATCAGTGTCCCCACTGTCACGGAGACAGCTCACGTCACTGTCTGCAGGGGGAGCCCCGGTGCGAGGTCCTTTCAGTTTCACTTCTACAGCAAAAGAATCAACAGAAATGACGTTTATTACTCAATATAAATGATCCTAATTCATTCATTTAATAGAAACGGACACGCTGCAATCTGTTTGGACCGAAACCAGCTCTCCATCTCCAACCAAAAAGCCTGCAACAAATTGCATAGAAAAAAAGAAGGTTCAAGGTTTTCAACGCCCTTGTCGCAAAACCAAAGCAAACAAAACAGCAATTCCGCTGCAAAATCGAATGTAATTCTCAAAAATTATTTTCTTGGATGAATCTCATTCGAGGTTTTAAAATGTACTTCCTTGCTCCTGTGGGGGAATTGGGAATGAGCGACATCTACTAGTCCTCATTTGTTTCATCTCACCTACTTCAAATGTTCTCAGAATTCATTCCTTCTAATTGGGCCAGAAACAAAATCCTCCATTTGAATGCCTCTGATCATTTGACTAGAAACGTTATCATCAAATGGACACCCTGTATGCGGAGCTGTCTGATGGTTCACAACGTTTAATGTCCTTGTGTGAACACACCATGAGAGCAACAATACAAATAAACAGAAAATGCCATTAATAACTCAAAAGGATATGTATGTTTTGTACCTTATTTAAACCATATACCATAAACAAATGATCTTAAATGATTACGTTTTATAGCCTTGACAATCTCTTCTTTGAGTACAATTGACAGTGCATATTGAACATTTTGACCTTAGCCTTTGTAAATATCTTAAAAGAAAAATAAACCATACCGAAATGACAGACTCTTATTAAACAATGGAGACTCTTGAGCTATAACGTTGCTAAATATTTAACAAGGTACGATAGCACAGTGTAGTGGAAGAAAACTGAAGCGTTTCACTACAGCAAATCACACAAATACCGTGGGAAAACAACGAAACATTACTCTAATACAAACCTCGTCCTCTTTTTCAAGTAGGTTCTAAAGAATCGTTCAAGCTTTTACTTGTAAACTTCCCATTTCTCCGTTTTTACTGGGGTACGCATTTGGAAGATGGCGCTACTTCTGGCGGTAAGTGGGTTACCTACGTCACTTCCTGTCGATTGACAAGACTTTTCCTGCATCCTTCAAAACAAAAGCACAAATGGGACTACATGCACGAATGACTTCCGCATTCGACGTATGATATGAGTGCAGCGGAGCGCACTGTTAATGTGATGTAAAACTAACTCGAAGCCCAAATCTTTAACCCACTGAAAAAGAACAGGAGTCGCTCCTTGCTTTAACACTATGTCTATCAGAATTTTAAAACTACTCGTTAGATCACCCAGCGCCGTCATTTTAACAGCTTGAGCTCTGGTAATGATGTCATTGCTTAAAATGATTATTACGCGTAAATACAAGCCGTTTGAGTAGGTACTAGTACTACCGCTATTTTGTTAATTACATTTTTTAAATGTAAATGTCAATGATGTATAGTAGCTCCTCTCCCGGAACTACTGGAGTCCACACAGTAGAAATCGGAGAACTTTATTGGTAAAGCTCTGTGTCGCATCCAATACAACAACAACAACAAAAATCCATTTTCTCAACAAAAGAAAACTACAGGCTATGGGGCAGTGGTTCTCAAATGGGGGTACGTGAAGGCACTCCAGGGGGAGATTTTCAAATATACTTCAAAAGTACAGTATATCATTGGATTCATTGCTTTCAAGGATATCCTCTTGAGCTGCATCATCTCATTTTCGAGGGGGTCTTCCCATCGCACACGCATATCAGTAAGATTAAAAAAACAAAATCAGGTAAATGTTGGTCCACAACATAAACAACAACACAAAAGTAAACTAATACACTTATAGCAAACACATTCGCACCCCATCACTCTCACTCACCGCCCCCTAAACCGAGCCTTCCAGTTATCAAATATCGTCCATCATACATGTGTACATATGATAATACATATTGTATACATGTATATAGTTTGACAATAGCAGACACACAAAGCACCGTGAATACATTCTGAGAATAATCAATGAATAGGGAGCATGTCAAATGAGTCCAACAGAATATACAGTAGCAATCAAAAAGCAGAACAGGAGCTTTGACAAAGAATAAACAGAGATGATTTTAATTTATGGAAAGTGCTTGGTGATCTAAGAGAATGATGAGAGAATACGAGTTCATCAAATGAATGTTATATTCAGTAGGCTATTCTATTTCAGTGTCCTAACAACCAGCATCTCTCCCATACCAGGATGGTTCAACCCAGCATGTCATGTGCCACTTAGAGTCCATTTACTACGTCTTTTGTTTTTTTTACAAAAATTCAGTAACCCAAAGCCTAGTTTTGTTTAGAACACAGCTTTACTATGATCCCAAAGGAGAACACTTTATGTGCATACATCTTTATTTATACATCTATTCCTGCATACACAATTCAAATGAATGCTATTAATTGCCGGAATTGAATGCTCTTAATTGCCTTCATCTAAAATTTGATTTGAAACTGGTAAGGAAAATAAGCGAGAGAAACTCTCAGTTTTGCAGAGGAGCACACTCCTAGTTCTCTCTGCAGCCATCTGTTAACATACATGCATTTAGGTTGCTTCCCAAATGTTTGCTTTCCATTAGCAATAATAGTCATCATCATAATAATAATACCAAAGCATTTAAGCTCCTTTGTACTTGTAATCCCACCAATGGACTGTAGAGGGCAGTCACGCAAGGTCAATAACTGCCATTTCGTTTCAACCCAGAAGCCTCAGAATACTGTACAATATATCATATTTCACAGTGCAAAGGGAATTTGATTGTCATTTTTCAAACACAGGGTTGTGCCATCCGACAACTGTCGTATCACAATTGTTCTACGTGACACATCCATCCAACATTCTTGATGAATATTTCAGCTACCATAATGAACAGCTAATTGGTGAACTTCCACAGCCTTGACGTATGCACGTATGCCTCTTTTCATCGCAAATCTGGAGCAGGCGCCATCAAGAAAAAGAAGAAAAAGCGACAGAGATGTTGATAGCATTATAGAGCGTGGAAATAAGGTCAATCAATCAATCAATCAATCTGTCACCAAATCCGAAATGAAGTCATTTTAAGTCCTCAAAATGAATGAATGGATGCGCAACTCAATCAGCGGCCTTATGAAAGTCTAAAACTAAAACAAATCCCTCATCCTGAAGCATCTGTCTATGCAGTATACACCAGTAGCAAATATTTTTGTGTTTTTTGGAGACCTTGCCTGACTGACTGAGTCTCACCAATTACAGAGGCCACGCCCTATTTCAATCTAGCACCAATCGCTCCAGAGAGAATCTTACAATGTGTGTGAAGCAAAAGGATCTGTCTCAAATGATTAAGATATCATTTACCCTGACCCCATTCCGGAATTAGGTCATGAAACCTTGTTTCATTGTCTGCATCAATTCCAAAAAACGACAGAAATGACTGGCGAGTCCAGGCCACCCTTGGGGATTTGTTCAATGTCATTTTCAGGCAGACCGAAAACCCAAATGCGGCCTTCCTCAATCAACTCCATGAGCACAGCGCGTGCGCTCACGCACGTGAAAAGCTCAGCCCACCGTTTGCTGTTAGCCTGACCGCCGGCCGCGAGTTTGTCTTGTGACAACACTCCAAGGTGACGGGAGTTGTGGTGCTGCCGTGGGCCCAGCCCGGGGCCCAGCCCGGGGCCCAGCCCGGGGCCCAGCCCGGGGCCCTGTGTGTTGCTGGGGGGACCGGGCCTCAGCTTTCCTTTGTCGGCCCTGATGCGTGGCTTCCGAGACGGCGCTTCTTGGGTCTGCTCTGTGCTCGGCAGCTAAGCTCATGTACTTGGCAACTGCGCCTTTTGTGTTGCTTGTAAAGCATGAAAGGTGCTAGCTATACTGATTGAAGTTCTTTCGTTGTGGGCGGGGTTACCTTTCAGGCATATAACTTGTCGAACGGCTAACAAGATTCAACGCTTTTGATGTGCTAACCTGGAAAAGAGCAGCGCTTGTGGACTTGTTGGATGTGAATCCAAATGGAAAAAGTCCTATTAGCGCTCAAATAATCGATCCATTGATTCAAAAATGTTTTTTGCAATAGAACATCAAATGGCAATAGGTCTAGTACATCAGCAGCCTTATGGGAAGAAGTAATAGAGTACATGCACACTTCCAGATGAGCAAGTCTGATCATGGAGAGCATTTGAATATGGCGAGTTTGGCTCCTGCGGGGCCCAAGCGGGAAGGGGGTCGTGCTCTGATGCTGCGTGTGCCTCGTCGGGCTGAAAAATCATTTCTTTCATTTGTGCCTCATGCTTTATATGTGATTATCTTATCACACATTGTAATTATTTCCACCCGCAAGCCCTGTTCATACGAATTAGCCTATTTATGTACGGGCGTGGAGGGGGAGGAGTCTGGTAATCTAACATTTCAGTATGGAACGTGCATGGATTTGTACGTACGCACAGATTCGAACATCTGGATTTTTTGGTGCCTGCGACGTTTTCTGGAAATGGACGTACGGCCTGTTTTAGTCTCACTCAAGTCTTCGTACATGCGGCCCCTGGATTTGTAACTCTGTTGGTGGAGGTTGATGTCTGTGGATCTCACTGTCCCTTCCCACTTTAATTTCCTCTGGTCCTTCCTCTGGTCTCCTGACAACATCAAAATTCTGGCAGAACTCTCATGTACCCGGTGAAGCGTCTTGAATTGATCACAGGCTTCAGGTGAATTAAAGAGCACGTAAAAACGTAAAATAAGACAAGAGGAAATCTCTGCAACCACAAGGTCTATTTGAATAATTCTTGTGTTGCCGGCCAGTCGACTTTTCACCAAGCACTCCTTCGAGGACACGAGAGGATCCTGATGGATGATGGTCCAATCTCTGTCTGCTGTGTCTTCTTCATGCACACTGGTGTTGGCTTTCTTAGGTCAGGTTCAGGACCAGAAGTTTGAAGTCTCATCCTTCATGTGGATGATGAGCTGAAAGAATGACTGGTGTTCGCTCTGCGTACCTGCTTGTGGGGTGCCAGTGTTGAGGCTGAGTGCCGAGTCGAGACGGGTCCCTACTTAAGCACGCTGGAAGTCATTGATCCGAAGATGGCGGGCTGTGGGAGACCGTTTGTGTTAAGAAACCGGTTTATTATGAAGAGGAGCCTCGCGTAACTATTCTCTCGGGGTTGTGTGTGTAATGCTTAAGGCAGTGGTTCTCAACCCTGGTTCTCGAGTACCCCTATCCAGCCTGTTTTCTATGTCTCCCACAAGCGCTTCAAACGATCAGCTAAAGAGCAAGCTCTGCATAACGATCTTCAGCTGTGTTGGCTGGAAAGACATGGAAAAGAAGCCGGATAGGGATACTGGAGGCGCGGGCTTGGTAAAGCTCCATTGACGGCAACGGTCCCTGGGTTCTGGGTCTTCTGACCAGCTTCTCAAAAGACTTGATAAATACCAAAGTGACGGTTCATTGTCAAAAGTCATGTAAGGTACTGGCGGGAGGCCTTTTTGGGGCAGGGATGATGTCCGAGTCCTTCAGGCAAAGTAGAACAGAGGCCTGTTGTAGGTAGCGCTTGAATGTTTTGGTAACCACCCCCCCACCCCGGTGAGTAACGTTCCATGACAAGTCCTGAAGCAGAGTGATGAAGCCTCTTGTCATCCAAGGTATTTCTTTGCTTGGCGTACGGCCAGATGCCTTCGTCAGTATCGACAGTGCCCATTCAGTGCTTCATATTACCAAAGACCAATTAAGTGTACTCCTCTCCGTCGGTCCTGAGATTTGAAGACAGTCCGGTGTGGAGCACAGAACCGGCTCAGTAAAAGCTACTCGCTGCTTGTGAATGAGTGAGAGACCCTGAAAAGGTCCAACCACACCAAAGGCATCCAGCTTGGAACGCGCCCAAAGGGATCATTAGGATCTCGCTATGTAGCGCTTGATTTGCCTGGACAGACCAGCTGGCACTGGAAACACATTTTCCCACACTTTCTTCTCAAGCACGACTTGAGGGGCGTTGGGCGAGCAAAATGTCACTTGGTGACGTCTGTGTGCTTTATCCAGTGTTCTACAATTGTCGACAATTAACCGTGGGACAAAACAGAGATGGAAAAAAAAAGGCTTAATTAGAGGCCTCGCCTTAACTGCCTCGCCTTTGCAAGGGTGGAACACTCCTTTTAATTCACACTCCTTATTAGCTATCACAACATGAATGTGAGACAAACACTGCAACAGGACTGACACTAAGGCACAGAGTCCAACTGCAGGAAAAAGATCCCACAACGCACGGACTTGACGCAGCGCGATCGGTGAGTTCTTTGCATCGGCAACATCATGCTTATGTTGCGGGGGGGGGGGGGGGGGCGTTTTCGTCGCCATCCACACAATCTCTGGACACTTGCTTCATGATTGCTGGAGACGGACAACATTTGGCAGCCTTTCACTTGAAAAGATGAACATGCGACAAAATCAAGCGCAGCTTTTTGGCTCAACTTTATTTTGCCGTTTTTCATGAACAAACATGCGCATTACAAACATATAAAACGGACAGAAATGTGGGCTCCCAAAAAGCGCTATATAAATGTCTCTACATGATTGAAAGGGAAAACCTTGTAAAAGTCTTTTAAGGGACTGCAGGTCGTGCTCAGGTTTTTCTGGACTTGACATCAAAGAAAGTCGAGTGAAAAGACGGAGTCTATTTAGTCAAATTGACTCCAAATAGAGCACCGGGTGGTATGGTACACATTATTCATGAGTAAGATTTCAATTGTTCCATATTCCAAAAATAAATCAAGGAAGGACTTTTATTGGAATTAAATTCATGCAACTTACGAAGGAAATTGTAAAGCTTGATCATTTGCCAACACTTTATAACTCTTGTCCTAAAAATAGGCTCAAGTTGTCTTTTGACAAATTCCATCGACTCTCATTTGGAGGTGCTTGACTTTGGTTTCAAATGGGAATGTGGGAGAAAAACAACAACAACAACTGGAAGTTGTCCACAAATCAATTGTGTGTTCATCCGTTGCAGGCTGCTTTCGTGCCGCTCCAAAGAAGGACAAAGCCCGCCCATCCGTCTACGGCGGACACTCGGGACTGCCGAGAGGATCGTCAAATTTCTCTTGGACTGGCTCCGTCCCAGAGGCAAACCTTTCCAGCTCCTTTGTTGTGGTAGGCGTGCACCAAAACCAGCGGTCGGGAAAATCACTTCTTTCCTCTTAGGCCATTGAGACTTCTCCAAAGGTCGACTCATCATTTTCAAAGTGACATTTTGCCAATGATCCTCCTTTCTGCAGCGTCAATATTTCTGCTTTTATCACGGTGGCATCATTTGCAAATTGGCAGACGTTGTGCTTTTGTCGAGATCGGGGGTGTCCAAACTTTTTTGCAACGAGGGCCAGGTTTGGCCAGATGAAAATGCGTGTGTGGCGGGGCGGCCGTTGAGCCTGCGGTTGCTTTCATTGTTCACGTGTTGCTTTCCCTTCACCTTGTCACGGTTTGCATGCAACGCGTGGTCGCTCGCGCTGCCTGAATTCCTTGAACACAGCCACAGTCTCGTGGCAAATGAGCCAGACGATTGAAGAAGAGGAAGAAGAGGAAGAAGAGGGAGAAGAGGGGGGGGGGAAGCCTGGGCAATTTCCTCTTGTCCTGGAAGTGTCATTTGTCCTTTTTCTGCACGGCGGCGTCCATTTGAGAAATGTGCCGCACGCAACAGCCCACACAACAGGAGTCGTGCAGCTAAGGGTGCGTTTGGAAATTCACTCTGGACACCTACTGAAGTGGTGCGAGCGGTCTGTTGGGAGCGTGATTTCCCAACACAGCAGTAAGCGCGGCCAAAGCTTTGCTGCCATCTTCTGGCGAAAGATAAAGGGGCTTCTTTGTAAGTGCGTATTTCCTCCTGTGGCCAATAGTGCTGACGGGCCGGCCACGCATTATTCGTTCGATGCCAGAGGCTGCGGCCTGGTGGAAATGTCAACACATTTCTTGTTGGTTTGAGTGTGGAAGGTGGCAGATACTGAATAATGGAAGCATATTAGAAGATGGCTGACGACCTGGAATGACGTCCGCTTGGGCCGGATCCATGACTGCTGCGATGGTGACACATTTGTCTATACGGCTAACATTTTTTGGTGTGTTTGATCATCACGGCTTAAAAGTCTCATTGTGTGGAATGAGAGTAGTTCTGAGCAAGTTCCGTAATTGTGGCCCTCCATGCAATAGATGTGCAAAATTGTGCTTAAAAGGTCACTGGCAATAATTAGCAACAGCGCTGATGCAAATGTGACTGCGAAGATGATTACCTTGGAGCCATCTCGTGTTTGGTGTCAACCACGCTTTCAATGGGCCCTCAGTTTCAAAGGGTTGTTTTTGACATCACTTTGCTTTGCAAAAAAGAAATAAAATAAAATAAAGTGTCTTCCCAATGAGGTCCCTATACTGGGCTGCGACTCGGGTTGTCTGCACTGTACGTACGATTTGCCAGTCACCAGAACGCATCGACCTGCGCAGTCCAACACAGTCTATGGATCAGCCAATCCAAATTGCTGACCGCAGCAGTTACCTCATCCAAGTCTTCTGAAGGTTAGCGCATTCGCTTGAAGGCAAAAGAGAGTCTCCAGTAAAAACATGATATCATTTACTGATGTTTTCTTTTGTAACCCCTTCAGACCCATAGATGGCCCCCCAGTGGACATGACATATTTGCGTGTCTAAACCAATGAAACGCATCATTCGGATGATGTCAACACTTCTGGTTCATGATTACATAACCAATCACAATCGCAAGTTGATTTGCATGATGTTGAGATTTATTTTTCAAAAATCATTTGCACTTTAATACAATTGCAAAACGCCGCATGTGGCTTGTATCGTAAGCTGAGTGTCTGATAACAGACCAATCCGCGTGAAAATGGCTCAAGAATTCAATGAGTTCTAACACTCTCTTGTCAAGCTGTCATATGCTCTCCACCGCGAGCTAGTGTACCAAGTAAAGTTCAAGTACCACTGATTGCCACAAGTAGGCTGAAATTGGTTCTCCACATTTGACCCTAACCCCCCCTGAGGGAGCGGTGAGCAGCAGCAGATGCCGCGCTCGAGAATCATTTGGTAATATATTCCAACCCTTTAATGCTGAGTGTCCATTTTTTATAGTCTTTGGTATATGACCCGGCCAGGGATTGAACCCACGACCTCACGGTCTCAGGGCGGACACACGACCACCAATCCACATAGCTGGTAAGTAGCAGTATGCAGGCTAAACCATGCAGCGTCAGGATGTTTGCCACAAGGACGATTATGATTTCAAAGCACAAAGTGGACAATAATCCACCCAGATTCTACCGGGGGTCGCAAAGTTCCGTTTTCAAATGAATGAATGTCAGGCTTTGTACTTCTTGGACATCGGATGGTGTAGATAAAGTGCTATGGAAGTCGCCTCCATTCATTATCGACATCAAATTTGATTTATTGTCTGGGAAATAAAAAAAAATTCTCTCCCCGGAAATACATCATATCGAATTGGCTGAGGTCGACGTGATTTGCGAATGACTATTTTAAGAGCAAGTATTTAAGAGCAGCCCCTAGTATACACACATACCCATGTATGCTACATGTCGAGGCTAGAGTCGGGGCGGCCTGGCTCGGTGGCAGAGTGGTCGTCTCCCAGCGCCGAGGTTGGGGGTTCAATCCTAGGCCAGTGTGTCCATGTTGAAGTATCCCCAATTACTCCAGATGCAGGAGTAGTCAAAAATGTCAAGCTCTTTGAGGGCCTTGTAAAGGTGGAAAAGCGCTATAAAAATGTAGTATATTTACCATGACCAAAATAAGTCAATATCGGAGAAATGCTATCAAATTCAGCTTCAACAACAGGCACCTAAATGGTCATAAAATAGAAAATGTCAAGACTACATATAAACACTTGCCGATCTGATGGCACTGACATGTTCATTTAGAGCGATGTACTAAAGATTTTCAGAAAGGATTATTTTATTTTTTTTACATTTCAGGGGAACCCTGATGTCTTGCTATTTGTACAAAATGTTTTGAGTAATGCACATACTGTCTTGCAAATTGCAATTCCTTATCTGAGAAATGTACCAAAACGACTGAGAAAAACTGTAACGTGGTTGAGAAATAAATATGAGTTGAATTTAAGCCTGACTCCAACCTTCCCCGATGCATCCCCTCCCAGAGCGCGTCAATTTTTGTGTTCAAGCCAGCTTACAAGGGCAGTCATGGCAACAGATGGATGTTTTGGAGCCTTTTCCTTTCAGCATTTTGTTGTATGGCGATATATTATGAAAGGATGGCGCAATCAGTGTGACACATTTATTTTCTCTCTTACAGGACATCGTCTGCCGCAATGAGCACTTTCAAAATGTTCACCGTTTTCCTTCTGCTTGTCAGTAAGTCAGCAAGCTCACAACTAAACGTGTAACAAACAGTAAGTAAAAGGTCATCATGTAACAGTTTTCAACACATTGATTGACAGGAAGCCTCGGCCTGCCAACGAGGAAAAAATGGTCAAGCATGACTGAGGAAAATTTAGGACCAGAAGACTACCCGTGGAGCCGAGGACATCCTGACACCCAAGCAAAAGCAGACCACCGAGATGCTCAAGTTTTTTTACCTGAACCAAGACAACATTTTTTTAACTTTCCCTCAGAAAACCCGCACAACTATGACACCACAAACAGAAGGAAGATCCATTACATGTATGACAAAGATAACCCTTTCCCACACACCCGTGACTCCACCCATGAAGAACAAATGCCTTGCCAACATACCCGTGACTCTACCCATAAAGTACAAACACCTCGCCCACACACCAAAGACTCAGTCCATGAAGAACGAACCCCTTACCAACATAACAGTGAATCCACGCATGAAGAAAAAACCCTTTGCAACCACACCAAAAACTACCCTCATGATAAAAAATCCCCTTGCAAACATACCCGTAACTCCTCCCAACGAACCCCTTGCCGGCTTACGAGTGACTCCACCCATGAAGAACAAAACCCTTACCAGAATACCCATGACTTCAACAATGGAAGACGAACCCATCGCCAGCAAATCCATGACTCCACTAACGAAGACCATGACTCTGTGTTTTCTGAAATGAAACCTTGCCCGGATACAAAGTCCACCACACAAACCCCGTATACTACTCAACCAGTGACAACTGACACCGCAAGCACCATACTGGCGAGTGACACTACGGAGAGCACACATTCCCGAGACACTACACAAACCAGCACTAGCACCTTCTCCAGCGAAACCACACAAACTAGTGGTAGCACCTTCTCGAGTGACAGCCCACCTTCCAGTGAAACTACAGAAACCAGTGGTAGCACGTTCTCCAGTGAAACCACGCAAACCAGTGGTAGCACCTCCAGTGACAGCCCACCTTCCAGCGAAACCACGCAAACCAGTGGTAGCACGTTCTCCACTGAAACTACACAAACCAGTGGTAGCACCTCCAGTGACAGCCCACCTTCCAGTGAAACCACGCAAACCAGTGGTAGCACCTTATCCAGTGAAACTACAGAAACCAGTGGTAGCACGTTCTCGAGTGAAACTACACAAACCAGTGGTAGCACCTTATCCAGTGAAACCACACAAACCAGTGGTAGCACCTTATCCAGTGAAACCACGCAAATCAGTGGTAGCACGTTCTCGAGTGAAACTACACAAACCAGTGGTAGCACCTCCAGTGACAGCCCACCTTCCAGCGAAACCACACAAACCAGTGGTAGCACGTTCTCCAGTGAAACTACACAAACCAGTGGTAGCACCTCCAGTGACAGCCCACCTTCCAGCGAAACCACACAAACTAGTGGTAGCACCTTCTCGAGTGACAGCCCACCTTCCAGTGAAACTACAGAAACCAGTGGTAGCACGTTCTCCAGTGAAACTACACAAACCAGTGGTAGCACCTTCTCCAGTGAAACTACACAAACCAGTGGTAGCACCTCCAGTGATAGCCCACCTTCCAGTGAAACCACGCAAACCAGTAGTAGCACGTTCTCGAGTGACAGTCCACCTTCCAGCGAAACCACGCAAACCAGTAGTAGCACGTTCTCCAGTGAAACTACACAAACCAGTGGTAGCACCTCCAGTGACAGCCCAACTTCCAGCGAAACCACGCAAACCAGTAGTAGCACGTTCTCCAGTGAAACTACACAAACCAGTGGTAGCACCTCCAGCGACAGCCCACCTTCCAGCGAAACCACGCAAACCAGTGGTAGCACCTTCTCCAGTGAAACTACACAAACCAGTGGTAGCCCCTCCAGTGATAGCCCACCTTCCAGTGAAACCACGCAAACCAGTAGTAGCACGTTCTCAAGTGAAACTACAGAAACCAGTGGTAGCACCTCCAGTGACAGCCCACCTTCCAGTGAAACCACGCAAACCAGTGGAAGCACCTTCTCCAGTGAAACTACACAAACCAGTGGTAGCACCTCCAGTGATAGCCCACCTTCCAGTGAAACAACGCAAACCAGTAGTAGCACGTTCTCCAGTGAAACTACAGAAACCAGTGGTGGCCCCTCCAGTGATAGCCCACCTTCCAGTGAAACCACGCAAACCAGTAGTAGCACGTTCTCGAGTGACAGTCCACCTTCCAGCGAAACCACGCAAACCAGTAGTAGCACGTTCTCCAGTGAAACTACACAAACCAGTGGTAGCACCTCCAGTGACAGCCCACCTTCCAGTGAAACCACGCAAACCAGTAGTAGCACGTTCTCGAGTGACAGTCCACCTTCCAGCGAAACCACGCAAACCAGTAGTAGCACGTTCTCCAGTGAAACTACAGAAACCAGTGGTAGCACCTTATCCAGTGAAACCACGCAAATCAGTGGTAGCACGTTCTCGAGTGAAACTACACAAACCAGTGGTAGCACCTCCAGTGACAGCCCACCTTCCAGCGAAACCACACAAACTAGTGGTAGCACCTTCTCGAGTGACAGCCCACCTTCCAGTGAAACTACAGAAACCAGTGGTAGCACGTTCTCGAGTGAAACTACACAAACCAGTGGTAGCACCTTCTCCAGTGAAACTACACAAACCAGTGGTAGCACCTCCAGTGATAGCCCACCTTCCAGTGAAACCACGCAAACCAGTAGTAGCACGTTCTCGAGTGACAGTCCACCTTCCAGCGAAACCACGCAAACCAGTAGTAGCACGTTCTCCAGTGAAACTACAGAAACCAGTGGTAGCACCTCCAGTGACAGCCCACCTTCCAGCGAAACCACGCAAACCAGTGGTAGCACCTTCTCCAGTGACACTACACAAACCAGTGGTAGCACCTCCAGTGATAGCCCACCTTCCAGTGAAACCACGCAAACCAGTAGTAGCACGTTCTCGAGTGAAAGTCCACCTTCCAGTGAAACCACGCAAACCAGTAGTAGCACGTTCTCCAGTGAAACTACACAAACCAGTGGTAGCACCTCCAGTGACAGCCCAACTTCCAGCGAAACCACGCAAACCAGTAGTAGCACGTTCTCCAGTGAAACTACACAAACCAGTGGTAGCACCTCCAGCGACAGCCCACCTTCCAGCGAAACCACGCAAACCAGTGGTAGCACCTTCTCCAGTGAAACTACACAAACCAGTGGTAGCACCTCCAGTGATAGCCCACCTTCCAGTGAAACAACGCAAACCAGTAGTAGCACGTTCTCCAGTGAAACTACAGAAACCAGTGGTGGCCCCTCCAGTGATAGCCCACCTTCCAGTGAAACCACGCAAACCAGTAGTAGCACGTTCTCCAGTGAAACTACAGAAACCAGTGGTAGCACCTCCAGTGACAGCCCACCTTCCAGCGAAACCACGCAAACCAGTGGTAGCACCTTCTCCAGTGACACTACACAAACCAGTGATAGCACCTCCAGTGATAGCCCACCTTCCAGTGAAACCACACAAACCAGTAGTAGCACGTTCTCGAGTGACAGTCCACCTTCCAGCGAAACCACGCAAACCAGTAGTAGCACGTTCTCCAGTGAAACTACACAAACCAGTGGTAGCACCTCCAGTGACAGCCCACCTTCCAGTGAAACCACGCAAACCAGTAGTAGCACGTTCTCGAGTGACAGTCCACCTTCCAGCGAAACCACGCAAACCAGTAGTAGCACGTTCTCCAGTGAAACTACAGAAACCAGTGGTAGCACCTCCAGTGACAGCCCACCTTCCAGCGAAACCACGCAAACCAGTGGTAGCACCTTCTCCAGTGACACTACACAAACCAGTGATAGCACCTCCAGTGATAGCCCACCTTCCAGTGAAACCACGCAAACCAGTAGTAGCACGTTCTCGAGTGACAGCCCACCTTCCAGCGAAACCACGCAAACCAGTGGTAGCACGTTCTCCAGTGAAACTACACAAACCAGTGGTAGCACCTCCAGTGACAGCCCACCTTCCAGTGAAACCACGCAAACCAGTAGTAGCACGTTCTCCAGTGAAACTACAGAAACCAGTGGTAGCACCTCCAGTGACAGCCCACCTTCCAGTGAAACCACGCAAACCAGTAGTAGCACGTTCTCGAGTGACAGTCCACCTTCCAGCGAAACCACGCAAACCAGTGGTAGCACGTTCTCCAGTGAAACTACACAAACCAGTGGTAGCACCTCCAGTGACAGCCCACCTTCCAGCGAAACCACGCAAACCAGTAGTAGCACATTCTCCAGTGAAACTACACAAACCAGTGGTAGCACCTCCAGTGATAGCCCACCTTCCAGTGAAACCACGCAAACCAGTAGTAGCACGTTCTCGAGTGACAGCCCACCTTCCAGCGAAACCACGCAAACCAGTGGTAGCACGTTCTCCAGTGAAACTACACAAACCAGTGGTAGCAACTCCAGTGATAGCCCACCTTCCAGTGAAACCACGCAAACCAGTAGTAGCACGTTCTCGAGTGACAGTCCACCTTCCAGCGAAACCACGCAAACCAGTAGTAGCACGTTCTCCAGTGAAACTACACAAACCAGTGGTAGCACCTCCAGTGACAGCCCACCTTCCAGCGAAACCACGCAAACCAGTAGTAGCACGTTCTCCAGTGAAACTACACAAACCAGTGGTAGCACCTCCAGTGATAGCCCACCTTCCAGTGAAACCACGCAAACCAGTAGTAGCACGTTCTCGAGTGACAGTCCACCTTCCAGCGAAACCACGCAAACCAGTAGTAGCACGTTCTCCAGTGAAACTACAGAAACCAGTGGTAGCACCTCCAGTGACAGCCCACCTTCCAGTGAAACCACGCAAACCAGTAGTAGCACGTTCTCCAGTGAAACTACAGAAACCAGTGGTAGCACCTCCAGCGACAGCCCACCTTCCAGCGAAACCACGCAAACAAGTAGTAGCACGTTCTCGAGTGACAGTCCACCTTCCAGCGAAACCACGCAAACCAGTAGTAGCACGTTCTCCAGTGAAACTACAGAAACCAGTGGTAGCACCTCCAGTGACAGCCCACCTTCCAGCGAAACCACGCAAACCAGTAGTAGCACGTTCTCCAGTGAAACTACAGAAACCAGTGGTAGCACCTCCAGTGACAGCCCAACTTCCAGCGAAACCACGCAAACCAGTGGTAGCACCTTCTCCAGTGACACTACACAAACCAGTGGTAGCATCTCCAGTGATAGCCCACCTTCCAGTGAAACCACGCAAACCAGTAGTAGCACGTTCTCGAGTGACAGTCCACCTTCCAGCGAAACCACGCAAACCAGTAGTAGCACGTTCTCCAGTGAAACTACAGAAACCAGTGGTAGCACCTCCAGTGACAGCCCACCTTCCAGTGAAACCACGCAAACCAGTGGTAGCACCTTCTCCAGTGAAACTACACAAACCAGTGGTAGCACCTCCAGCGACAGCCCACCTTCCAGCGAAACCACGCAAACCAGTAGTAGCACGTTCTCGAGTGACAGTCCACCTTCCAGCGAAACCACGCAAACCAGTGGTAGCACGTTCTCGAGTGACAGTCCACCTTCCAGCGAAACCACGCAAACCAGTAGTAGCACGTTCTCCAGTGAAACTACACAAACCACTGGTAGCACCTCCAGTGACAGCCCACCTTCCAGCGAAACCACGCAAACCAGTGGTAGCACGTTCTCCAGTGAAACTACACAAACCAGTGGTAGCACCTCCAGTGATAGCCCACCTTCCAGTGAAACCACGCAAACCAGTAGTAGCACGTTCTCGAGTGACAGTCCACCTTCCAGCGAAACCACGCAAACCAGTGGTAGCACGTTCTCGAGTGACAGTCCACCTTCCAGCGAAACCACGCAAACCAGTAGTAGCACGTTCTCCAGTGAAACTACACAAACCACTGGTAGCACCTCCAGTGACAGCCCACCTTCCAGCGAAACCACGCAAACCAGTGGTAGCACCTTCTCCAGTGACACTACACAAACCAGTGGTAACACCTCCAGTGATAGCCCACCTTCCAGTGAAACCACGCAAACCAGTAGTAGCACGTTCTCGAGTGACAGTCCACCTTCCAGCGAAACCACGCAAACCAGTAGTAGCACGTTCTCCAGTGAAATTACAGAAACCAGTGGTAGCACCTCCAGTGACAGCCCACCTTCCAGCGAAACCACGCAAACCAGTGGTAGCACCTTCTCCAGTGAAACCACGCAAACCAGTGGTAGCACGTTCTCCAGTGAAACTACACAAACCAGTGGTAGCACCTCCAGTGACAGCCCACCTTCCAGCGAAACCACGCAAACCAGTGGTAGCACCTTCTCCAGTGACACTACGCAAACCATTGGTAGCACCTCCAGTGATAGCCCACCTTCCAGTGAAACCACGCAAACCAGTAGTAGCACGTTCTCGAGTGACAGTCCACCTTCCAGCGAAACCACGCAAACCAGTGGTAGCACGTTCTCGAGTGACAGTCCACCTTCCAGCGAAACCACGCAAACCAGTAGTAGCACGTTCTCCAGTGAAACTACACAAACCACTGGTAGCACCTCCAGTGACAGCCCACCTTCCAGCGAAACCACGCAAACCAGTGGTAGCACCTTCTCCAGTGACACTACACAAACCAGTGGTAGCACCTCCAGTGATAGCCCACCTTCCAGTGAAACCACGCAAACCAGTAGTAGCACGTTCTCGAGTGACAGTCCACCTTCCAGCGAAACCACGCAAACCAGTAGTAGCACATTCTCCAGTGAAACTACAGAAACCAGTGGTAGCACCTCCAGTGACAGCCCACCTTCCAGCGAAACCACGCAAACCAGTGGTAGCACCTTCTCCAGTGAAACCACGCAAACCAGTGGTAGCACGTTCTCCAGTGAAACCACCCAAACCAGTGGTAGCACGTTCTCGAGTGACAGCCCACCTTCCAGCGAAACCACGCAAACCAGTAGTAGCACGTTCTCCAGTGAAACTACACAAACCAGTGGTAGCACCTCCAGTGATAGCCCACCTTCCAGTGAAACCACGCAAACCAGTGGTAGCACGTTCTCGAGTGACAGTCCACCTTCCAGCGAAACCACGCAAACCAGTAGTAGCACGTTCTCCAGTGAAACTACAGAAACCAGTGGTAGCACCTCCAGTGACAGCCCACCTTCCAGCGAAACCACGCAAACCAGTAGTAGCACGTTCTCCAGTGACACTACACAAACCAGTGGTAGCACCTCCAGTGATAGCCCACCTTCCAGTGAAACCACGCAAACCAGTAGTAGCACGTTCTCGAGTGACAGTCCACCTTCCAGCGAAACCACGCAAACCAGTAGTAGCACGTTCTCCAGTGAAACTACAGAAACCAGTGGTAGCACCTCCAGTAACAGCCAACCTTCCAGCGAAACCACGCAAACCAGTGGTAGCACCTTCTCCAGTGAAACCACGCAAACCAGTGGTAGCACGTTCTCCAGTGAAACTACACAAACCAGTGGTAGTTCCTCCAGTGACAGCCCACCTTCCAGTGAAACCACGCAAACCAGTGGTAGCACGTTCTCGAGTGACAGTCCACCTTCCAGCGAAACCACGCAAACCAGTAGTAGCACGTTCTCCAGTGAAACTACACAAACCAGTGGTAGCAGCTCCAGTGATAGCCCACCTTCCAGTGAAACCACGCAAACCAGTAGTAGCACGTTCTCGAGTGACAGTCCACCTTCCAGCGAAACCACGCAAACCAGTAGTAGCACATTCTCCAGTGAAACTACAGAAACCAGTGGTAGCACCTCCAGTGACAGCCCACCTTCCAGTGAAACCACGCAAACCAGTGGTAGCACCTTCTCCAGTGAAACTACACAAACCAGTGGTAGCACCTCCAGCGACAGCCCACCTTCCAGCGAAACCACGCAAACCAGTAGTAGCACGTTCTCGAGTGACAGTCCACCTTCCAGCGAAACCACGCAAACCAGTAGCAGCACGTTCTCCAGTGAAACTACACAAACCACTGGTAGCACCTCCAGTGACAGCCCACCTTCCAGCGAAACCACGCAAACCAGTGGTAGCACGTTCTCCAGTGAAACTACACAAACCAATGGTAGCACCTCCAGTGATAGCCCACCTTCCAGTGAAACCACGCAAACCAGTAGTAGCACGTTCTCGAGTGACAGTCCACCTTCCAGCGAAACCACGCAAACCAGTGGTAGCACGTTCTCGAGTGACAGTCCACCTTCCAGCGAAACCACGCAAACCAGTAGTAACACGTTCTCCAGTGAAACTACACAAACCACTGGTAGCACCTCCAGTGACAGCCCACCTTCCAGCGAAACCACGCAAACCAGTGGTAGCACCTTCTCCAGTGACACTACACAAACCAGTGGTAGCACCTCCAGTGATAGCCCACCTTCCAGTGAAACCACGCAAACCAGTAGTAGCTCGTTCTCGAGTGACAGTCCACCTTCCAGCGAAACCACGCAAACCAGTAGTAGCACGTTCTCCAGTGAAACTACACAAACCAGTGGTAGCATCTCCAGTGATAGCCCACCTTCCAGCGAAACCACGCAAACCAGTAGTAGCACATTCTCCAGTGAAACTACACAAACCAGTGGTAGCACCTCCAGTGACAGCCCACCTTCCAGCGAAACCACGCAAACCAGTAGTAGCACATTCTCCAGTGAAACTACACAAACCAGTGGTAGCACCTCCAGTGATAGCCCACCTTCCAGTGAAACCACGCAAACCAGTAGTAGCACGTTCTCGAGTGACAGTCCACCTTCCAGCGAAACCACGCAAACCAGTAGTAGCACGTTCTCCAGTGAAACTACAGAAACCAGTGGTAGCACCTCCAGTGACAGCCCACCTTCCAGCGAAACCACACAAACCAGTGGTAGCACCTTCTCCAGTGACACTACACAAACCAGTGATAGCACCTCCAGTGATAGCCCACCTTCCAGTGAAACCACGCAAACCAGTAGTAGCACGTTCTCGAGTGACAGCCCACCTTCCAGCGAAACCACGCAAACCAGTGGTAGCACGTTCTCCAGTGAAACTACACAAACCAGTGGTAGCACCTCCAGTGACAGCCCACCTTCCAGTGAAACCACGCAAACCAGTAGTAGCACGTTCTCCAGTGAAACTACAGAAACCAGTGGTAGCACCTCCAGTGACAGCCCACCTTCCAGTGAAACCACGCAAACCAGTAGTAGCACGTTCTCGAGTGACAGTCCACCTTCCAGCGAAACCACGCAAACCAGTAGTAGCACGTTCTCCAGTGAAACTACACAAACCAGTGGTAGCACCTCCAGTGACAGCCCACCTTCCAGTGAAACCACGCAAACCAGTAGTAGCACGTTCTCGAGTGACAGTCCACCTTCCAGCGAAACCACGCAAACCAGTAGTAGCACGTTCTCCAGTGAAACTACACAAACCAGTGGTAGCACCTCCAGTGACAGCCCACCTTCCAGCGAAACCACGCAAACCAGTAGTAGCACATTCTCCAGTGAAACTACAGAAACCAGTGGTACTACCTCCAGTGATAGCCCACCTTCCAGTGAAACCACGCAAACCAGTAGTAGCACGTTCTCGAGTGAAACTACACAAACCAGTGGTAGCACCTCCAGTGACAGCCCACCTTCCAGCGAAACCACGCAAACCAGTAGTAGCACGTTCTCCAGTGAAACTACACAAACCAGTGGTAGCACCTCCAGTGATAGCCCACCTTCCAGTGAAACCACGCAAACCAGTAGTAGCACGTTCTCGAGTGACAGTCCACCTTCCAGCGAAACCACGCAAACCAGTAGTAGCACGTTCTCCAGTGAAACTACAGAAACCAGTGGTAGCACCTCCAGTGACAGCCCACCTTCCAGTGAAACCACGCAAACCAGTAGTAGCACGTTCTCCAGTGAAACTACAGAAACCAGTGGTAGCACCTCCAGCGACAGCCCACCTTCCAGCGAAACCACGCAAACAAGTAGTAGCACGTTCTCGAGTGACAGTCCACCTTCCAGCGAAACCACGCAAACCAGTAGTAGCACGTTCTCCAGTGAAACTACAGAAACCAGTGGTAGCACCTCCAGTGACAGCCCACCTTCCAGCGAAACCACGCAAACCAGTAGTAGCACGTTCTCCAGTGAAACTACAGAAACCAGTGGTAGCACCTCCAGTGACAGCCCAACTTCCAGCGAAACCACGCAAACCAGTGGTAGCACCTTCTCCAGTGACACTACACAAACCAGTGGTAGCATCTCCAGTGATAGCCCACCTTCCAGTGAAACCACGCAAACCAGTAGTAGCACGTTCTCGAGTGACAGTCCACCTTCCAGCGAAACCACGCAAACCAGTAGTAGCACGTTCTCCAGTGAAACTACAGAAACCAGTGGTAGCACCTCCAGTGACAGCCCACCTTCCAGTGAAACCACGCAAACCAGTGGTAGCACCTTCTCCAGTGAAACTACACAAACCAGTGGTAGCACCTCCAGCGACAGCCCACCTTCCAGCGAAACAACGCAAACCAGTAGTAGCACGTTCTCGAGTGACAGTCCACCTTCCAGCGAAACCACGCAAACCAGTGGTAGCACGTTCTCGAGTGACAGTCCACCTTCCAGCGAAACCACGCAAACCAGTAGTAGCACGTTCTCCAGTGAAACTACACAAACCACTGGTAGCACCTCCAGTGACAGCCCACCTTCCAGCGAAACCACGCAAACCAGTGGTAGCACGTTCTCCAGTGAAACTACACAAACCAGTGGTAGCACCTCCAGTGATAGCCCACCTTCCAGTGAAACCACGCAAACCAGTAGTAGCACGTTCTCGAGTGACAGTCCACCTTCCAGCGAAACCACGCAAACCAGTGGTAGCACGTTCTCGAGTGACAGTCCACCTTCCAGCGAAACCACGCAAACCAGTAGTAGCACGTTCTCCAGTGAAACTACACAAACCACTGGTAGCACCTCCAGTGACAGCCCACCTTCCAGCGAAACAACGCAAACCAGTGGTAGCACCTTCTCCAGTGACACTACACAAACCAGTGGTAGCACCTCCAGTGATAGCCCACCTTCCAGTGAAACCACGCAAACCAGTAGTAGCACGTTCTCCAGTGAAACTACAGAAACCAGTGGTAGCACCTCCAGTGACAGCCCACCTTCCAGCGAAACCACGCAAACCAGTGGTAGCACCTTCTCCAGTGAAACCACGCAAACCAGTGGTAGCACGTTCTCCAGTGAAACTACACAAACCAGTGGTAGCACCTCCAGTGACAGCCCACCTTCCAGCGAAACCACGCAAACCAGTGGTAGCACCTTCTCCAGTGACACTACGCAAACCATTGGTAGCACCTCCAGTGATAGCCCACCTTCCAGTGAAACCACGCAAACCAGTAGTAGCACGTTCTCGAGTGACAGTCCACCTTCCAGCGAAACCACGCAAACCAGTGGTAGCACGTTCTCGAGTGACAGTCCACCTTCCAGCGAAACCACGCAAACCAGTAGTAGCACGTTCTCCAGTGAAACTACACAAACCACTGGTAGCACCTCCAGTGACAGCCCACCTTCCAGCGAAACCACGCAAACCAGTGGTAGCACCTTCTCCAGTGACACTACACAAACCAGTGGTAGCACCTCCAGTGATAGCCCACCTTCCAGTGAAACCACACAAACCAGTAGTAGCACGTTCTCGAGTGACAGTCCACCTTCCAGCGAAACCACGCAAACCAGTAGTAGCACATTCTCCAGTGAAACTACAGAAACCAGTGGTAGCACCTCCAGTGACAGCCCACCTTCCAGCGAAACCACGCAAACCAGTGGTAGCACCTTCTCCAGTGAAACCACGCAAACCAGTGGTAGCACGTTCTCCAGTGAAACCACCCAAACCAGTGGTAGCACGTTCTCGAGTGACAGCCCACCTTCCAGCGAAACCACGCAAACCAGTAGTAGCACGTTCTCCAGTGAAACTACACAAACCAGTGGTAGCACCTCCAGTGACAGCCCACCTTCCAGTGAAACCACGCAAACCAGTGGTAGCACGTTCTCGAGTGACAGTCCACCTTCCAGCGAAACCACGCAAACCAGTAGTAGCACGTTCTCCAGTGAAACTACAGAAACCAGTGGTAGCACCTCCAGTGACAGCCCACCTTCCAGCGAAACCACGCAAACCAGTGATAGCACCTTCTCCAGTGACACTACACAAACCAGGAGTAGCACCTCCAGTGATAGCTCACCTTCCAGTGAAACCACGCAAACCAGTAGTAGCACGTTCTCGAGTGACAGTCCACCTTCCAGCGAAACCACGCAAACCAGTAGTAGCACGTTCTCCAGTGAAACTACAGAAACCAGTGGTAGCACCTCCAGTAACAGCCAACCTTCCAGCGAAACCACGCAAACCAGTGGTAGCACCTTCTCCAGTGAAACCACGCAAACCAGTGGTAGCACGTTCTCCAGTGAAACTACACAAACCAGTGGTAGCACCTCCAGTGACAGCCCACCTTCCAGTGAAACCACGCAAACCAGTGGTAGCACGTTCTCGAGTGACAGTCCACCTTCCAGCGAAACCACGCAAACCAGTAGTAGCACGTTCTCCAGTGAAACTACACAAACCAGTGGTAGCACCTCCAGTGATAGCCCACCTTCCAGTGAAACCACGCAAACCAGTAATAGCTCGTTCTCGAGTGACAGTCCACCTTCCAGCGAAACCACGCAAACCAGTAGTAGCACGTTCTCGAGTGACAGTCCACCTTCCAGTGAAACCACGCAAACCAGTAGTAGCACCTTCTCCAGTGAAACCACGCAAACCAGTGGTAGCACGTTCTCCAGTGAAACTACACAAACCAGTGGTAGCACCTCCAGTGACAGCCCACCTTCCAGCGAAACCACGCAAACCAGTGGTAGCACCTTCTCCAGTGACACTACGCAAACCATTGGTAGCACCTCCAGTGATAGCCCACCTTCCAGTGAAATCACGCAAACCAGTAGTAGCACGTTCTCGAGTGACAGTCCACCTTCCAGCGAAACCACGCAAACCAGTGGTAGCACGTTCTCGAGTGACAGTCCACCTTCCAGCGAAACCACGCAAACCAGTAGTAGCACGTTCTCCAGTGAAACTACACAAACCACTGGTAGCACCTCCAGTGACAGCCCACCTTCCAGCGAAACCACGCAAACCAGTGGTAGCACCTTCTCCAGTGACACTACACAAACCAGTGGTAGCACCTCCAGTGATAGCCCACCTTCCAGTGAAACCACGCAAACCAGTAGTAGCACGTTCTCGAGTGACAGTCCACCTTCCAGCGAAACCACGCAAACCAGTAGTAGCACATTCTCCAGTGAAACTACAGAAACCAGTGGTAGCACCTCCAGTGACAGCCCACCTTCCAGCGAAACCACGCAAACCAGTGGTAGCACCTTCTCCAGTGAAACCACGCAAACCAGTGGTAGCACGTTCTCCAGTGAAACCACCCAAACCAGTGGTAGCACGTTCTCGAGTGACAGCCCACCTTCCAGCGAAACCACGCAAACCAGTAGTAGCACGTTCTCCAGTGAAACTACACAAACCAGTGGTAGCACCTCCAGTGATAGCCCACCTTCCAGTGAAACCACGCAAACCAGTGGTAGCACGTTCTCGAGTGACAGTCCACCTTCCAGCGAAACCACGCAAACCAGTAGTAGCACGTTCTCCAGTGAAACTACAGAAACCAGTGGTAGCACCTCCAGTGACAGCCCACCTTCCAGCGAAACCACGCAAACCAGTAGTAGCACGTTCTCCAGTGAAACTACACAAACCAGTGGTAGCACCTCCAGTGATAGCCCACCTTCCAGTGAAACCACGCAAACCAGTAGTAGCACGTTCTCGAGTGACAGTCCACCTTCCAGCGAAACCACGCAAACCAGTAGTAGCACGTTCTCCAGTGAAACTACAGAAACCAGTGGTAGCACCTCCAGTAACAGCCAACCTTCCAGCGAAACCACGCAAACCAGTGGTAGCACCTTCTCCAGTGAAACCACGCAAACCAGTGGTAGCACGTTCTCCAGTGAAACTACACAAACCAGTGGTAGCACCTCCAGTGACAGCCCACCTTCCAGTGAAACCACGCAAACCAGTGGTAGCACGTTCTCGAGTGACAGTCCACCTTCCAGCGAAACCACGCAAACCAGTAGTAGCACGTTCTCCAGTGAAACTACACAAACCAGTGGTAGCACCTCCAGTGATAGCCCACCTTCCAGTGAAACCACGCAAACCAGTAGTAGCACGTTCTCGAGTGACAGTCCACCTTCCAGCGAAACCACGCAAACCAGTAGTAGCACGTTCTCCAGTGAAACTACAGAAACCAGTGGTAGCACCTCCAGTGACAGCCCACCTTCCAGTGAAACCACGCAAACCAGTGGTAGCACCTTCTCCAGTGAAACTACACAAACCAGTGGTAGCACCTCCAGCGACAGCCCACCTTCCAGCGAAACCACGCAAACCAGTAGTAGCACGTTCTCCAGTGACAGTCCACCTTCCAGCGAAACCACGCAAACCAGTAGTAGCACGTTCTCCAGTGAAACTACACAAACCACTGGTAGCACCTCCAGTGACAGCCCACCTTCCAGCGAAACCACGCAAACCAGTGGTAGCACCTTCTCCAGTGACACTACGCAAACCATTGGTAGCACCTCCAGTGATAGCCCACCTTCCAGTGAAACCACGCAAACCAGTAGTAGCACGTTCTCGAGTGACAGTCCACCTTCCAGCGAAACCACGCAAACCAGTGGTAGCACGTTCTCGAGTGACAGTCCACCTTCCAGCGAAACCACGCAAACCAGTAGTAGCACGTTCTCCAGTGAAACTACACAAACCACTGGTAGCACCTCCAGTGACAGCCCACCTTCCAGCGAAACCACGCAAACCAGTGGTAGCACCTTCTCCAGTGACACTACACAAACCAGTGGTAGCACCTCCAGTGATAGCCCACCTTCCAGTGAAACCACGCAAACCAGTAGTAGCACGTTCTCGAGTGACAGTCCACCTTCCAGCGAAACCACGCAAACCAGTAGTAGCACGTTCTCCAGTGAAACTACAGAAACCAGTGGTAGCACCTCCAGTGACAGCCCACCTTCCAGCGAAACCACGCAAACCAGTGGTAGCACCTTCTCCAGTGAAACCACGCAAACCAGTGGTAGCACGTTCTCCAGTGAAACTACACAAACCAGTGGTAGCACCTCCAGTGACAGCCCACCTTCCAGCGAAACCACGCAAACCAGTGGTAGCACCTTCTCCAGTGACACTACGCAAACCATTGGTAGCACCTCCAGTGATAGCCCACCTTCCAGTGAAACCACGCAAACCAGTAGTAGCACGTTCTCGAGTGACAGTCCACCTTCCAGCGAAACCACGCAAACCAGTGGTAGCACGTTCTCGAGTGACAGTCCACCTTCCAGCGAAACCACGCAAACCAGTAGTAGCACGTTCTCCAGTGAAACTACACAAACCACTGGTAGCACCTCCAGTGACAGCCCACCTTCCAGCGAAACCACGCAAACCAGTGGTAGCACCTTCTCCAGTGACACTACACAAACCAGTGGTAGCACCTCCAGTGATAGCCCACCTTCCAGCGAAACCACGCAAACCAGTAGTAGCACATTCTCCAGTGAAACTACAGAAACCAGTGGTAGCACCTCCAGTGACAGCCCACCTTCCAGCGAAACCGCGCAAACCAGTGGTAGCACCTTCTCCAGTGAAACCACGCAAACCAGTGGTAGCACGTTCTCCAGTGAAACCACCCAAACCAGTGGTAGCACGTTCTCCAGTGAAACTACAGAAACCAGTGGTAGCACCTCCAGTGACAGCCCACCTTCCAGCGAAACCACGCAAACCAGTAGTAGCACGTTCTCCAGTGAAACTACACAAACCAGTGGTAGCACCTCCAGTGATAGCCCACCTTCCAGTGAAACCACGCAAACCAGTGGTAGCACGTTCTCGAGTGACAGTCCACCTTCCAGCGAAACCACGCAAACCAGTAGTAGCACGTTCTCCAGTGAAAATACAGAAACCAGTGGTAGCACCTCCAGTGACAGCCCACCTTCCAGCGAAACCACGCAAACCAGTGGTAGCACCTTCTCCAGTGACACTACACAAACCAGTGGTAGCACCTCCAGTGATAGCCCACCTTCCAGTGAAACCACGCAAACCAGTAGTAGCACGTTCTCCAGTGACAGTCCACCTTCCAGCGAAACCACGCAAACCAGTAGTAGCACGTTCTCCAGTGAAACTACACAAACCAGTGGTAGCACCTCCAGTGATAGCCCACCTTCCAGTGAAACCACGCAAACCAGTAGTAGCACGTTCTCGAGTGACAGTCCACCTTCCAGCGAAACCACGCAAACCAGTAGTAGCACGTTCTCCAGTGAAACTACAGAAACCAGTGGTAGCACCTCCAGTGACAGCCCACCTTCCAGCGAAACCACGCAAACCAGTGGTAGCACCTTCTCCAGTGACACTACACAAACCAGTGGTAGCCCCTCCAGTGATAGCCCACCTTCCAGTGAAACCACGCAAACCAGTAGTAGCACGTTCTCCAGTGAAACTACAGAAACCAGTGGTAGCACCTCCAGTGACAGCCCAACTTCCAGCGAAACCACGCAAACCAGTGATAGCACGTTCTCGAGTGAAACTACAGAAACCAGTGGTAGCACCTCCAGTGACAGCCCATTTTCCAGCGAAACCACGCAAACCAGTGATAGCACGTTCTCGAGTGAAACTACACAAACCAGTGGTAGCACCTCCAGTGACAGCCCAACTTCCAGCGAAACCACGCAAACCAGTAGTAGCACGTTCTCGAGTGAAACTACACAAACCACTGGTAGCACCTCCAGTGACAGCCCAACTTCCAGCGAAACCACACAAACCAGTGATAGCACGTTCTCGAGTGAAACTACACAAACCAGTGGTAGCACCTCCAATGACAGCCCACCTTCCAGCGAAACCACGCAAACCAGTGATAGCACGTTCTCGAGTGAAACTACAGAAACCAGTGTTAGCACCACCAGTGACAGCCCACCTTCCAGCGAAACCACGCAAACCAGTGATAGCACGTTCTCGAGTGAAACTACACAAACCACTGGTAGCACCTCCAGTGACAGCCCAACTTCCAGCGAAACCACACAAACCAGTGATAGCACGTTCTCGAGTGAAACTACACAAACCAGTGATAGCACCTTATCCAGTGAAACCACGCAAACCAGTGGTAGCACGTTCTCGAGTGAAACTACACAAACCACTGGTAGCACCTCCAGTGACAGCCCAACTTCCAGCGAAACCACACAAACCAGTGATAGCACGTTCTCGAGTGAAACTACACAAACCAGTGGTAGCACCTCCAGTGACAGCCCACCTTCCAGCGAAACCACGCAAACCAGTGATAGCACGTTCTCGAGTGAAACTACAGAAACCAGTGTTAGCACCACCAGTGACAGCCCACCTTCCAGCGAAACCACGCAAACCAGTGATAGCACCTTATCCAGTGAAACCACGCAAACCAGTGGTAGCACGTTCTCGAGTGAAACTACACAAACCACTGGTAGCACCTCCAGTGACAGCCCAACTTCCAGCGAAACCACACAAACCAGTGATAGCACGTTCTCGAGTGAAACTACACAAACCAGTGGTAGCACCTCCAGTGACAGCCCACCTTCCAGCGAAACCACGCAAACCAGTGATAGCACGTTCTCGAGTGAAACTACAGAAACCAGTGTTAGCACCACCAGTGACAGCCCACCTTCCAGCGAAACCACGCAAACCAGTGATAGCACGTTCTCGAGTGAAACTACACAAACCACTGGTAGCACCTCCAGTGACAGCCCAACTTCCAGCGAAACCACACAAACCAGTGATAGCACGTTCTCGAGTGAAACTACACAAACCAGTGATAGCACCTTATCCAGTGAAACCACGCAAACCAGTGGTAGCACATTCTCGAGTGAAACTACACAAACCACTGGTAGCACCTCCAGTGACAGCCCAACTTCCAGCGAAACCACGCAAACCAATGATAGCACGTTCTCCAGTGAAACTACACAAACCAGTGGTAGCACCTCCAGTGACAGCCCACCTTCCAGCGAAACCACGCAAACCAGTGATAGCACGTTCTCGAGTGAAACTACACAAACCAGTGGTAGCACCTCCAGTGACAGCCCAACTTCCAGCGAAACCACGCAAACCAGTAGTAGCACGTTCTCCAGTGAAACTACAGAAACCAGTGATAGCACCTCCAGTGACAGCCCAACTTCCAGCGAAACCACGCAAACCAATGATAGCACGTTCTCCAGTGAAACTACACAAACCAGTGGTAGCACCACCAGTGACAGCCCACCTTCCAGCGAAACCACGCAAACCAGTAGTAGCACGTTCTCCAGTGAAACTACACAAACCAGTGATAGCACCACCAGTGACAGCCCACCTTCCAGCGAAACCACGCAAACCAGTGATAGCACCTCCAGTGACAGCCCACCTTCCAGCGAAACCACGCAAACCAGTGATAGCACGTTCTCGAGTGAAACTACAGAAACCACTGGTAGCACCTCCAGTGACAGCCCAACTTCCAGCGAAACCACACAAACCAGTGATAGCACGTTCTCGAGTGAAACTACACAAACCAGTGATAGCACCTTATCCAGTGAAACCACGCAAACCAGTGGTAGCACGTTCTCGAGTGAAACTACACAAACCACTGGTAGCACCTCCAGTGACAGCCCAACTTCCAGCGAAACCACACAAACCAGTGATAGCACGTTCTCGAGTGAAACTACACAAACCACTGGTAGCACCTCCAGTGACAGCCCAACTTCCAGCGAAACCACACAAACCAGTGATAGCACGTTCTCGAGTGAAACTACACAAACCAGTGGTAGCACCTCCAGTGACAGCCCACCTTCCAGCGAAACCACGCAAACCAGTGATAGCACGTTCTCGAGTGAAACTACAGAAACCAGTGTTAGCACCACCAGTGACAGCCCACCTTCCAGCGAAACCACGCAAACCAGTGATAGCACCTCCAGTGACAGCCCACCTTCCAGCGAAACCACGCAAACCAGTGATAGCACGTTCTCGAGTGAAACTACAGAAACCACTGGTAGCACCTCCAGTGACAGCCCAACTTCCAGCGAAACCACACAAACCAGTGATAGCACGTTCTCGAGTGAAACTACACAAACCAGTGATAGCACCTTATCCAGTGAAACCACGCAAACCAGTGGTAGCACATTCTCGAGTGAAACTACAGAAACCAGTGATAGCACCTCCAGTGACAGCCCAACTTCCAGCGAAACCACGCAAACCAATGATAGCACGTTCTCCAGTGAAACTACACAAACCAGTGGTAGCACCACCAGTGACAGCCCACCTTCCAGCGAAACCACGCAAACCAGTAGTAGCACGTTCTCCAGTGAAACTACACAAACCAGTGATAGCACCACCAGTGACAGCCCACCTTCCAGCGAAACCACGCAAACCAGTGATAGCACCTCCAGTGACAGCCCACCTTCCAGCGAAACCACGCAAACCAGTGATAGCACGTTCTCGAGTGAAACTACAGAAACCACTGGTAGCACCTCCAGTGACAGCCCAACTTCCAGCGAAACCACGCAAACCAGTGATAGCACGTTCTCGAGTGAAACTACAGAAACCAGTGTTAGCACCACCAGTGACAGCCCACCTTCCAGCGAAATAACGCAAACCAGTGATAGCACGTTCTCGAGTGAAACTACAGAAACCACTGGTAGCACCTCCAGTGACAGCCCAACTTCCAGCGAAACCACACAAACCAGTGATAGCACCTTATCCAGTGAAACCACGCAAACCAGTGGTAGCACGTTCTCGAGTGAAACTACACAAACCACTGGTAGCACCTCCAGTGACAGCCCAACTTCCAGCGAAACCACACAAACCAGTGATAGCACGTTCTCGAGTGAAACTACACAAACCAGTGGTAGCACCTCCAGTGACAGCCCACCTTCCAGCGAAACCACGCAAACCAGTGATAGCACGTTCTCGAGTGAAACTACAGAAACCAGTGTTAGCACCACCAGTGACAGCCCACCTTCCAGCGAAACCACGCAAACCAGTGATAGCACGTTCTCGAGTGAAACTACAGAAACCACTGGTAGCACCTCCAGTGACAGCCCAACTTCCAGCGAAACCACACAAACCAGTGATAGCACGTTCTCGAGTGAAACTACACAAACCAGTGGTAGCACCTCCAGTGACAGCCCACCTTCCAGCGAAACCACGCAAACCAGTGATAGCACGTTCTCGAGTGAAACTACAGAAACCAGTGTTAGCACCACCAGTGACAGCCCACCTTCCAGCGAAACCACGCAAACCAGTGATAGCACGTTCTCGAGTGAAACTACAGAAACCACTGGTAGCACCTCCAGTGACAGCCCAACTTCCAGCGAAACCACACAAACCAGTGATAGCACGTTCTCGAGTGAAACTACACAAACCAGTGATAGCACCTTATCCAGTGAAACCACGCAAACCAGTGGTAGCACATTCTCGAGTGAAACTACACAAACCACTGGTAGCACCTCCAGTGACAGCCCAACTTCCAGCGAAACCACACAAACCAGTGATAGCACGTTCTCGAGTGAAACTACACAAACCACTGGTAGCACCTCCAGTGACAGCCCACCTTCCAGCGAAACCACGCAAACCAGTGATAGCACGTTCTCGAGTGAAACTACAGAAACCAGTGGTAGCACCTCCAGTGACAGCCCAACTTCCAGCGAAACCACGCAAACCAGTGATAGCACGTTCTCCAGTGAAACTACAGAAACCAGTGATAGCACCTCCAGTGACAGCCCAACTTCCAGCGAAACCACGCAAACCAGTGATAGCACCTTATCCAGTGAAACCACGCAAACCAGTGGTAGCACGTTCTCGAGTGAAACTACACAAACCACTGGTAGCACCTCCAGTGACAGCCCAACTTCCAGCGAAACCACACAAACCAGTGATAGCACGTTCTCGAGTGAAACTACACAAACCAGTGATAGCACCTTATCCAGTGAAACCACGCAAACCAGTGGTAGCACATTCTCGAGTGAAACTACACAAACCACTGGTAGCACCTCCAGTGACAGCCCAACTTCCAGCGAAACCACACAAACCAGTGATAGCACGTTCTCGAGTGAAACTACACAAACCAGTGGTAGCACCACCAGTGACAGCCCACCTTCCAGCGAAACCACGCAAACCAGTGATAGCACGTTCTCGAGTGAAACTACAGAAACCAGTGGTAGCACCTCCAGTGACAGCCCAACTTCCAGCGAAACCACGCAAACCAGTGATAGCACGTTCTCCAGTGAAACTACAGAAACCAGTGATAGCACCTCCAGTGACAGCCCAACTTCCAGCGAAACCACGCAAACCAGTGATAGCACCTTATCCAGTGAAACCACGCAAACCAGTGGTAGCACGTTCTCGAGTGAAACTACACAAACCACTGGTAGCACCTCCAGTGACAGCCCAACTTCCAGCGAAACCACACAAACCAGTGATAGCACGTTCTCGAGTGAAACTACACAAACCAGTGGTAGCACCTCCAGTGACAGCCCACCTTCCAGCGAAACCACGCAAACCAGTGATAGCACGTTCTCGAGTGAAACTACAGAAACCACTGGTAGCACCTCCAGTGACAGCCCAACTTCCAGCGAAACCACACAAACCAGTGATAGCACGTTCTCGAGTGAAACTACACAAACCAGTGATAGCACCTTATCCAGTGAAACCACGCAAACCAGTGGTAGCACGTTCTCGAGTGAAACTACACAAACCAGTGATAGCACCTTATCCAGTGAAACCACGCAAACCAGTGGTAGCACGTTCTCGAGTGAAACTACACAAACCACTGGTAGCACCTCCAGTGACAGCCCACCTTCCAGCGAAACCACGCAAACCAGTGATAGCACGTTCTCGAGTGAAACTACAGAAACCAGTGTTAGCACCACCAGTGACAGCCCACCTTCCAGCGAAACCACGCAAACCAGTGATAGCACGTTCTCGAGTGAAACTACAGAAACCACTGGTAGCACCTCCAGTGACAGCCCAACTTCCAGCGAAACCACACAAACCAGTGATAGCACGTTCTCGAGTGAAACTACACAAACCAGTGATAGCACCTTATCCAGTGAAACCACGCAAACCAGTGGTAGCACGTTCTCGAGTGAAACTACACAAACCACTGGTAGCACCTCCAGTGACAGCCCAACTTCCAGCGAAACCACACAAACCAGTGATAGCACGTTCTCGAGTGAAACTACACAAACCAGTGGTAGCACCTCCAATGACAGCCCACCTTCCAGCGAAACCACGCAAACCAGTGATAGCACGTTCTCGAGTGAAACTACAGAAACCAGTGTTAGCACCACCAGTGACAGCCCACCTTCCAGCGAAACCACGCAAACCAGTGATAGCACGTTCTCGAGTGAAACTACACAAACCACTGGTAGCACCTCCAGTGACAGCCCAACTTCCAGCGAAACCACACAAACCAGTGATAGCACGTTCTCGAGTGAAACTACACAAACCAGTGATAGCACCTTATCCAGTGAAACCACGCAAACCAGTGGTAGCACGTTCTCGAGTGAAACTACACAAACCACTGGTAGCACCTCCAGTGACAGCCCAACTTCCAGCGAAACCACACAAACCAGTGATAGCACGTTCTCGAGTGAAACTACACAAACCAGTGGTAGCACCTCCAGTGACAGCCCACCTTCCAGCGAAACCACGCAAACCAGTGATAGCACGTTCTCGAGTGAAACTACAGAAACCAGTGTTAGCACCACCAGTGACAGCCCACCTTCCAGCGAAACCACGCAAACCAGTGATAGCACGTTCTCGAGTGAAACTACACAAACCACTGGTAGCACCTCCAGTGACAGCCCAACTTCCAGCGAAACCACACAAACCAGTGATAGCACGTTCTCGAGTGAAACTACACAAACCAGTGATAGCACCTTATCCAGTGAAACCACGCAAACCAGTGGTAGCACATTCTCGAGTGAAACTACACAAACCACTGGTAGCACCTCCAGTGACAGCCCAACTTCCAGCGAAACCACGCAAACCAATGATAGCACGTTCTCCAGTGAAACTACACAAACCAGTGGTAGCACCTCCAGTGACAGCCCACCTTCCAGCGAAACCACGCAAACCAGTGATAGCACGTTCTCGAGTGAAACTACACAAACCAGTGGTAGCACCTCCAGTGACAGCCCAACTTCCAGCGAAACCACGCAAACCAGTAGTAGCACGTTCTCCAGTGAAACTACAGAAACCAGTGATAGCACCTCCAGTGACAGCCCAACTTCCAGCGAAACCACGCAAACCAATGATAGCACGTTCTCCAGTGAAACTACACAAACCAGTGGTAGCACCACCAGTGACAGCCCACCTTCCAGCGAAACCACGCAAACCAGTAGTAGCACGTTCTCCAGTGAAACTACACAAACCAGTGGTAGCACCTCCAGTGACAGCCCACCTTCCAGCGAAACCACGCAAACCAGTGATAGCACCTCCAGTGACAGCCCACCTTCCAGCGAAACCACGCAAACCAGTGATAGCACGTTCTCGAGTGAAACTACAGAAACCACTGGTAGCACCTCCAGTGACAGCCCAACTTCCAGCGAAACCACACAAACCAGTGATAGCACGTTCTCGAGTGAAACTACACAAACCAGTGATAGCACCTTATCCAGTGAAACCACGCAAACCAGTGGTAGCACGTTCTCGAGTGAAACTACACAAACCACTGGTAGCACCTCCAGTGACAGCCCAACTTCCAGCGAAACCACACAAACCAGTGATAGCACGTTCTCGAGTGAAACTACACAAACCACTGGTAGCACCTCCAGTGACAGCCCAACTTCCAGCGAAACCACACAAACCAGTGATAGCACGTTCTCGAGTGAAACTACACAAACCAGTGGTAGCACCTCCAGTGACAGCCCACCTTCCAGCGAAACCACGCAAACCAGTGATAGCACGTTCTCGAGTGAAACTACAGAAACCAGTGTTAGCACCACCAGTGACAGCCCACCTTCCAGCGAAACCACGCAAACCAGTGATAGCACCTCCAGTGACAGCCCACCTTCCAGCGAAACCACGCAAACCAGTGATAGCACGTTCTCGAGTGAAACTACAGAAACCACTGGTAGCACCTCCAGTGACAGCCCAACTTCCAGCGAAACCACACAAACCAGTGATAGCACGTTCTCGAGTGAAACTACACAAACCAGTGATAGCACCTTATCCAGTGAAACCACGCAAACCAGTGGTAGCACATTCTCGAGTGAAACTACAGAAACCAGTGATAGCACCTCCAGTGACAGCCCAACTTCCAGCGAAACCACGCAAACCAATGATAGCACGTTCTCCAGTGAAACTACACAAACCAGTGGTAGCACCACCAGTGACAGCCCACCTTCCAGCGAAACCACGCAAACCAGTAGTAGCACGTTCTCCAGTGAAACTACACAAACCAGTGATAGCACCACCAGTGACAGCCCACCTTCCAGCGAAACCACGCAAACCAGTGATAGCACCTCCAGTGACAGCCCACCTTCCAGCGAAACCACGCAAACCAGTGATAGCACGTTCTCGAGTGAAACTACAGAAACCACTGGTAGCACCTCCAGTGACAGCCCAACTTCCAGCGAAACCACGCAAACCAGTGATAGCACGTTCTCGAGTGAAACTACAGAAACCAGTGTTAGCACCACCAGTGACAGCCCACCTTCCAGCGAAATAACGCAAACCAGTGATAGCACGTTCTCGAGTGAAACTACAGAAACCACTGGTAGCACCTCCAGTGACAGCCCAACTTCCAGCGAAACCACACAAACCAGTGATAGCACCTTATCCAGTGAAACCACGCAAACCAGTGGTAGCACGTTCTCGAGTGAAACTACACAAACCACTGGTAGCACCTCCAGTGACAGCCCAACTTCCAGCGAAACCACACAAACCAGTGATAGCACGTTCTCGAGTGAAACTACACAAACCAGTGGTAGCACCTCCAGTGACAGCCCACCTTCCAGCGAAACCACGCAAACCAGTGATAGCACGTTCTCGAGTGAAACTACAGAAACCAGTGTTAGCACCACCAGTGACAGCCCACCTTCCAGCGAAACCACGCAAACCAGTGATAGCACGTTCTCGAGTGAAACTACAGAAACCACTGGTAGCACCTCCAGTGACAGCCCAACTTCCAGCGAAACCACACAAACCAGTGATAGCACGTTCTCGAGTGAAACTACACAAACCAGTGATAGCACCTTATCCAGTGAAACCACGCAAACCAGTGGTAGCACATTCTCGAGTGAAACTACACAAACCACTGGTAGCACCTCCAGTGACAGCCCAACTTCCAGCGAAACCACACAAACCAGTGATAGCACGTTCTCGAGTGAAACTACACAAACCAGTGGTAGCACCACCAGTGACAGCCCACCTTCCAGCGAAACCACGCAAACCAGTGATAGCACGTTCTCGAGTGAAACTACAGAAACCAGTGGTAGCACCTCCAGTGACAGCCCAACTTCCAGCGAAACCACGCAAACCAGTGATAGCACGTTCTCCAGTGAAACTACAGAAACCAGTGATAGCACCTCCAGTGACAGCCCAACTTCCAGCGAAACCACGCAAACCAGTGATAGCACCTTATCCAGTGAAACCACGCAAACCAGTGGTAGCACGTTCTCGAGTGAAACTACACAAACCACTGGTAGCACCTCCAGTGACAGCCCAACTTCCAGCGAAACCACACAAACCAGTGATAGCACGTTCTCGAGTGAAACTACACAAACCAGTGGTAGCACCTCCAGTGACAGCCCACCTTCCAGCGAAACCACGCAAACCAGTGATAGCACGTTCTCGAGTGAAACTACAGAAACCACTGGTAGCACCTCCAGTGACAGCCCAACTTCCAGCGAAACCACACAAACCAGTGATAGCACGTTCTCGAGTGAAACTACACAAACCAGTGATAGCACCTTATCCAGTGAAACCACGCAAACCAGTGGTAGCACATTCTCGAGTGAAACTACACAAACCACTGGTAGCACCTCCAGTGACAGCCCACCTTCCAGCGAAACCACGCAAACCAGTGATAGCACGTTCTCGAGTGAAACTACAGAAACCAGTGGTAGCACCTCCAGTGACAGCCCAACTTCCAGCGAAACCACGCAAACCAGTGATAGCACGTTCTCCAGTGAAACTACAGAAACCAGTGATAGCACCTCCAGTGACAGCCCAACTTCCAGCGAAACCACGCAAACCAGTGATAGCACGTTCTCCAGTGAAACTACAGAAACCAGTGATAGCACCACCAGTGACAGCCCACCTTCCAGCGAAACCACGCAAACCAGTGATAGCACCTCCAGTGACAGCCCACCTTCCAGCGAAACCACGCAAACCAGTGATAGCACGTTCTCGAGTGAAACTACAGAAACCACTGGTAGCACCTCCAGTGACAGCCCAACTTCCAGCGAAACCACACAAACCAGTGATAGCACCTTATCCAGTGAAACCACGCAAACCAGTGGTAGCACGTTCTCGAGTGAAACTACACAAACCACTGGTAGCACCTCCAGTGACAGCCCAACTTCCAGCGAAACCACGCAAACCAGTAGTAGCACGTTCTCCAGTGAAACTACAGAAACCAGTGATAGCACCTCCAGTGACAGCCCACCTTCCAGCGAAACCACGCAAACCAGTGATAGCACGTTCTCGAGTGAAACTACAGAAACCACTGGTAGCACCTCCAGTGACAGCCCAACTTCCAGCGAAACCACACAAACCAGTGATAGCACGTTCTCGAGTGAAACTACACAAACCACTGGTAGCACCACCACAGACAGCACGCTTGTCACAGACAGAACGCTTGACACAGACAGAACGACAGTCACAGACAGAACGTTTGTCACAGACAGAACGCTTGACACAGACAGAACGCTTGACACAGACAGAACGACAGTCACAGACAGAACGTTTGTCACAGACAGAACGCTTGACACAGACAGAACGACAGTCACAGACAGAACGTTTGTCACAGACAGAACGCTTGACACAGACAGAACGCTTGACACAGACAGAACGACAGTCACAGACAGAACGTTTGTCACAGACAGAACGTTTGTCACAGGCAGAACGCTTGACACAGACAGAACGTTTGTCACAGACAGAACGCTTGACACAGACAGAACGCTTGACACAGACAGAACGACAGTCACAGACAGAACGTTTGTCACAGACAGAACGCTTGACACAGACAGAACGACAGTCACAGACAGAACGTTTGTCACAGACAGAACGCTTGACACAGACAGAACGCTTGACACAGACAGAACGACAGTCACAGACAGAACGTTTGTCACAGACAGAACGCTTGACACAGACAGAACGACAGTCACAGACAGAACGTTTGTCACAGGCAGAACGCTTGACACAGACAGAACGTTTGTCACAGGCAGAACGCTTGACACAGACAGAACGTTTGTCACAGACAGAACGCTTGACACAGACAGAACGCTTGACACAGACAGAACGACAGTCACAGACAGAACGTTTGTCACAGACAGAACGCTTGACACAGACAGAACGCTTGACACAGACAGAACGACAGTCACAGACAGAACGTTTGTCACAGACAGAACGCTTGACACAGACAGAACGACAGTCACAGACAGAACGTTTGTCACAGGCAGAACGCTTGACACAGACAGAACGTTTGTCACAGGCAGAACGCTTGACACAGACAGAACGTTTGTCACAGACAGAACGCTTGACACAGACAGAACGCTTGACACAGACAGAACGACAGTCACAGACAGAACGTTTGTCACAGACAGAACGCTTGACACAGACAGAACGACAGTCACAGACAGAACGTTTGTCACAGACAGAACGCTTGACACAGACAGAACGCTTGACACAGACAGAACGACAGTCACAGACAGAACGTTTGTCACAGACAGAACGCTTGACACAGACAGAACGACAGTCACAGACAGAACGTTTGTCACAGGCAGAACGCTTGACACAGACAGAACGTTTGTCACAGACAGAACGCTTGACACAGACAGAACGCTTGACACAGACAGAACGCTTGACACAGACAGAACGACAGTCACAGACAGAACGTTTGTCACAGACAGAACGCTTGACACAGACAGAACGACAGTCACAGACAGAACGTTTGTCACAGGCAGAACGCTTGACACAGACAGAACGTTTGTCACAGACAGAACGCTTGACACAGACAGAACGCTTGACACAGACAGAACGACAGTCACAGACAGAACGTTTGTCACAGACAGAACGCTTGACACAGACAGAACGACAGTCACAGACAGAACGTTTGTCACAGACAGAACGCTTGACACAGACAGAACGCTTGACACAGACAGAACGACAGTCACAGACAGAACGTTTGTCACAGACAGAACGCTTGACACAGACAGAACGACAGTCACAGACAGAACGTTTGTCACAGACAGAACGCTTGACACAGACAGAACGCTTGACACAGACAGAACGACAGTCACAGACAGAACGTTTGTCACAGACAGAACGCTTGACACAGACAGAACGCTTGACACAGACAGAACGACAGTCACAGACAGAACGTTTGTCACAGACAGAACGCTTGACACAGACAGAACGCTTGACACAGACAGAACGACAGTCACAGACAGAACGTTTGTCACAGGCAGAACGCTTGACACAGACAGAACGTTTGTCACAGGCAGAACGCTTGACACAGACAGAACGTTTGTCACAGACAGAACGCTTGACACAGACAGAACGCTTGACACAGACAGAACGACAGTCACAGACAGAACGTTTGTCACAGACAGAACGCTTGACACAGACAGAACGCTTGACACAGACAGAACGACAGTCACAGACAGAACGTTTGTCACAGACAGAACGCTTGACACAGACAGAACGACAGTCACAGACAGAACGTTTGTCACAGGCAGAACGCTTGACACAGACAGAACGTTTGTCACAGGCAGAACGCTTGACACAGACAGAACGTTTGTCACAGACAGAACGCTTGACACAGACAGAACGCTTGACACAGACAGAACGACAGTCACAGACAGAACGTTTGTCACAGACAGAACGCTTGACACAGACAGAACGACAGTCACAGACAGAACGTTTGTCACAGACAGAACGCTTGACACAGACAGAACGCTTGACACAGACAGAACGACAGTCACAGACAGAACGTTTGTCACAGACAGAACGCTTGACACAGACAGAACGACAGTCACAGACAGAACGTTTGTCACAGGCAGAACGCTTGACACAGACAGAACGTTTGTCACAGGCAGAACGCTTGACACAGACAGAACGTTTGTCACAGACAGAACGCTTGACACAGACAGAACGCTTGACACAGACAGAACGACAGTCACAGACAGAACGTTTGTCACAGACAGAACGCTTGACACAGACAGAACGCTTGACACAGACAGAACGACAGTCACAGACAGAACGTTTGTCACAGACAGAACGCTTGACACAGACAGAACGACAGTCACAGACAGAACGTTTGTCACAGGCAGAACGCTTGACACAGACAGAACGTTTGTCACAGGCAGAACGCTTGACACAGACAGAACGTTTGTCACAGACAGAACGCTTGACACAGACAGAACGCTTGACACAGACAGAACGACAGTCACAGACAGAACGTTTGTCACAGACAGAACGCTTGACACAGACAGAACGACAGTCACAGACAGAACGTTTGTCACAGACAGAACGCTTGACACAGACAGAACGCTTGACACAGACAGAACGACAGTCACAGACAGAACGTTTGTCACAGACAGAACGCTTGACACAGACAGAACGACAGTCACAGACAGAACGTTTGTCACAGGCAGAACGCTTGACACAGACAGAACGTTTGTCACAGACAGAACGCTTGACACAGACAGAACGCTTGACACAGACAGAACGACAGTCACAGACAGAACGTTTGTCACAGACAGAACGCTTGACACAGACAGAACGACAGTCACAGACAGAACGTTTGTCACAGACAGAACGCTTGACACAGACAGAACGCTTGACACAGACAGAACGACAGTCACAGACAGAACGTTTGTCACAGACAGAACGCTTGACACAGACAGAACGACAGTCACAGACAGAACGTTTGTCACAGGCAGAACGCTTGACACAGACAGAACGTTTGTCACAGGCAGAACGCTTGACACAGACAGAACGTTTGTCACAGACAGAACGCTTGACACAGACAGAACGCTTGACACAGACAGAACGACAGTCACAGACAGAACGTTTGTCACAGACAGAACGCTTGACACAGACAGAACGACAGTCACAGACAGAACGTTTGTCACAGACAGAACGCTTGACACAGACAGAACGCTTGACACAGACAGAACGACAGTCACAGACAGAACGTTTGTCACAGACAGAACGCTTGACACAGACAGAACGACAGTCACAGACAGAACGTTTGTCACAGGCAGAACGCTTGACACAGACAGAACGTTTGTCACAGACAGAACGCTTGACACAGACAGAACGCTTGACACAGACAGAACGACAGTCACAGACAGAACGTTTGTCACAGACAGAACGCTTGACACAGACAGAACGACAGTCACAGACAGAACGTTTGTCACAGACAGAACGCTTGACACAGACAGAACGCTTGACACAGACAGAACGACAGTCACAGACAGAACGTTTGTCACAGACAGAACGCTTGACACAGACAGAACGACAGTCACAGACAGAACGTTTGTCACAGGCAGAACGCTTGACACAGACAGAACGTTTGTCACAGGCAGAACGCTTGACACAGACAGAACGTTTGTCACAGACAGAACGCTTGACACAGACAGAACGCTTGACACAGACAGAACGACAGTCACAGACAGAACGTTTGTCACAGACAGAACGCTTGACACAGACAGAACGCTTGTCACAGACTGCATGCTTGACACAGACAGAACGCTTGTCACAGACAGAACGCTTGACACAGACAGAACGCTTGTCACAGACAGAACGCTTGTCACAGACAGAACGCTTGACACAGACAGAACGCTTGTCACAGACAGAACGCTTGACACAGACAGAACGCTTGTCACAGACAGAACGCTTGTCACAGACAGAACGCTTGTCACAGACAGAACACTTGTCACAGACAGCACGCTTGTCACAGGTAGCACGCTTGTCACAGGTAGCACGCTTGTCACAGGTAGCACACTTCCCAGTAACTCTTCAGAGGGTATTAGTTCTGGTGGAGGGCTCCTTTGTCCAAGCTTGTCTGCATTCTTTTGCATTTTGATCTCATTGTCTTTGTACTGATTGGACTCGATCTAGAAGGTGACTTAAATGCTCAGCAGACCAGTTTCTGTTGGCAGGACCACACCATGACCATCCGAATGAACGTTGATCATCAATCTAAGCGTGAGGATGCTTTAGCGACAGTTCCACACTTGTGTCTTGCTTCTTTTTTCTTTTTTCTTGTCTTGATGCGATGCACCCGCAGAAAGCTCAAATTTATGGCAGAGAAGGCCAAAGAAAGACAAGTCTCTGTCCCGACTGCTCATAAAAATCTGTCGGCATCAACATTTTGGCTAAGTTAACACAAAGCCAAGGATCGGACACAGCTGGAAGCCACACTGCAGCTGCCCTAATGTGGCTTTACTGTACTTGACGCTAGCTCAAGCGCCAATTCCACACTACCGTAGCTCTAGCAAGACCCCCAGGTGTGCCAGGAAAATTCCAGGACTGGTCTAACCCTAACCCTGAACCTAACCCCAGGAAGGGAGAGATCAAATGCCACCCCCTTTGCAACGGCTGAAGAAAGCAAGACAATCCAAGTCCAAAGTCAAAATCTTGTTGATGGAATGCTTCCATTGGACGGGCTGCGTCAGCTTTGAGGTGTTGCCACTGAACCAGGCAATCAAAGCGGCACATCATCAAGAAGATCCTGCGGCATTTGCTTGCTCGAATGCACGAGTAGACGTGAGAGTTGTGGCAGGAAAACTTGTGGCTGCTTCGCCATGACAACGGATGTGCTCACAATTCCCCGAGCAGCCGACATTTTGCAGATCTGAGATCATCGCCGTTCTGGAGCAACCTCCTTACTTGCCTCACCAGGTTCCCTGTAAATGTTGGCATCTTTCCCAGATTGAAGTAGGCCGTCAAGGGGATACGGTTTAAAAACGCGGCTGACATTGAGATGGCTGTGACGACAGGTAAACACATTTAGACCATTGGGCTGTTTTTCTCACGTATTTTGCCCCCCTTCTTGAACAAGGACGTCAAACGCTCAAACTAGCTTATGTCTGAGATTGTCCTACAAGATGATCCCTCTATCTGAGGGGTTAAGAAAGGAATTGTCCTGATGATTGTGTCCGTAGGTCAGGGGCGACAATCTTAATATCGCATGTGTCCAATATATACAACCAAAAATGTTTGTGTGTGAGGAAAGCTGATGCCACTTGAGTCACGAACCCGCAAACTGTGACATGAGTGGACTGTAGTCAATCAAAAAAGCGCCCTGACTGACGAACAAGAAAGCGGTGGTGAAAAAAAAATGTTTGTCTCGGAGGACTAGTTTAAGGATCGGTGGTGAAAAGGGGTCTCTTCTCTTTGTGTGATGCTCTGTGTTTTGATTATCGGCGCACACCACAGGCAGCACAACCCAAATGGTTAAATAGCACATTTGTTTCATCCACATATGTGAGGTCTGTAACACAGAAACAATCTTTGAAGATTTGAAAAATCCTTAAGTGTCTACCAGGCCTTGGACTTCAGGTGGTTTACTTCTAAAGGGGTGGGGGGACGGGGACGGGACATGGATTTTGAAATCTTTTATGACACCAGTCCTGGAACTTTTAGGATCCAGCTCATATACTGCATCAACACCACACAACACGGTTACGTTGTAAGTAAGACAAACTAGCCCTTTTCAGACAACCTAGTTTTGACTTGGACTGCTGCAACGGAGAGCGCATCTGCACCATCTTGGCTCCGGGACTTGGAAAGCGTTGCAGAAGCTAAACACAGCGGCGAGAGTCTCACTTCCTGCTACTGAGGACTTTGGCAGGAACATCAGAAACACTCTGCCACCCAGCACACAGTCTGCTCTCCAGGTGGCGCTACAGGAGCCACCAGCTTTGCGCAACGACCACCGTCTTGAGACAGAGACTCAAGCAGCCCCGAGCCCAGCACAAACACCAGACTGAAGCTGCACTACTTACCTCAACGCGCTGCTCCGCAGACTGACGTATGCAGTATTGCCCCCAATATTTTTGCACTTTTTCATTCAAACCAAGTAACTTTATGTACATCATCCCATCGCTCCTCTTATGGTCCACCTCATATAGGCCCACCTATAGAAACACATCCTACGGTAAACTGTAAGTGTTGAATAGGAGTCCTCTTCACACATTCAAGCCAACTTCTGCGTGCATTACTTCTCATTCTTACCGACAAGCTGTATATATGCAAACCCTTCCATTGCACTATTGAATATGCATAATCGGCCCTTGCTTATTTATTGATGATTATTTTTTAGAACATCCGACTTCGTGGCTCACAATGCGCACAAGCCCTCACGCCGCTGAAAAGTGCTACGGCGGCCGGCTACAATACAGAAATCACAAACGGAATGATTCTATACAGTCAAACTTGCAAATAAACCATTTACAATTGAAAGAGTGGCCACATTTCTCGTAACCCCAGCCAAGGTCGAATTTTGCGGAGACATCGACTCGAGTCAAGTTCCTGTTTTGATGAGCTGCGACGTGTGGACGGCTCTACCCCTCGCTACGTGGCAGTTGGCTTCTTGCCGATTCACTCTGTCACCGATTTGCATTTGTGACCATCTGAAACGCGGGTTTCTGGTTAAGGTAAGCCATCTTAAGAATAAAAAGAAAAACACTCGAACGGCGTTATCAAGCCGCCGTTTTGACGTCGCCCTGTCCGCTCGCATCCATTTATCAGCACAGTCCAAATTCAGCAGCTCGCTATTTATACTACATTTTGCATTTTAAAGGTTACATTTATTCAGTGTCACAAGTGTTTCGAAGGGTGGGAGTCGTGCAGGGGCTTCGTAATGGCTGAACAGAGTAATAAATCCCCCCCAATAATAAACATAAAGTCAAGTGGGAATTCATCTATTGCAGGTGGGCTTGGAACGTATCATCAGTGAAATGCGAGGGAACGCTGTACCTGTATTTGATTTGTGGATGGTTGTTTTGGGGGAATAAATGATTTGTGAATTTGTATGACACCATAGGCTAATCTACAGTGATGTTTTGGGGCGGTGGGGGGGGGTGCACACAAGAAAAAGAAAAAAGAAAATTCATAAAAACTTCACTAAAACAGCATTTTTGAGAACTGACACGAGCAAAAATGAACAAACCTGCTGGGTGAACACTCATTAAAAAAAAACTGAAAAAGGAAATTCCCAAACTGGCGTGACACGAGGTGGCGCCACAAAGCCACAAAGCCACAAAGCCACACCCACATTCCTTGCCATCCTTGCTTACGTTTGTGTGCGCGCGCGCACGTGGCTGTGGCCGCTGTACAAGCACATTCTATAGGTTGAAATTCCGTTGCGGTCTTGTCATGTGCCGAGTCCCAGGTGCACCCCCCCCCCCCAATGAAGCAATGCTATGCTATGCTTTCATTTATTGTCAAGCCGCAATAAGCGTCAAACAGAGAGAGGATCCAAAAAAGGGCTCAAAATCGACATCAAACCATAATACACTGCTGAAAAAAATTCAAGGAACACTTTTGATTTATTGGGCCTGGCATGACATCATTTAAACCTGTCTGATATTGATCTGGTGGGTTATGTAGCAGAGGGCATTGTTAATCCCTTTTAGCTGTATGGAATTAGCAACAAGTGCACTCGAGTGGCAACGAAGACCCCCCCCCCCAAAAAAAAAAACAGGATTGGTTTTACAATTTTTGCAAGTTTCTCCCTCTTGATCTTTTTTGGGCTGATTCTCCATTGGTGCTGCTTTTGGTTTGAGTCATGAACTGTACTGGCGATTCCGTCACCCTCCACAAGCCGCACAGGTTGCCCAACTCCTCCAGCGTGGCACATCCACACGCGCTGCAGCAAGAACATTTCATGCGTCTCCCATCCCAGCACAATCTCCAGAAGATGGAGGAGATTTCAGGAGACTGGCAGTTCTTCGAGGAGAGCTGGACAGGGCCCCAGAAGGCCCTCAAGCCACCAGCAGGACCGATCTCTGCTCGTTCCCGCGTGCAAGGCGGGAGAGCTTGAGCACTGCTCGGGCCCTACAGAATGACCTTCACTCTGTCTCTGCCCAAGCAAGCAGACTTGATGACGCTGGCCTGAGGGCCCGACGTCCTGTAGCGGGTCCTGTGGAGCCCGAGTGGCATTTGCTAGAGAAGCCCACAATAGGCAAGTCCGCCTGCGCCGGCGAGAACAGGCTGCCCCTGAGCACCTGCGACCGACGTGAAAGAGTCTCCAGAAGACAAGGAGAACCTCATGCTGGCTGGCTGCAACACCGCTCAACATGAAAGCTTTGGTGGTGGCTCAGTGATGGTCTGGGGAGACAAACCCTAGCCATGGAGGGACCTCTACTGCCATTAGGTATCGAGATGAAATCCTTGAACCCATTGTCAGGCCCTACGCTGGTGCAGTAGCAGTAGCTGGTCCTAGAGTGGTTTCCTCCTCATGCATGACATTGCCTGGCCTCGCGTGGCAAGAGTAAGCGGGCGGGACCCGGAGGATGAAGGAATTGATACGCTCGAATGGCCTTCACGATCCCGACGTCACCTCGAGGACCTTGCGTTTTGGTCCATGAGGCAGCGCAAGGTTGCTCCTCCCACAGATCTGCTGCTGTAACACACGACGACGGAACTCGCCTGCTTCAAGCAACTGCGCCGCCTGACTTCGCGCGCCTGCACTGCGACCGGTCCACTTCATAGCAAGCCGCCGTTGTTGAAATGAACTTGATTTCATCCGACGATGGCAACATTTACAGCAAGTAGTGAAACATTCAGTAATAACGATCGAATCATATTAACAGCAAAAACAACAATATCATCATGACAGCAGTGACATCAGAGATATTGGCTCAACTTACATCCTTCCGTGAGTGGTCAAGTGGGCCCAGGCTGGGGCCCAGGCTGGGGCCCAGGCTGGGGCCCAGGCTCCTCTGCAGATGTTTCTTTTGGCCTCTCTCCTCACGGCATCCAGACAGGTGGAGATTGACATCACTTACTTATTATAGAGGATCCGCAAAAGCTGCACACAAACTTGATGACGTGCTCAACATCAATGATGTCCGTATGTACTACAAAAATCGGGTTAGGATTGCAAGCGCAACCTTGTTCAGTGTAGCCTACGCTACAGCGGTATTATATTTCCTCTTCAGCTGTTCGCTGGTGCAAACAAAAAGTCAAATCGCATTTGTTGTTGTTAATGGTACGAGCCAGAAATACCTCTGAATTGCGACCTCTTCTCCGTGTCCGCTTTCCTTTGTTTTTCTGAGCCGCCCCGGAGGGCGTTGACCATCTTTTCATATTGCAATTCAGGGCAAATTTGACAGCCGCCGCACTGATAAGCTGTAGCGTCCCCCTCCCCTCTCACCCGACACCGCACGCCGTGCTCCATCGCTTTTCAGTGGCAGGTTAAGCGAGGGGAGCGCATGAGGGCAGGACGCCATTGCAAATGATTACTACTGTTATTTCTTCTCATTTGATTTCACGTGCAAGATTTTTTTTTTCTTCGGGCCTGGAAGCAGCAAAGTGCCACTGACCGCCACTTGGCCTACGCCCTGGATTGGGCGCAAATCTGGTCAGGACCGCCTCTGCGCATCTTCGTCGACACGGGCGCCGTATTCTTGTGCGAGCGAGCAGCCGCTGGCGGTAAACGATAGCGAAGCGTCCCGAAAGATTTTGTCAGTAACAAACAAATGAGGCTGTAATCAAGCAGGTCAAAGGTCCCGCGCCAGAGCTTAAAGCGTCCTTATGCTGAGCAGCGCTTGAAGGTGACAAACCGGTTTCCCAAAGTGACAATGGCCTTTCTCACATGGCCGTGAGCATTAACGATGTTCTGTTCTCTTCAAAGTGACTCATGTAATTGATTAATTGCAGCAAGAAAATGTGAAGAGAAATGTGGCTTGACAAGACCCGCCTAAAACATAACAACTGCTTGCGTGAGAACAAAAGGGAAATTAATTAAAAGCCTCACCTGAAAGCAAAATGTGTCCTTTGTTGGCGCCGCGAGGCAGGATATAAACCGCCGGCGCAGGATCGACAGCAAACCCAGGCGCAGACTTGATTGATTCAGTGCGGTGAGTACACCCTTCCACTTGGTGCCACTTGGTGCCACTTGGTGCCACTTGGTGCCACTTGGTGCCGTTTCCTTCAACACAGCATCTATGTTGGGCATATTTCGCTGGTTTTCAAATGGAGGGAAAGACTCGTGATTTGCGACTCGGGCCAAAGCCAACGTTGCTTTATGCGCTTTGAGATGTTGGTCCAACGGGCGCTTGAAGACTTGAAGTGAGAGCAATGCGGAAACAGTTGGAGATGGGCTTGAGGACAGGAAAGGTTAGCCGGGGCCGGCGCCGGCAGAGGTTCCGCGCTCCAAACGGCGGCATCGCTCCACTCGGACCCGGCCGCTTGTCCGCCTGCGTTGCAATAGCGGCCGCCTCCCCCTTCGCTTCTCCCGATGCACGTTGACTGTTCCCTTTCACTGTCTGTCTTACAGAGCCACGTCGGACACAATGAGGACTTTGGAGCTGTTCACGTTTGTCCTTTTACTCGGTAAGTCGGCCAACTGTAACGAACGCCGTGACTCGTCATCGCGTAACGTGAGCTAAACGCAACGCAATTCAACCGACAGGAAGCATCAGCCTGCCGACCATTCGGGCCCAGACTCCAGATGAGAACGATGCACCAACACCACCGCCGCCGCCACCACCAACACCATCAACACCATCAACTGACCCAGACCCTTTGCCATCTTCCGATTGTGTAACCGTGGATGAAAATTACCAGCTGGGTTTACAGATTCTAGACGATAATGTCGGCCTTTCTGTGCGTTATTTTAATGGCAAAATTTGGATTATGGGGGTGAGTTATCCTAATGGCTATCCAGACCCAACAACTCCCACCACAATTTCAGACGACACTCCAATCACAATAGCCACCCCCACAACGGCCACCACAACGACCACCACCCTAGCCTCAGGGCTCACGGCAGACGAAAATGATTAATTGGCTCATTATCTGTGCTGTGCATTCGAGCTGCGGCTCGATTTCCTTTTGAAAGTCACGATGCCATCAAGACTTTTCTGTTGCTTGCAATCTCCTTCCTGAATCAATTCTTCACGATTGTCCTTACGGTGTGACATGAAAACACTCGATTGGTTTCCATGATGTTTGCACGCTCACTTCTGGTGAACTTTTCTTTGCTTAAATAAAACTCATGAGCTCGCACTGTTTGTGGCGTCTTCCTTTTTTTATCCACGTACATCATTTCCATTTTCAATTTGAAAAATGTGACTGATTATTTTGCTCTTCGCTTTGAAATTTAACACCCAAAAATGCCCGAGTAGATATCCCAAACTCGGATGTCAAAGCCGAATGACAGAAAAGTGGGGAAAGGTTTTTTCCCGCCGTGTTCTCACATTTATTAAGTCTTTTTTTGTCGCTCCCACTGGAATGGTGAAGATCATCGAAGAAATCAGAACGATAACATCTTCAAACGCTGATTCGATTTATTGAGGGGGGGGGTGTCATTTTTTGCAAAGATGACGATTTTTATTGAGCGCATTCAAGCCTGACCACCTCCAGACCTCCTCCATCAAGAAATGACTTTGAGGAAGCCGCCTTGCCTTTCGGTTTGCGTTTGCTTGATGATCTCGGACAATCTAAAGTAGGCCAATTGTGGTCGCGCGTCTGTCCTGCGGCCGGGATGTCGCGGGTTCGATGGATCCCCGGCCGGCTCATACGTACGAAAGACAATCAAAAAGGGAGCCGGTAACTCTGTTGGAGATTGACGCGGCCTTTTGGGTTGGAATCGGAGGCTTAAGTTTGGCTTTGACCAACCAATCAGCGAGTGGGCCGAGACGTCGCGGCGCCATTCGGGGGTCCGTGCGCTGCCGTGTCGTGGGGTGTGTTGTATGAAAGAAAAGAAATGGAACAAATATCTGACTTGAGGGCAGAGGTGGCAAACGCAATTTCTGGACGCTCCAAAGTGTACGCGGAGGTTCCCTCGGTGAAAATCATACACATATTTAGTCATCGCCTCATGAAATGAGGACTTTCCCTAACGCCACTTTTTAAGGGTCTCGGCGGCGTCTCGGAACGCGAGGCCTTTTTACTCCGTCTCGGACAAGCTTTTTGGGGGGACGGAGACCTTCCAGTGGCGACACTTCAGTCACGGTCCAAGTTGTCCCAACCCGACTTCAATCGGACGTGACCACGTTTCACTTCCGGCACTCAATTCTCATAGCCAGTCCTCATTTTCACCGTTCTGATTTCCAGCAGCTGTTTTTTGCCGAGAAACGTTTGAGGTGGCCGGACAAGCCGACACGCCTCCTGCCCGAGTGGGACGGCTTCATATTCCACGCAAGGTGCGACTTGGCAAGCTAAGCCGTCGCCGTCCCACAGAGCATTTGAACACAAACACCGCATCCGTAGTCACAAAACATTCCCGTCTTTTACATGTTGTGTATCGCATTTCACACCAGAATCCAAAAAGAAGTGCACTTTTGTATTTTAGGGCAAAGGAGCTGGTTTATTCCCGGAGGGGGAAAAAAGCATCATCTTGTTCATGTGCACCGACGGGTGCTGCTGTCGCCAAATGAGTTTGTTGTCTTCCCAACTTACGTCATTGGAAGGTGACAGAACGCTTGTTTTAGAAATTCATTCCATTCTGCTGGATTTCACTTTCCTTTTTCTTTGGTCCTTCCTCTGGTCTCCCGACGGCGGTGTTCGGTTTAGGGTATGGGATTTTTTTTATAGATTTTTGGTGAACTCGTGAATACACACGCACACAAAATAATTAAAAAAATGAAAATAAAAAAGGAGCAATGATGATGACATGTCAAATTGGTGAAATTACCGAATGAACAATACCGAGCTCTTAAAAAAAATAAAATAAAAAAAAATTCATTCCATTCATCTTTTGCTGCGACTCAACATTTAAACAAACTTTCATAAACGCGGGATCTTTATATATTTGTTTACATAAATATACAAAAAAGGATTTATCCTGGCAGCTCAGCGCCCCTCAACCTCTGACCCCAAAATGGCCCCATTCCTATTTCCGTGAATCCCCTTTTATGTTCCAGACCACGAGCTGGGTGTGCCTTGCAGTGGAGGCGGCAGAGTAACCGCTCCAAATGCCCCCCCCCCCAAAAAAACAGCTCCAAGTTTGCAACTTGGCAGCAAGGAACGCGAACTTGAGGCATTCGTTTCATTCAACAACTTCAATTTGGTTTTGCTCTTCATTTTGGACAGAAGACTCGGCAAGTTCAAAGAAAAGCGAAGGCAGTGGTCAGTGTTTTTTAACAAGTAAAACAAGTGTGGGGGGGGGGGGGTGCTGCTTTGAAGACCCCCTTTTTCTTTCATGGCTCAGTTCCTTAGACCCCAATAATAGATTTGGCACAGGCATCTTTTGTTGAATACAATTATGAAATAAAAGATATACAAGTTCCCTCCAGTAAACATAATTAAGCATATCATCTATACATGAATTTAAGGCAAGTTGTTTATGTTGAACGAATTTAAAACTTCATAAATGACGCCGTTTCCACCAAGTACCGTCTCAACTGTAAATGTATAGGATGGTATGGCGAGAAACATTTCTTGGGAGGAGCAATATGGCGGCCGCGCCGCTTCAAAAGTCTTGGCCTATCAGCTATCCAGTCCTAAATTCAGATCAGTGAATGTCGTGCAGCTAAGCGATGCGACGCCAACAACGCTTCACCAATCGGCCAATGAGAGAGCAGAGCACAACATTTCTTTGGTGTGTGTGTGGTTTATTCCAAGAAAAGGATGCAGTGAGTTTACTTCTTCTTGGAGACTCCCACGGTGCGACCGCGGCGACCGGTAGTCTTGGTGTGCTGGCCGCGCACGCGCAAGCTGCAAAGGGAAGGGACAGCGTGTTACGAGGAGACTTGTCTGTGTCCCTGCCCCCCCCAAGTTCAAAGTTCACGCGGGCGAGCGAAGCCTCACCCCCAAAAGTGTCGGAGGCCGCGATGGGCTCGGATCTTCTTCAGCCTCTCCAGGTCTTCTCGCAGCTTGTTGTCCAGACCGTTGGCCAACACCTGAAAGCAGGCAACTCAACTTTGGTCTTGGAGGCTTTTTTTCAAGTTGGAATATTGAAGTGCACATCTCAAGGCCGGTCCCACCCCCGCCTTGCGCCCGAAAGAGGGAATCGTAATTCGCCGGCTGCAACTAATCCATCATGACATTCATTGACGGCTATTTTGACAATCAAGTGAATCATTCTTCAACTTCAAAAGAAACAATGATCAAAACTGTTGTCTACTAATTGCATCATTAATTGCTTGTCATCGTTGCAGCTCTAATTTAAGGTATTACGGTGGATTCGGGGCAATACTCAAATATTAGATGGCTTGTTTTTTCCCCTCTAATATCTGGTTTCTACGCAATACGCTTTTTCAGCCATCACGTGCGGGTCTGAAACTTAAAAAGGGTTCGGCCAAAACAGGAAAGGTGCCATTTTCTTCCACCCACCTGACTGAATTTCCCATCCTTGACGTCCTTCTGCCTGTTGAGGAACCAGTCCGGGATTTTGTACTGGCGAGGGTTCTGCATGATGGTCACCACTCGCTCCACCTGCACACAAGGCGCTCGCTCGCTCGGTCCCGGACGAAACTTCAACCGGAGCGAGAGGTTGCGCGTTGCTCACCTCCTCCTCGGTCAGCTCGCCCGCCCTCTTGTTGAGGTCGATGTCCGCCTTCCTCAGGACCACGTGGGCGTAGCGTCTGCCCACACCCTGACAAACCCCATTGTTGGATGCGCAAAAACAAGAAAAAAGAAAAGAAATGTAGATCAACAACAGGAAGCGCAGAGCAGCACCAGGAGCCTCCTCGCTTGCTTCCTTACCTTGATGGCAGTGATGGCAAAGGCGATCTTCCTCCTTCCATCGATGTTCGTGTTCAAAACACGAAGAATGTGCTGGAACTTCTCGGGGATAACCAAAGCCTACAGACACAACACATCAGCTGCCACTACAAGGTGACCACAAAGCAACGGTCTTCATTTAAAGGCAAACATCTGAGCTCACGTTGTTTCCCGACAATTATAAATGACAACAGCTTGCAAACAAACTCATTTAGCATCTCAAAATGTCAAATAGGCAACAAACGGTGGGTCTCCAAATCGCTACCTTCTTAAAACAATGGTAAAGTCAGATTTTGAGCCCAAAAATATGTTTTGGCCTAAAACATCATCTCATTGGGATAGTGGCCACTTCTACTAAAACCTACGACATCCTCAGGTCAACACTATCGATCAATTCTACCCCTGAAATTTAATTACTGATCAATATCATCCCTAGTTGTTAAAAGTTTTTCATGTTTCGGATAGGACGGGGCTGACAATATGCAGTCAATTTGTTGTTGAGGAGTTGATGAATGAACATATGAAGCAAAAAAAAGATAAAAAATAAAAGGTACCTTCGCCCTTTTAGCAAATGTGACAAACATAACGCTAATAGTTTACCACAACGCTAAAGTGAGGGCGTCATCTTATTGAATTCCTAGTAAGATGCTTAGAGCAAACAGTCAGTAGTGTACAAAAAGAGTGCGAGTCTGTAAATGAGACACTTTAACGCTCAACCGACGCAGACATTGTTACATTATTCGCGGCATCTTCTCCAGCGGCGACGACTCCAAATTCGCTTTTAAAGTCCTTGTTCGCCCTCACTCATCAACAATTCATCGCGTTATCTGCTCACACACACTACACGCGCCATTTAAAGACACCGATGGCGCAGATGAACATATATTTGGACTGGATGACAGCAGATTTGAATCGTTGAGCAGAATTCTCACCATCTTGCAAGCTGGTTCCACGCAAAGAGGAAGTGACGCGTTTCTCGCGACAGTTTGATCTGGCTAAGGGCGGAAGTGGGTCCATCACTTTCAATTGTCCGACAACTTTATCAACATACGTTGTTCTTTCAATCGGGCGACAACTGTTCCTTAACATTTTTTATTTTTGCTGGATTAGTTTTGTCATATTTGTTGCATGCATTTAGCTGCTTTTCCTAAATGTGACGAATGATGTATTAAGTTCGTATTCAGTTTTCCATTCATGTATTTAATTAAATAACAGGGTAATTTATTGGAAACAACACAATTCCAAATATAAGTCATATGCTGAATGTGAGATATACTGTGTGTTTTTCAAAAGCAATTAGTTACTTAATAATTGTATAATGTAATTCTTTAAAAATGCAATTAAAAATTAAAAGTGTCGCGTACCATCAACAGCACGTTTCGAATTGAAGATAAGATGTCAAAAACAATGTCGAAATATGCAAGCTTATCCTCAACATGCATGTAAGATTTTGCTGGAGCGTTAGCGAAAAACGTCTATAATTTTTCGTTGTTTTGCTTTCGTTTGGTGGAGTTTTGCCCCCCGACCCACCCACACCCCCCCCCCCCCCCCACGTGACGTCAAGTAACAATGGCGGAGGCTTCCGCGGATGCGAACACCGCGGAGAGGACGGCGCAAGTGGCCATGGCCTTCTTTCACGACGAGGTGACTTTTATTGGTGTTGATGTCGAGTGTGGTTCAAGCAAGGTGTCGTCCTTGTTCATTCGAGCTCGTTCAGCAAGCCTTCCTCTTCCTCTTCCCTGGAAGTCATTAGCATCCATTCATTAGCGTTAGCAAAACAAGATGACATCATGCTATTCCACTGTAGAGACACATAGCCATACTTTACTTCTAGTCAGCTCTCCATTGTAGTGCTGTTGCGATGTGTAGTGAGTACAGGTTAGACTTTATACAGGATCGCACCTTCAATATTTCCCACAACGCATCTTGAAACGTAGCGCACAACCGACGCTTACCAGAAAAGCAAATCTATCCTGTGACTGGACTGTTTCGGTTGTCTGAGGGCAGAGGTGAACGTTGGCGAGCAGCAGTATGGTTTCATGCCAAAAAGGACTAACACAGATGCATTATTTATTTGGAGGATGTTGACAGAGAAGGTCCGAAAGAGCGGCACTTTGTCTTTGTAGATCTGGAGAAAGCTCACGACAGGGTGCCCAGAGAGGAACTGTGGTTATGGACGAGGAAGTCTGGAGTGGCAGAGAAGTATGTTCACTGTAAGACAGTGGTGAGGTGTGCTGTAGGTGTGACGGAGGAGTTCAAAGTGGAAGTGGGACTGCTATGGTAACGGGCAGGATGACAGACGAGATTAGACAGGAATCTCCTTGGACTATGATGTCCGCTGATGACATTGTGATCTGTCGTGAGAGCAGGGAACAGGTGGAGGAGAAGCTCCAGGCGTGGAGGTTTGCCCTGGAAAGGAGGGGATAGAAGGTTTGCCGTAGCGACACGGAGTATCTGCGTGTGAATGGGAGGGACCCGAGTGGAAGAGGGAGCTTACAGGGAGAAGAGACCAGGAAGGTGGAGGAGTTGAAGTATTTGGGGTCAACAGTCCAGAGCAATGGAGAGTGTGGGAAAAGAAGTGAAGAAGCGTGGTGTGCCGGCAGGCTGGAACGGGTGGAGGAAAGTGGCAGGTGGTGACACAAGAGTTTCAGCTCACATGAAAGGAAAGGAAAGGTTCATCAAACTGTGGTGAGACCAGCCATGCTGTTTGGTCTGGAGACACAGCGCCACTGAGGAGAAGACAGGAGGCAGAGATCCGAGATCCGAGATCCGAGATCAGAGATGAAGATGCTGAGCTTCTCTTTGGGAGTGACCGGGATGGATAGAATCAGCGACGAGTACATCGGAGGGACAGCTCCGATGTTAGAGGCCTTCGGAGATCAAGTCAGAGAGGCCAGACTGAGATGGTTTGGGCATGTCCAGAGGAGATAGAAGCCACACGAAGCTTGTGTACTTACTTGATTTAAACTCGGGCACGTGTTGACAGTATGTCATCAAGAGCCATACTGGGAAGGCCAATCGAAGACGGAAAACCCCAACGAAGTCAGTGCTCCCGACTGCCGAGACACGCAAAGCGCTATTCGGCGAGGGCCAAAATCCTTTTGCAAGTTCAGCAAAACATCACGACACGGATGTACATGAAGCGCTTTGCTTATTTTGTTCTCGAAAAAGAAACGCAATGCGCTTGATTGTAATGATGTGATAGCGTGATTTAATTCACGGCGAAAACTTTTTGTCATCGGACTGAGGATTCGGTGGCGGCAGCGGCTATCTAAAAATGGAGTGACCAGGGAGTCGGGAATGAGGAATGGGTGCGCTCGGAACCGACCACTCTTTCCCCAATCGCTACAAATTGCTTTTGGCGAAAGCGTTTGCTAACAGATTGCATGCCTTTCCCCAGACGAGTGACGGGGAAATGGCCCAGCTGCAACTCGGAGAACTGGACCTGACCACCGATGACTTGATCTTGGATGAAGTCGACCGTAAGGCCGCACGCGCGGGGAAGCCACTTCAATGGACATTTGACAGACAAACACGAGCCCATTGCCTCTATACGTAACTTTTTTTAAGTCTGCCATCGGTAGCACTAGCAGCAGAAGCTTGATCGGGGTTTGTCTTGCGGCTGAGCCGAAGGCCGACTTGTTGACGTGGCGTCTTGTTCCCGCAGTTCACATCCAGGCCAATCTGGAGGACGAGCTCGTCAAGGAAGCGCTTCAGACGGTGAGCGTTTTCATTTGTCCTTCCGCGAGCTCGTACCACGGCGCCGCTGACCTGCGTTTTCCGCAGGGCGTGGACCTTCGCCAGTACTCCAAACAGGTGGAGGCGGAGCTTGAGCGCATTGAGCAGGCCTCCATCAAGGACTGTATCCTCTTTGCTTTGGTTGTTTTGCCAGCTAGCAAACATTCACTTGCATCCATTTCAACAAAATGTCACCGATGGGGAGGCGGGCCCTCCTTCAGCCCAACCTTTGCGCTTCATCAAAGGACAAGGAGAAGCCGAAACAGTTGAAGCGTTTATCGCTATGAGCTCTTTCTCGCCTGTGTCGAAAGAAGTTGATATCAACTGAGCCGAGCATCATCTTGCGCACCAGAACCGCATCAAACGCACACACGACCATGAACTAAAGACTGAAGTTCAAGTTTGGCTCAGCCCCGCTGATACGAATAGTTGGAAAAGTCCGACCGTCGGCCTCGGGCTTTCCCAACGGCGCTCGTGGAGTCCCGCAGGTTTCCTTCTCGGAAAGATCACAATCGGCATCCGGCTGACGCAGAGCCCGCTGATGATGTCAATCTGTCACGATAACGTTCCGACAATAATGTTCATCCGACCGCTAGCTAATGCTGGCTAACTTATTAGCTCGTAGCATGGAGCCGTAGTAGCCACTCGTTGATTTACTGTCATTGAGGGTCAAGTTGTTTTTCATCCAAAAGATGAGAGAAATTTGATGTGAAAGTTTTACATCCGAAATGTTCGACATTATCTGCTGACAAATAAGGAAGACGGGTAAAAATGATTGTCGCGACTAAAACCGGATGAATGAAATGATGTTTTCTTGGACTCAAATGAAAAAGTGACCAAATACAAACGGGATGAGGGTGACTAAGTATGATCAAAACTAACACGCGCGATTGAAACTGGGACAGAACTTTAAAAAAATGGCGGATCAAATGAACACCACTGTGGAGTCCTGTTTTGCGTGAGCTGCGCGGTCGTCTGGGTCAGGAAAGATGTTGTTGTTTTTCCTGAGCGTCATCAGACATCAAGGAGAGCCAGAACATCGCTGCGCTGCACCAGCAGATCAGCGCCTGTGACGCCATTTTGGAGGTGAGCGCGCGTGGCGGTGCGGCGTTCCGGCGTTCCGGCGTTCCGGCACCGAGCCGCCTTCCTTTCCTTTCCCTTCCCTGCCTTGCAGCGCATGGAGGAGATGCTGAGCGGCTTCCAGAGCGACCTGTCGTCCATCAGCTGCGAGATCCACACGCTGCAGCAGCAGTCGCTCAGCATGAACGTGCGTCTGAAGAACCGGCAGGCGGTCCGCAGCCACCTCAGCCAGCTGGTGGACGAGCTGCTGGTGCCCGGCGCCATGATCTCGTGAGACACGCCCGTATTCATTGGGACTGTTCAAGTATTGCGGCTTGTCTGGGAAGGGAAGTCAAAGATTGTTGGACTGTGGCGCGCTTGACTCTCTGTGGGGTGGGCCGCGGTCGATCTGGGCCGGGGGTCTCTGGGAGGACATTGCTCCCTGTGGTGGTGGGCCGTCATCCCTCTCAGTGTGGATGAGCTCTTCCTGGGTGCCTTTCCTCACAGGGTTTTTCTGTGCCCCGCCATGTTGGGGTTTGTGTGTGCGTGTGTGGGTTTGAGCATGGGGATGCTGGGGGGGGTGGGGGTGGGGGGGGCTTATCTTTTGATTGTACTATGAATGTTTTCATTGTTCAGCACCTTGAGTTGCATTTTAATGTATGAAAGGCGCTTTATAAATAAAGGTTGATTGATATGCCACCGCTGTTCATACTCCTTTTGTTGGAATATGAATGCAGCCCCCCCCTCCCCCCAAAAAAAATTTCCACCAGCTTTTATCCATCTCGGGTGGCCATTTTGGTCCGGTGAAGGTGATGAGGCTTCACAGTCCAAAGTGTAAACGCTGCATCTTCCACTTGCTGACCGGCCGTCGCTTCGTTGCGCATTTTCGCCACATCCTAAAATCCGGTACCCCCGACTTTTCGGGAGTGTGTTGTAAAAGGGGGCGCCTGCCCGTCTTTGTCCATCCAGCACCGTCCTGGACAGTCCGGTGACGGAGCAGGACTTTGTGGAGCAGCTGCACGAGCTCAACAACAAGATCAACCTGGCCAAGGAGCTCAGCTTCCGAGAGACGCTGGCGTGCTCCGACATCCAGGACATCGTGGACCGCCTCAAGATCAAGGTGAGCCGCGCTTGGCGCCATTTTGACATTTGTATTTTGCACTTAAAGAACAAACAAAAGTCATCATCGCCATCAGCCCAGACTTGGCACCTTGCAAGATGTGCCCGGACTAGCGGCCATCATGAAATTCTCTCCCTCTTTGTTTGCGCACACTGGACCGTAACGGCGTCTTGATGATTTCTCGCCACTCGCCACCTTCTCAACCGCCGTCCACCAATAGTTGCCTGCGGGCACGAGACGGCCGCGGCGCTGACAGGCCGACGTAATGGAGCAGCGCTTATCGTCTTGGTCGTTTAAAGTGCGAGAAAGAAGCGCACAGGCAAGCCAAGTCTGCCGTACTTAAATCCCTCACAATCCATTTGAAAACAATTTCCAATGGACAGACGTGCGCAAAGGCGACTTTCCGAGCAGACGCAAGCGTGTCGTATCAATGGCCCCGCCCACGTCTGTTATGTATTTGCTGTGACACTTTGACACAATTGAAGAGGTGGCAGGTGTCTTGATGACAGGCCTACCTGCCCTGGAAACTGCTCGGCCAATGATAAAGACGCCTTTTGTTACCTTGGCGACCAGAAGCAGAACTCCAGATTGGCAACTTGTTTGCACCTTCCAGGGTTGTGTGCGTGTGCGTGTGCGTGTGCGTGTGCGTGTGTGTGCGTGTGTGTGTGAAGCTCGAGTAGGTAAAGTAGAGCAAGGCAACATTTTTGCTGGTGCAGGCATCATTTGTTAATTGATTTATTGAAAAGGGGCAATGCACATAAATGAAGAAAGTTGATTTATGCAAATTCCAAAAGAGTCTGAAAGGGCTTCACAGATGGCAAATATTGAGCGGCACTCCCCGACCATGCGGGCAAAAAACAAACGAACCCCGTTTGGGCCCGCAGATGGTCCAGAATCGTCCTTAGAAGCAAAAGGGAATATAACGCTGAAATGAGAAGTGACTTTTTGAACGGACCGTGCACATTGACTGTGAAAAGCACTTTTTAAAAACAATTCAAACGCTGTTGTATTTTCTTGGCTTCCTTTACATGTCCCAATACTTTTGTCTTTTTGTCTTTTCTATCCCAGGCGGTGTCGAAGATTCGAGAGTTCATCCTTCAGAAGATTTACTCCTTCAGGAAGCCCATGACCAACTATCAGATCCCACAGAACACTCTGCTCAAGTACAGGTGCGTGCGTCCGCGCGCGCACGCACACACACACTCGTACGAGCGAGCGAGCGACGTCAACGTGAGCGCGCGCGCGTGTGTGCGTGCAGATTCTTCTACCAATTCCTCCTGGCCAACGAGAGGACGGTGGCTAAGGAGGTACGCGACGATTACGTGGACACCATGAGTAAGATCTACTTCAGCTACTTCAAGTCTTACAGCGGCCGACTGCTCAAAGTGCAGGTGAGCCAGCGCGCGCACACGCAAACTTCTCGCACGCCATGCGCTCCCGTGTCGTAACGCTTCGCTCACACACGCCCTACAATTACACAGCAGGTGGCTAATTATCTTTAATTGGCTTGAGGTTTTGTGTTGAAATGGTTCCAGAAGTTCTAAAAAGGGAAAAGGTGAGTATAAAGTTCACATCATCTTGTGACAAGCTGTTTCCAGAATGTTCTGGCTTGTTTTTTTTGTTGAGTTTTTAACTGGAGGTCGTAGGTTCAAGCGCGGGTGGGCGATCACTTTCGGCTGGCGGAGGGCCTCGCCTGCAGGCCGACCTCGGCGCCAACGTTCAGCTTGCCTTCTGCTGTCGCGTTTGAATAAGACCTTCCCGTTTCCGGCAAAACGAAAAACATTTTTAAAATGGCCGATGCGGATATTCATCCAAATGCTGAATATCGCCCGGCCAATAATCGTTCTATCCTTTCTTGTGGTTTGTGAGTTCACGGAACTGCAGTGGTTCATCTTTCCTCCAATTCCAAGATTTGCACAAAATGGCAGTCTATGAATTTTGAAAATCACACGATGGCTTCCCGGAGAAAAGGTTGGCCTTTTTGTGCAAGTCCATAACTTGCCATCATATTTCTTCCACGCTACTTGAGGAAACCTTTCTCTGATTGGCTGACGAGTTTCAGTTTGAAGCTTTCAGGTGGAAATTCCCACGCATCCAAATGACTCGGCGTCACTTCGCCCTAAAAAGAACAAACTCCTCCCCGTCTGATTTCATCTGGAGAATTTTCAAGTTCATTTGGAAATTGTACAAAGATGGCGTCTGGCCACTGGTAATTGCTCCGTCAACTTATTGAGATGCTATTTGGTCCTTGTCTTGCTTTGAAGACGCTGAAAAACGAGGAACGATGACGTGTCCTTTGTGAAAGCAAACCAAGATTAGTTTGATTGTTCAAATAAGTAGCCGCGCGCGCTCACTTCATTTATATGCAAAGACGCGTTCGTTCGTTGTAAAGCAGCTGTCGGTATACAATAAAGAGGAGACAAAGGCTGGGGAATCACCCACGTCAGTCATCATCATCATCATCATCATCATTATCATCATCATCATCATTATCTTCACCATGGTCATTATGGTAGGAGCTGATCAGTGCCTTGTCTGCGTCTGTGTGCAGTACGAGGAAGTGGCCGACAAGGACGATCTGATGGGGGTTGAAGACACCGCCAAAAAGGGTATCGAGTCCGTCCGTCTGTCTGTCTGTGTGCGTGTGGCTGTCATAATAGCTTTGTAATTGGATTGAGTAAAAGGGCACACCTTAGGTGCCTGTGAGATGGGGGGGGGTGTGTGCGCTTCATTGTTGTGTGTGCGTGCGCTTCATTGTTAATGAGGTGGCACGCAAGGATGTGAAGAGGAGAAAAAAATGCCTGGCGCTTCTTGAATGTTCGGGTGTGTCTGCCCAAAAAATGCTGGAGCACCGTCTTAAGGTGCAGCAGCGCAACGCAACCGCACAAAAACTCCACACATGACTTGAATTGTTAATAATCAGTCACAGTTGTCGTCCATATGGTCGCGTAACACAAAAACCACGCGCGCACGCGCGCACGCACGCGCGCACGCACGCACGCACGCACGCCTTGGATGTGTTTGCCAGTCACGTCTGCAACAAATGTCGTTTTTCTTCCCTTCTCCAAAGGAGGAAGGAAGAAGGCTCGACCTGAGATGGGCAGCGGTGCTGTTTGAATGATGGCATTTTTCGAAACCCAAAATCTGGAACACGTCACAGCCATGACTGCACCAAAAAGTCCAATCATCCCAAGTGAACGGAAAAATCCTCCTTTTCGTCCCTTTTGCGGCTCAACGTGGCTCCAATTTCACGGTCATTTGCACTCGCGCTGTCCAACCATTCCGTGATTTAATCCGAGGAATCTTCCAATTGCGGTCAATCACGATTGGCGGCTTGAAAGAAAGGCTTTTCGAAATCAACATTTCACATTTGAAGAGCTGTTTTCCTTCTTCAACATTCCGTGTTATGAGGACGTCCCCATCGTCACACGCTCGCCCTCCTCTTAATTACTTGCACGATTTGAAAAAATGAGCCCAACAGTTTGACATGAGCAGATATTCTGCTTGAATGCTTTTTTTGATTGCATATTGCTCAAACCCGACCCGCGCTACCTGGAGCGGAACCATCCACGCGCCATCATCTGCGCTCAAAATCAATCGTGTGATTAATCTGCGTTAATACATGATTAATTTTTCAATTATTTTTTTTTTCGATTTCAATCTCGCCCCCTCGCGTCGCTTTGTGGATGTGCCGTGTTGAATGCGATGCAAAAAAGTGGTTGACGCGTGAGCGCTTGTCGCGATGCTTTCAGGTTTCTTCTCCAAACCGTCTCTGAAGAGCCGCAACACCATCTTCACTCTGGGCCAGAGGGGCGCCGTGCTCGGCCCCCCCGAGCTGGAGGGTCCGATTCTGGTTCCTCACACGGCGCAGAGGGGCGACAGCAGGGTGAGTGCCGCCCGTCCCGCCGACCCGCCGCGACGCTAGCTCCGCCCCTTGCACTCACCTTTGTTTGCGCGGGCGACTGCTGGGACGTGCACGTGTAGTGGCGAGTTACTTTTTCAAAGAAACGCCATTGTTGACTTCCTGTTTACGCCACAACAAGAGAAGTGCTTGATGATGTCATCGTTTGAAGCCAAACTTGCAGCAGCAAAGAAATCGTAATGTTGAACGCGTGAACGCATGTGCGGCCTTCCCACGTTGACATTCCATAAAACACACGAGTCAAGTCGAGGTTGTTGGTGTTTTTCTGTTGATGACACTTTTTTTTTTTCATGACTTTTGTCCCCTTTATTGTGCTGTATGATACTGAAAAAGTTAGCGTTATCTTCTTTTTACAAATACGATCCGATGAGTGTAAAGACGAAGGAAGTGTGAACAAAACGCGCTGTCGCCATCTTTGAGTGTTGAAGGAAGACATCGAAGGCATTTGAAGTTGCCGCCGGCGCCCTTTGAGGGAATCATTGGGGAAGTAATGACTTTATTAATTAGCCGTTCACTCGGATCTTCCAGGACTTGCGCGAGAAGTCGGAGGCGGGCTGAGCTGACATGGCGACGCGTTGATGTTCTGACAAACATGCAGCCCGTTTGAATTTGTGATGAAAAGGACATTTCTAACCCTCGGACAGGCCGCGATGGACGTTTCAATTGGTCAAGTGAAACGCCAGCCCCGTTTAGATTGCTCACGCACGCACGCACGCACGCACGCACGCACGCACGCACGCACGGGAACGCTTGTCTGCCAATCAGCAGCATCAAGATGAGCCGCTGGATGTTTGCGTGTGTGGCGCTCAGTGAGAAGAGAAAAGAGTGTGACGAGGATGATGTTTGCGTTTGAAGGGGAATGTGAAGAATGGCAGCCGGCGAGCGGGCGTGTCGTGTCGCCTGCCGTCCTAAATGAAGCCTTGTGCGCCCGCAGTACCCGTACGAGACGCTGTTCCGCAGCCAACACTACGCCCTGCTGGACAACGGCTGCAGGGAGTTCCTCTTCCTCTGCGACTTCTTCATGGTGGCGGGAAACTCCGCCCTCGACCTCTTCAACAGCATCATGGGGAAAACGCTCAGCATGTTCCTGGTGAGTTCCGTGTGCAGAGCGGCGCCAAATCCTGGCGCGCCCACACCGGAGAAGGACTTGCCCTCGTTCAGCGTTTAAGATCATCAAACCCATGTCGGTATCCGACAAAGATAACCCAAATGCGCTTTTCCGAATTTGGCCAGTAGCAGGATGACATCGTTACATAGAAATGCTCTCAATTTAGGCCACAAGGGGGCAGTATTAGACGGGTCTACCGTTCCTTCAGGTGTTCTTCGGAAGACCTGACAATCGCTCGGCTTTCACGCAGGACTCCGGAGATGTCGGATGTTCTGCTGAGAGGCGAAAATTGCCATGAGTTGAAGTGAAACCAGGAATCCATCATCAAAAGAGTTGTCCGTTATTCTGACACTCAATTGGTTGTCGCACCTCGACTCGTTATGCAGTACAAAATAAGCATCAATGAACAGTAATTGGGGGAGGGGGGCTCAATTTGGTGCAATTAACTCATAGAACAGTCGACTGGCTGCAGGCCGACGACCTCACGGTGACCTCACGGTGACCTCACGGTGACCTCACGGTGACCTGTTTTGTGCGCGCAGAAGAGCATGTCGACGTACGTGTCTGACTGCTACGACGGCATCGCCGTCTTCCTGTGCATCCACATCATCCTGCGCTTCCGAGCCATCGCCGCCAAGAGGAACATTCCGGCTCTGGACAAGTGAGTGCCTGCTCCTGCGCCTGCTCCTGCGCCTGCGCCTGCTCCTGCCCCTGAAAACGGCTGCGTGTCGGTGTGCGTGCCAGGTACTGGGAGGCGGTGCTGGAGCTGCTGTGGCCGCGCTTTGAGCTCATCCTGGAGATGAACATCCACAGCATCAGGAACTCGGACCCTCAGAAGTTGGGGCTGCTTGACACGCGGCCGCACTACGTACGTCATGCGACACGCGCATGCACGCGCTACGGCAGCTCTGCGTCACTCAAAAGCGCCTTTTTGTGAACGCGGTCTCGTCCTTTCTCCCGTCCCCCAAAAGTTTTCTTTGCTTTTCATTTCTGAGAAAATGGGATCCAAAAAGGAAGGTTTTGGTCACTTTTTTCCCCAAGAAAAGTGCCAGCGCTAGTCGGCACACACGGCTCAGGCAAGCCTTCATCAACCCTTCATCAATCTTCATCAATCTTCATCAATCTTCATCAATCTTCATCCGTCTGGTCGGCGGAAGAGAAGACTTGTTTGATTTGTTGCGCAACAGCTGATGGTCATGATGTCCAAAATGGTCTTGAGGGTTCCGCTCAAGATGGCAGGCAGCACAGGTGAGGAATCCGACCAAAAACAAAAAACATGGCTACTCACTCTTGAGTGACAAGACGAGGGCAGGCAAAATTCTCTCAGACCCTCCCCATCCGGGTCACCACCTCGTACAGCCCCCCAACTATGCACGCACAGCGGCAGACATTTGACCTTTTCACTACGCCGGCCGCTGTAGCGCGTTTGGACTCACGCTGGCGCTTGCGACGCTTGCAGGTCCACTTGTCATCGGCCCATGCGGACGTTTCGCTTGTTGGGTGGGCGGCGTTAACGAACGTCTCCGCCCGTGCGCCACATGTCATCTGCGTGCCTGATTTCAGATCACGCGGCGTTACGCCGAGTTTTCGTCGGCCGTCGTCAGCATCAACCAGACGTTCCCCAACGAGAGGACCAACGCTCTGCTGGCTCAGCTGCAGGTACCGCGCGGGTTTAAAGGGCGGGGGGGCGGGTCCGGGGTTTTCGAGCGGGCCACCATCATGTCACGCGGGACCTTTTTCAGGCGGAGGTGGAGAACTTTGTGCTGAAGATGGCGGCCGAGTTCCCGTCCAGAAGGGAGCAACTCATCTTCCTCATCAACAACTACGACATGATGCTCGGCGTGCTCATGGTACGTCCACACGGCGGGTTATCGGAGTTCGGAGATCGGAGATGACATCATTGCGCGTCTTTCAGATGGCTTGCTATTACACAATTCTTAGAAAACTGAAAAAAGGAACACAAACAGAGCCACGCCCCCAAAAAATCGAAGAAAGTGAATGCAAGACGTTTCCGTTTTTGTCCAGGAGAGGGCAGCAGACGACAGCAAGGAGGTGGAAGGCTTCCAGCAGCTGCTGCTGGCCAGGACGCAGGCGAGTGCTGTTTTTTGAGCTTTTATTGTGAAAGGTGCACTTCCCGTGTGTGTTGATGCTGACGCGCTGCGTGTCCCATGATCCCGCCCCCCCGCCGGCAGGAGTTTATTGAGGAGCTCCTGTCGGCGCCCTTCGGGGGGATGATCTCCTTCGTCAAGGAGGCCGAGGCGCTGATGGAGAAAGGGCAGCTGGAGCGCCTGAAGAGCGACGAAGGTGAGCGAGTATCCGAGTACAAATACTCGAATCCCGTCGTCGGCCTGCTGCCTCATCCGTTTCGAGGCGTTGTTGAGCTGGGACCATTTCTGCTGACTGCCATGAAAGCCCATTGGCTTAGCGCGTGTGTGTGCGTGTGTGCGTGTGTGTGTGTGTGTGTGTGTGTGTGTGTGTGTGTGTGTGTGTGTGTGTGTGTGTGTGTTTTTTGTCCCAAATGAAGATATTTGCAAACGTGCTTTTATTTTGTAAAAGCATCATGGAGGTTTTTGCTCATTTTCTGTCCGATTGACTCAAGCTGGAAGCGAATCATCATCATCCGTTTATCAATGGCACGCAGTAACGCCCCGTTTTCATCGAAGGGAGGCAAATCGAAAAATGTTTGACAATCGTAACAATGAAACTTTTGTAGTCAAGAAATGACGAGACTTTCTTCGTCAACGTCTTCTCGTTACTTTGGATGAAGGACGGGGCCGAAAAACAAAATGCACGTTGAGTCACTCCTTGGATTTGAAGTACTCGAGTAGCGAGCGCGTGACTCTTTTCGCTGGTTGTGCTGACGTGTGTGTGCGCGCGCGTGCATAGCTCGCATCTGCCAGCTGGTGCGAGGCTTCTCTGGCTCGTGGAAGCAGTCGGTGGAGGCCATGAGCCAGGACGTGATGAGGTCCTTCACCAACTTCAAGAACGGAACGGGCATCATCCAGGTGAGTGTGACCAGGGCGGCCGGGGCGGCGCGCTTGACGCCGGCTTGACCCCCTCTTCGTCCTCTCCGGCGCAGGGCGCCCTCACCCAGCTGATCCAGTACTACCACGGCTTCCACAAGATCCTCAGCCAGCCCGCCTTCCGCAGTCTGCCGGCCCGATCCGACCTCATCAACCTGCATCACCTCATGGTGGAGGTCAAGAAGCACAAGCCCAACTTCTGACCAGCAGGAAGGTCGTCCAAGTCCAAATCCAACGTGCAGGTTGCGTGCGTGCGTGCGTGCGTGCGCGCGGCCCTTTGCCAGCATTTCCTCCTTCCCGACTCAGCAGATGGCCTAAGTTTGTGTTTTTGATTGTGATTGAGTGGATGAAAAGATGACAACTTTCATCCTCCTTTCAACTCCCCGACCACTTCATCCAAAGTGGACCCATTTAGTTGCTCCGCTGAAAATCCCGTTCGGGGACCGTCACCACCATCAGCGCTCCAAAATCCCGTTGGTCAGTCGGCATTCCCGAGAAACTGGCCAGCTCGTGTCATTTAAGCTGATTTGGAAATGGCAAAGAAATCATCAACATGTTTCATTCAGCTTGATTTTGAATTTGTGTCTTTACAGCTGTTAATAAAAGTTTGTCAAGTTGTCCGTCGGTCATTTTGTATCCAGGAGACGTTTGGGATGGGCTTTAGCACATTTTGCTTGAGACCCCAATTTGCCTAAGGGGGGGCTGCCCTGCCTTCACGCGACGCTTCTCTTCCTGCAAGCCACCCAAAGGGTCATGTGATGTTCCTACATGGCCACCAGATGGCGCTCCGCTACCGGCCGGGCCAGATCCGTATATCCTGGTCCAGGCATAAAAGCTGGGGGCGGCACTCGGGATTGGGATTGTTTTGGTGTGTGTGTGTGCGCGCGCGCGCGCGTTGTAGACTTGCTGGTGCTTGTGTTTGTGAATTCCATGTTGTGGCGGCTGGCTGCAGAAGACGATGGAGACCTAGAAGACGTGGATCTGCAAAGGTGCGAGAGGTTCCTCCAGGACGTTCCAAGAACCAAATGGATCCGTCAGACTTCCCAAAGGAATTGCTCGGTGAGAACAAGTCAAGTCCTCTTTATTTAGAAGGCGCTTTCAAACAGCCGCATTCTGGGGGCGAGTGAGTGGGGGGGGGGGGGGGGGCTGTTGAGAAAGTTGACTCAATTAATTAAAAACAAAAAAAATCCATTTTGACATGTTTAATAATGAAATGAGCTGCTAAAAATGCTTGACAAGGTCGACCCGGTCCCTCCTGAGGCGTGTCCCAACACATTCCTTAAATCGCAACACTTTTCTACTTTTGCTTTCCAAAGTCTCATTTGTGTTTTGCGAGTGTGTCCAAGTCTGGACACTCAGCAAAATGCTCTCTCGTTGGTCACATGATTTGCAGACACACCTCGTCAGCAGCGGCAGGTATTATTATTTTTCTGTGCGCTTGATAGTCCACGCTGTAGTATCTGTGAGGCCGACTGCGTGCGTGTCTTCACAAGGCCCGTTGAGTGACACGGCCAATCAGGACGCCGAGTTGTCCGTCCGTTTCCTGACTTCAGCGCTTGTGCTTTTTCTTGCCGTCCTTTTTCAACGACGCGCTTTCCTTCCGCTCTCAATGTAAGCCACTTGTTGCCGATGACAATTTGCTCAAACTCGTGCTGCTAGGCTAGGCTAGGCTAGGCTAGGCTAGGCTAATGAGTTTGCTGGAGACGTGCAGTTGCGTCAGTGGAACGATTTGCACTTGTAGATTCTGATTGAATGTGAAATGAGGGCAAACTTTGGAGCGTCTCGCAGTCCATGTGAGGAAAAGAAGCCGTGCCGAATGGCGCCAAATGAAATTTCCAACGAACTCCAAAAAGGTCGAGCGGGATGGTTTCATTTTTTTGTCTTTGGGTTTGCATGTGGCCATGCAGAGAGCGTGCAGGAGGCGGTGGGGCGGAGCCTCAAGTGGACCCTCAGGTGCCAGGTCCAGCTGGAGGTCAAAGGTGAAAAGGTGGACAACAAAGTGCTGGTGAGCGACCTTTGACCTTGGCCACCTTTGTCCTCACTTCCTGTGTGTGGCACGATGAGGTCGTCATGGCGACGCCACGGTGACTTTGATGGACGCCAAATATCGGCATGACGCGAGTCTAATCCCCCAAAAAATCCATTTCAATCATTTGCGAGCAAACACAAGCACGCCATTCGAAACAAGTTTTGCTTTTCTTTGGTTTTTCTGATCCCAAAACGAGCTTTGAACTTCACACCCCAGCATTAATTGCATGACAAATCATTTGTTGGGAGGATAAACGTAGGAAAGAAAGGTGACTTTTTTCAAAGTATCTTTCATCAACGGGCGATCAATGGCCTTCACATACAAGTTGCATCCCTTCCTTGACAGCGCTCGTATCTCAAATCATCTTTGAGAAAAGAGAGAAAATGCAGTCAAGTGTTGTGGTGTCAAGAACGTGCTTTCAAAAAAAAGTTGACTCGCAAACGTCAAACACAAATGTATCGTCCTTCTACAGGTTCGAATGGTTCCTTAGCGCCACCAACTGGTAAGGTCCTTGCAATGCCACCGGATGGAACCGATTGAACTCGTATGTCAAATTGTGCTCATATCTCAAGTGGGAATCGACTTCCCCATTCCATCGGCATCGTTGTTACCGATTCTGCTTCACGTCTGGCATACGCACGTTTCTTTTGCCAAAGTATCCCGATGGCAACTGAACCACTCCAAGAATGTTCCGGCCAAGCTAATGTAGTGCAAATGCTTGCCTTTGGACTTTTATCACTCGCTCGCGGCAATTTGCTGGCAACCACGCCCCGAAATGCAATTGGCATTTTCTTGCCCCAAAAAAAAACATCAACCCCAAAACAATGGCAGCGCGGCCTGAGCTGGCGAGCGTGAGGTCCACCCGATTGCGCTTCGTCGGTGCCGCCTTTCGCACCCTTCGCCTTCCTCCAACATTCCGCAGCAAGACCACTCTCGTCACATGCGCAGACTTGTGCAGACATGACGGACGCGCGCGCGCACATACCACAGGGAAGCCCGCACATGCCCACGTGCGCTCAGGTGTGTGCGGGCCTCTGGATCATGTGATCGTGTGGGCGTGGCTTCAAAAGACAAAAACCATGGAAACACAAGTTCTCTTTGCTAATTGTCTCTCGCACTTAACAAGTGTGTGTGCGTGCGTGTGTAGGCGTTGTCATCCCATCGAGCCTTCCTGCTGTCAGCCCGCATCCCCGCCAAGGTCAGTGTGTGTGTGTGCGTGCGTGCGTGCGTGCTGGATGAAGAAAGACTTAAGGTGTTGGCGTGCGCGTGCAGGTGGAGCACTCCTTCAGCTACCTGGACATCCACCGTCTCCGTAGCAACAAGCCCACTCAGGTGAGACGGCACAAGTAACAGGAAGTGTCTGTTAGCAACATGCTAGCTGTTAGCAGTTGCTTTCTACATCATCGTCATCATCACAAGAGTTTTCGCGTTGAGTGTGCTTCATGCTAGCATGAGGTCCCGTGCTGCCTGTGTGTGTGTGTGTGTGTGTGTGTGTGTGTGTGTGTGTGTGTGTGTGTGTGTGTGTGTGTGTGTGTGTGTGTGTGTGTGTGTGTGTGTGTGTGTGTGTGTGTGTGTGTGTGTGTGTGTGTGTGTGTGTGTGTGTGTGTGTGTGTGTGTGTGTGTGTGTGTGTGCGTGTGCGCCAGGTGCTACTGGAGTGCCCACGAGGCCCATGTACGCTGTGGTTCAGTTCCCAGAAGGACAGCGAGCGGGTCATCGGGCACGTGGGCTCCTGCCTCACAAAGATCTGCCCGGACATGTTAGTAGCAAGCGGCGGCAGGTCTTCGATGCAAATGTTGGACTGGGCTTGAGAAGGTGTTGCCTTGCGCCCCGCCAGCAGGAATCTGCTGAAGAAGTTTGAGGTGACCCCTTTGGAGCGATGGCTCCCCCTGCAGGCGGTCTGGGAGCAGCGGGACCCTGTGGACTCCAGGCCTTGCGGTACCGTTTTTTCACCAGCAGGGGGCCGGAGCGTTTTGATCATCAAATTGTCTCCTAAATCCTGTTCCAGGAGGATTCTCAGATCAGTACCGGGCCGTCTGCGACAACCTAAACCTGGCCTACAGGGAGGAGGTCCAGTGGGTGAGTGCCACGTGCTTGTTGTTGACCGTTTTTGGCCCCCCCGACATTCCACTCCAACTACAGAGACGTCTGCGTTCTACTTCCTGTTGCTCTTGTTTTTTTTTTGTTTTTTTTTACCACATCTGAACCTTCGGGTGCTTCTGCAGGCCAAACTTGTGCATGTGGTCTTGGACCTCCCAGACTTTGACAAAATGGAGATTTTGACATTCCAGCCCCGATTGAGAAGGCTCCAGAACCTGACCCGAGCCCCCCCCCCCCATCCCCCAAAAGAGATGCAAAATTTGAGACTGGACTACAAGTAAACGGACGTGACGTGACTTGTCTTGCATGTACGTCCTCACAGTGCTTGTGTTGTCGTCCATCAGGACGTGGACACCATCTACCTGAGCCAGGACACTACAGAACTCAACCTGCACGACTTCAGTCACTTGGACAGCAGGTGCGTGCGTGTTTGTGATGCGTTGCCATGTAACGAGTTGTGTGGTCACGCGTTGCATTGCGCAGGGACCTGGTGGCCATCGTTGGCGCTCTGGAGTACAACAGGTGGTTCACCAAGCTGCTGGCTAAAGATTGCAAACTGGTGAGCTTGGCATTTGGCGGCGGGGGGGGGGGGGGGGGGCACTCAACTTTGACCTTGGCGTGCATGCAGTCGGCAGATGTGTGCGAGCAGATCCTGCGCGTGGTCTCCCGATCGACTTGTCTGGAGGAGCTGGTCCTGGACAACGTCGGCCTCCGAAGGTGCGAGCGGATGCAACATCTTCATCATCTTCATCATCATCATCATCCTCTTCTTTTTCAGTGACTTTGCTCACAAGTTGTCGTTGGCGCTGAGTCACAACCCCGCCTCCTCGCTGCACACCCTCAACCTCAGCAACAACTCTCTGGAAGACAAAGGTGCACGCACGCACGCACCCACGCACGCACCCACGCACGCACGCACGCACACACCCACGCACACTCTGCTGCTTGTCATGGGATAAATGGCCCCTCCCTCGGAGATGTTGATGTTACTTGTGCGGAGAAACGTTTTGCCTCCCGCAGAAGAACTTCAGGGAGGCTTGAAGAGGGATTTGAGTCCGCCTGAGACCAGTTTTAGGTGTTAATCACCAGCTGGGTGACAATGCGTGTGCGTGTGTCAGGCATGTGCTCTCTGGGCACTCAGCTGGGCAAGTTGGCGATGGGCCTGAAGGACGTCAACCTCAGCAGGACCTCCTTGTCCCCCAAAGGTGAGCCATCCATCCATTTGCACGGGCCGCGACATCCGACCCCCCCTCCCCCCCCCCTCACGCGTGTGCGTGTCAGGTGTCAACTTCCTGTGCCAGGCGCTGTGCGCCAATCCCAGCATGTCCGCCACCCTCACGCGCCTCCAGCTGGCGGGAAACTCGCTCAAAGGGGACGACCTGCAGGTGACGCCGCCATCCTGCGCTTCATGTTAGCGACGCGCTAGCAGCATGTTAGCAACATGTTGTCTTGCTCTTGCAGAACCTCCACAATTTCCTCAGTCACGACAACTGCTTGCAACTTTTGGATTTGTCCTGCACTGACTGCTCTTTGGAACAGGTGAGCGCGCACGCGCACGCGCACGCGCACGCGCACGCGCACGCGCACGCTGTTGTTTCAAAGTCAGCAATGAAAGGATTGTGTGTGTGTGTCAGACATCGGCGTCTCTGCTGAAAGGATGTTTGAAGCGTCTGCGTGTCCTCAACATGTCGAAGAGCGTCTTCTCTCACAGGTGAGCGTCACACGACGCACATGTGACGTAAGCACGACAAGACGACGGCGATCTTTGATTTGGATTCCATTTGCGTGTGTCGGCTGGTCATCAGGAAGTGCCGGGAGGTTCCGGCGTCCTTCAAGCAGTTCTTCAGCCTGTGCCGGTCTCTGAGCTCCGTCAACATGTCCGGATGCAGACTTCCTGCCGAGGCTCTCAAGTACGTACGAGCGAACGAGCGAGCGACTGAGCGCGTTTCCCGGCGCTGGTTGAAAAGAAGTTGTTGACGTGTCGTCAGGGCGCTGCTGCTGGGTCTGGGCTGCAACCCCAACCTGAGCGACGTGTCTCTGGACCTGAGCGGCTGCGAGGTAACGAGGTCCCTCGTTGCCATCGTCCGTCCCGGCCGGTCACGTGACGCGCTCCCCTTTGACTTTCAGCTGCGCTCGGCGGGCTCTCAGATCCTGGAGGGCTGCGTGGCCGAGATCCCCAACATCGCCAGTCTGGACATCTCCGACAACGGTGCCGACCGCCGCGTGGCGTTTGCGTGTCCTCGCGTTTGCGTGTCTCGTCTCGGGCTGCTGCCGCTTCCCTCAATGGATGTCGTCGATCAGTCCCGCCGTCCGAGCTGGTCTTGAAGTGTGGGTGTCTGCCGGCAGGTTTGGACGGGGACCTGAGCACCCTGCTGGTGTGGCTGGCCAAGAACCGCTCGGTCCGCCACCTTTCATTGGGCAGAAACTTCCACAACATCAAGTCCAAGTGAGTCAGCCAGCCAGCTGCAGCGTGTAACTTTTGACTGGCGCCGCCTTGTTCCTGGCAGGAATGTGGCCGGCGTCCTGGACCTGCTGGTCCGTCTGCTGCAGGAGGAGGAATCGGTGAGTGAGCCACGGGCGGGCGGGCGTCACGCACGTCCCCAGGAGAGTTGAGCCACCGGCTTACCTTGTTTTGGCGCCGCCCAGCCGCTGACCTCGCTGTCGCTGGCCGACTCCAAGCTGAAGGGCGACCTGGCGGTGGTGCTCAACGCCCTGGGCGGCAACGCCTCGCTCACCAAGCTGGATATCAGCGGCAACGCCATGGGCGACATGGGCGCCAAAATGCTGGCCAAGGCCCTGCAGATCAACACCAAGCTCAGGTGAGCGCTCGCTTCCTTCCTTCCTTCCCGCCGGCCGGTCGGTCGGTCGCCGCGGCTGCTCTGCGCCGGCTTATTGTGGCTTCTGCAGGACGCTGGTCTGGGACAGGAACAACGTCAGTCCTCGGGGTCTGCAGGAGGTGGCGTCCGCCTTGGAGAAGTGAGTCTCAGTCCCAGTCTGTTGCTGCACCCATCGACAATCGCCGACCTTTTCAATCTTGTTGGCTGCTGATGATGGATAATTGATGCAAATAGTTGGCAGCAGACTTTTCAGCAATGAGTAAAAGTTTGCCCGACCGAAAGCGGCACTTGGCGAAGGCCGAGCCGGAAGGCCGGTCCACAGAAAAGCCGTCTGATTGGACGAGCGCGCCTTTTCTTCTGGTCAGGAACTTCACCATCCGCTTCATGCCCGTTCCCATCATGGATGCCGCACAGGCGCTCAAGACCAACCCGGAAAAGACGGAAGACGCCCTGCTGAAGGTCGCTTCCTCAAACCCTCAGCTCGGATTGACTCCTGAACTCCAGCCGACCCTAATTTGGAGGTGTGGCTTTTGCGTGCAGATGGAGCACTCGCTGCTGAGGAACCACGAGAGCCGCAAGTACCTTCAGGAGCAGGCGTACCGGCTGCAGCAGGGCATCGTCACCAGCACCACGCAGCAGGTGGCCTCCGCAATGACCCGACTCAGGCGACCTTCTGGCTGAGCCTCCGCTCTTCTGTGCAGATGATGGACACCACGTGTGTGAAGGTTCAGGATCACCTCAACTCGCTCATGTTCTCCCAGGACCGCTGGGTCCAGGAGGACATGAAAGCAGCGGAAAACCTGATGGCAGACGCAAGGAACTCCAAGACCGTAAGTGCACTCCAGCGACAAGGTCACGCTGGTTCTGAGTCGAGCTTTGAAGCGGGCTCCTTCCCTCTGTGGACCCTGCAGCTGCTGCCCAGCCTCTACCGCCTAGGGGGTGACGGTCTACGCGGCGCCGTTCAGGACAAGCTGGAGTCCGTTGCAGTGGAGGTGGCGGCCGTGATGGATGAGCAGCTGCAGGTAGTCAAGCGCACGCTGAGCGTGGCAGGAAACGAGCCCGTCAAGTTTGTCACCATTTGCGGTGCCCGCAGACGATGCTGGCGGCCATGTTGGAAGCTGCTTCGGCGTTGTGTCCTCACGTGATGAAGACGAGCGCTCTCGGTCCGGATCTGCTGAGGGCGGGCGCGGGGAAGATGAGCGTCCCTCGCACGTTCATCACCAAGACGCTCCTGGAACAGACGGGCGTGGACATCCTCAACAAGATCAGGTCAGAGTGGACACGCCCTCCGCTAATCGCCACCTCAGGCTCCGCCTTCCAATTAGCTTGACTCGCCATGTGCATCCGGTCCTCCTGGTGACTTTCTTTGCTCTTGTCTTCATCCCCAGTGAGCTGAAACTCAGCGCGGCATCCTTGATCTCCGATCGCATCGTAGACCGGATCCTGGACTCTTTGTCCACCTGGCGACACACCTTGGTCAGTTGCTATTTTTCTGCTCTTGTCCCGTCCCCTTCCTCCCTGATCTGTTCTTCATCAGCTCAGTCCTGTCCTCCATCTGTTCCGTCCTCCCTCGCTTCCATCCTGCGTCTGTCACAATCTGAATCGAATTTACGGTCCAATTGACACTTAACGGGCTCAAACTGTCCAAGATGAAAACCAAAACCAGGACGGGAAGGCCGTGTCGGTATTTGCTCAATGAAAAAGTCAAGGCTCTCGCCATGGACAAAAGAACCTCAAACATAACAGATGTGTCGACTTGAACATGTAGGAGACGGGGGGGGGGGGGGGGGGTGATGTCATAAAAGAAGGCGTTGAAGTAAGTGTCCCCGGGGAGGTCCAGGAGAGAGTCCTGATCACGGAACAATGATAATGAATTTTTCCGAGACGATACGTCAACATCTTCCACCTGCAGGCCAAGCACGTGAGCGGGCAGGGCCAACCTGCGCTACGTCCCGAGTCTCAGGTGGAAACGCAAGTTGTGGATGAGACCCTCCTTCATCCCGAGGCTCGTGACCACGCAGAGGAAGGCCAAGTGGACCCTCAAGTGGTACAAGCTCCTCCTCTGGAATGCTGTTGACAACGTTTGAAATGTCTTTCATGCAAGACTTTTTCCTTCCAGATGACGGCCAAATCCAAAAGGACGAGTATTCTGGTGCGGATGCTGCGGCCCGTCTCGCTGGCCTTCGGTAAGTCACGCCGGCGGCTGCGCGACATGCGCCCACTTTTTTCTCTCAAGGGCAAACTTGTGATGTTTGACCTCAGAGATGGACTTTGACCTGGACAAGGCCCTGCAGGAGGTGCCCGTCCACGCGGTGGAAGCGCCACCCTCGCCCCCGCCGGACCTCGGGCCATTTTTCCCGCCTCTGGGCTCACCGCCCCCCCTGCGGCATCACACCAAAGTGCGGCCCAAGACCAGGAAGCGGACCAAACCCAGCAGAGTCGACGTAGGTCAACACAAAAGTCCAAAACGGCGGGACTAACTCACCACTTGCGTCTATTTCCTTCCGGCGTCAGGCACCGCAGGGGGTGGAGCATCAGGGCATGATGGGAAAGCTGGATGAGGGCGTGGACGAGTTCTTCTCCAAGAAAGTCCTGAAAGTCAGCTTGAAGTGAGAGCCTCGACCGGCTTGCTCCTTCCACTGAAAGGCTCGTCGTCAACCAATCACGCGCCTTCTTGTCCGCGCAGACGCCTCGCACCGCAAGCCACGCCGGCAAACGCGCACGAGTCGGCCGACAAGAAGCGGGAATCCCGGAGGAGCGGCTTCTTCAACCTTATCAAAGGTCGGGCGTCACGCTCGGAGAAAAACCAGGGGGCCGCGGCTGGCGGGCCGCCCCGGCCCACGTCACCCGCCCTCGCGTCGTCACCCGCCCTCGCGTCGTCACCTAACCTCGCGTCGCCTACACCCCCCGTCGGCATGGTCACGGATGAGTCACTGCCCACGTCTCCCCCCTCGCCGAGCCAGGAGTCCCTCAGAGCGCCGTCCTGGGCCAACGGGCAATCCGAGACAAACGCGCCGGCGCCTTCCACCGAGGAGAAGGACGGCCCCCTGGTTCCGCGCCACATGGGCATTCCCGTCATGGGCGGCGACCTTTTGGCGGAAATGAAGGCAAGGCAGGAGAAAATGGCCGCCGTCAAGGTAAGCAATTCAACTCGTTTCCATGGCAACGGGCTAAATGTCTCAATCGCAGAAGCGAAGGTGTGAATCAGTGGCTCGCTAAGTACTGTGAGTAAGCAGGCAAGTATTGTAAGGGTGTAGCTAAGGTCCGGATGGAAGTCCTACAAGCAAAGTTTGAGTTCTGTAAGCCCAGACGACTCCAAGTTGAAGATGGAGACTGACAGTCATCATCAAGAACAAATATGTTCCCAAACATTTGCAAATCAGCAGATTCAAATTGTGATCAGCAAATCTCAAAAGCGAGCACACGGCATGATGGGATTTTGTGACCTTAAAGTGACATTCTTTTTTTTTCTCTCTAGCTGGAGTCATCAAAGGAAGATGATCTTGTAGGTAAGTCCGTGCTAATGCTAATGCTAATGCTAAGTGTCGACTGCAGCTGTGTTTGGAATCACTCACTCCTTTCAATACATGAAGGTTTTTATATAGTGGAGCCTAAGATAGTTCTGTCCCCTGAAAATGCGCAATCATTCTGTCCGTTGGGATTCTTTCACTCATCCCCGACTCCCAAAGCACTCTTTAGTCATTTGGATGTAGCGGACAAAATAGTGTGTGCACGTTCACAGTGCGTACGCGTCATGTCCTTGCAGGCAATCAAGCAGTCGGTCCCAACGTGGGCGCAGACTCAGACCGGTCCCGCCCAGAGGCTGCCCCAAGGTCCAAAGCCCCCACCGTCAGCCCCAGGTCGCCGCCCCCTACGCCAGTCAGCGAATCCCCCAGTCCATCCAGTCTGCCCAGTCCCCTGGGCCCCGGCAGCACCATTATGCTCGGTAAGCCAAGGCAGAAAGATGTTGCTGATGGAACAGGAAGTGAATGTCGTCATAAACGCATCACGATGCTACGCCATCGCCATACATGTGCCAAGCTAACGATGCTACGATAACATATGACGACGTCAACTAATGCCTGATAATAACGTGTGATGATACTAAGATGACACGGTATGATGCTAAGCTAACCCGTGACAATGCTACGTCAACAAGCAATGATGCTAAAATAATGTGAGACAAAGCTAACCTAACGTGCTGATGCTCGGATTACACGTATGACGCCAAGCAAACGTCATAAGGCTTTGCTCAGACATTACAATGCTAACATGTGACAGTCCTAAGAGAACTAGTGATGATGCTAAGCTAATGCGTGACACGCTTCACTATGCTAAGCTATAATGACAATGTTAAACTAACACATGGTGATGCTCATCAAATATGCGACAATGCTAAGCTAGCTCACGTGCAACAATGATAAGGTAACAGGTGAAATGCTAAGCTAGCGCCCGATGAGCCAACACGTGCCGTTTCCTGTCAGATGCTCCCACGTCGGAGGCTGTCCAAGTTCCACTTCCTGCTCCTCGCCTGAGGAGGGCGCCATCGGCACACGAGCCAAAGCAAAGTGATGGATGTCAAGTGATCAACTCCACTGGTCAGTCACACCGCTAATCTATTTTGTAAGAGTCATACTATCGACACTACTACGACTTTCGCTACGACGACCAATGGCGTGACGCGACTCATCAACGACTGCGTCGATTCATTCGTGTGTTGCTATACCGTGGCCCGTTGCGCCACTCATCTCCTCGTACTTGAGCGGTAGTGGCTTTGATCATGACGCGGGATGTGGGTTCCCTCCAGCACGCGGCGTTCCCGGCGCGCCATCGCCACAGCGACGACGATGGTCGTCCCTCAAGACGTCGCCGCGCCACCGTCCGGATGGGCGTCGGCGAGCCAAGTCCCTGCCCGCCCCCGCTTGGGAGCCCCCGGCGCCGTAACGTGACAAGATGCCAGCGGCCGCTCGTGTCTTCAGGTGTCAGTCATTTTGGGGGCGGGGTCATATGCCCTTCAGGCCTGACAATAATCTTCACACAATCGTGCCTGCCTTGCGCAATCCGTTTGAAAGGTCAAGTCACGAAACGTCCACTTTCCAATCGGGCTCGCTTGAAGGTAGGACGTTGTTGGAGTCAAAGTGCCGTGAGTGAGTTGAGGGGCCGCCATTTGATATCTCGCCTCATTAGCTACAAGTCAACTCTGATTTTTGCCAACCTTAACATTTGATGGATTGTTCTCTTGCATATTGGACGATGAATGGGACATTTGTGAACAGTAATAAATGTGGGCAGTATTGCGAATGGCTGTTTTCATTTCCACATGTACGATGACGACGTCCAAGTGGATTCATTGTCAATTAATTAGATGTGCTTTGAAGAAAGCGACACTTGTTGAAATGTTTCCACCGGCTGGATGGAGCTGTTCCTCTCCACACTATTCGTTATTGTTCATTTTGGCTTTCAGTGTTGATCAAGGTCATTTTAGTTGACAAAATAACTCAAACTTAAATTCAATCAACATTAACAAAATCAAATGTTTGGGTTTTTTAAACAAAAACTGACTAAAAATACATTTTACACTTACAAAAGTAACTATATTTATAGCGAAAATGTCTTTTCGTTTTCCTCTTTGGCAATTAATTCAATACATGAGCCTCCGGGGTAAATTTAACACACACGTATGTATATATATATATATATATATATATATATTGTACGATTACTTGATCAAATTGATCGATTTGCTGATGATGTTCTTTAAAGAAAGCAACTTGTGGGACAACAATTCTTGAAATATTTCCTTTCGCTGTTCGTTATTTGTTTTGAACTTTCACGAGTGTTGCTGTTAAGTCAATATCGGGCGTTAAGTCCCGAGTGCGCCCTCCGGCGGAAAAGGTTAGCAACAACAGTTACTTGGATGAAAACGTGGAGACAAAATAAAAGGAAGCCGATCGTTTTCCTATTTTCAATAGGTTTGCAAACGTCAAATCCAATTAGCAAACGAGCCACGGACCGTCCAATATAATGAAATAGTTGTTTCCAAATGTATTCTCTTGCTGCGTGACGACGTGAAGGGCAACTTTTGTCTGGTCAAAACGTTCATCTTGCACTTGGCGTTTGGAATGTCGAGCCGGCAGCCGGCAGCCGGCAGGCGGCAGGCGTCGCTACCGCCACCGGAAGCGGAGCTTCGTTGACGCGGAAGTGTCCGTGGAGCGGTCCTCGCGTGTGCGGCGTCCCCTTTGCTGCTCCACGGACGTCTCCAGGAGTCCAGAATAGAAAGTCGACGTGCGAGGCTCGCAGGCGGCCATGCGCGCCTTGCGTCTTTTGCGCGCGTCGGTCCGCCAGCGGATGAGCGCGGCGGTGGAAGACGTGCTGCTGCGGCTGCAGCGCCACCGGCGAGACCGAGACGAGGAAGCGTCGGGCCGACTTGCGCTGCTGAGAGCTCTGCTCAGCGAGCGCCTGGCGGCGGCCGCGGACGACGTCGCGATGCTGGCGGAAGGAGTCGTGGCCGACGTCGAGGCCAGGATGCGCCATCGCCGCCGGAAGCCGCGACAGACACCTCAACGACGACCAGGACCAGGAGGAGGAGGAGGAGGAGGAGGAGGAGGAGGAGGAGAGGCGGCGGCCTGCGCGTCCACCTCCGCGGAGGCAGGCAGGTTCCAATGCACTCTCACTTCCACCCAATCGGCTTTTGTTTTTTCGTTTTTCTTTTCTTTTGAACCTTTTGCCGTTTGAGGTCAATTAGAATGAGCGAAATGATTTGGCAGCTTTTTGCTCTCATTCTTTAGTTTTGGCATTGAGCAAATCCTAATTGTCGCGAAACAGAAAAAAAAAGAGTCTGAGATGAGAAAAGTGGTGGATATGTAAGTTGACTTGGCGTTTTAACTCCAATTTGCGTCTTGCAGGTGACGTGACGGAGGCGCTGACGGAAGACAAAGCCGTCGCCGTCCAGAACCAAGACGACGAGGACCACGCGGAAGAGGAGCGAACCGAGTCGGAGCGAACCGAGTCGGAGCGAACCGAGTCGGAGCGAACCGAGTCGGAGCGAACCGAGTCGGAGCGAACCGAGTCGGAGCGAACCGAGTCGCCGCCGCGCCTGCAGGAAAGTTCGCTGTCGGCCAGCTGCTCGTCGTGCGGCAAAATGTTTGTGAACGCCCTCCGCCTCAAGCGGCACCAGAAGACACACTCGGCGGAGAAGCCGTACGCGTGCTCGCTGTGCGGCAAGCGCTCGCGGCAAAAGGCCGACCTGCTCAAGCACATGCGCACGCACACGGGCGAGAAGCCGTACGTGTGCGCCGTGTGCGGCGGCGGCTTCATCCACAGCCAGGCGCTGGCGCAGCACGCGCGCACGCACACGCGCGAGCGCCCCTTCGCCTGCTCGGTGTGCGGCGAGACCTTCGCCCGCAACGACTATCTGAAGACGCACATGCGGCGCCACACGGGCGAGAAGCCCTTCGTCTGCGCCTTCTGCGGCAAGAGCTTCCGCCAGCGCGTCAACATGACGTCGCACGTGCGCGTGCACACGGGACTCAAGCCCTACTCGTGCGCCGTCTGCCACAAGCGCTTCTCGGTCAAAGGCAACGTGCGCATACACATGCGCACGCACACCGGTGAGAAACCTTTCAGCTGCACCGTGTGTCACAAGGGCTTCACGCAGAAGGTCAACCTGCTGAGTCACAAGTGTGCCGGCGGGGCTTCGACGCCGGTGCCGGTGCCGGTGCCGGTGCCGCCGCCGCAGATGTGTGCTGCCGGAAGTTGCGAGGGGCCGCAGACGGCCAAATCTTCGGACCCCGTTTGACTGGGAAGACTTGAGCCGGATGAGCTCAACAATGTGCGAAAATGTCTTGGGACCTTTTTTTTTTCTTTTTACATTTATTTACACGTGTTCCCACCCGCGCCTTCTTTCGGCCGTCGTCGCTTTAGCTAACATGCTAAATTAATTGCATTTGGAATGTGGGAGGAAAACATCATAAAGAATGAGCATGTTGATTTTGTTTCAGCAATTTGAGGGCACATGAACGCACCAAATGGCCTTTTGAGACTATGAATGGGCGTGACTAACAAAATGGCCGCCGTGCATGACAAACATTGCCCACCGGTGTGCTGGAAACATCCTCCACCTTCATGTGGCTCTTGGCGTGATGCAAGCAGCTCCAAGCTTCTTCAATGTGAACGTGCAATTTGTCTTCCATTTTGTAAAGTTGTGACCTTTTTTTGCGCCTGCCAAAGACAAAGAAACACTTTGAATGGACAACTGGCAGAGAAGCGGTAAAGGGTGAAGAGGTTCGATTGTGGCATTCGTCAAGGCTCAACGTTCGCTCCAACACCTTTTCATTTGTAACTTGTGCATCAGGCACGGAAAAGGGTTGCAGTCATCCTCAACTCAACTTTTGCGTTTCTCCCTGCATTAGTCATTTCATACACCTTTCATTGCGGGTTCGAAATCTACAAGTCCTGGATGCTCACTCAAAAATGAACGTCACTTAGTAGTAAATGTAGGGGTGTGCCCCCCCCCCCCCCAAGTTATCATTTACTATGATTTACAATCAATATAAAATGTCCCCAAATCCATGTTATTTAAATTATTTTAATTTATACTGTCTTGCGTTTGTTTGTGTGTGCTTTTATTGGGAGCGCTGTTCATGTTGTACACGATTTGGACACTTGAGGGCGGTGTGGTTCCGCGCCTTGATACACTGTAAAGTAGCCACGTTGGAGAGTAGAAGAAAAAAAAAGTCACGTTTGTTTTGTTTTTGCGGTGTAGGAAGAGCATAAGCCGGTGAGTAACGTTAACATGCTTCTCTGTTTACATTCCTGAAGCCTTTTTGTGTGAATAGCCGTTCTTCTGAGTGATAAAAGTGCCGCGAGTAGCGCGCTAATTAGCATTAGCGAGTCAATGGCGCTTTCCATTGTGCGTTAGCCTTGAGCTAGCTACATTCGGGAAACAAGCTCAGCAAAGTGCGTTTGCATTTAAGTGTGTAATTCTTCTTCGTTTTCTGTACTTAAATTTACAGCTAAACTCAACTGGAGCGCTTGATACTGTAACATTAGTATTGTTAGTTTGTCTTCATGTTGCTGGGGGGACTGATTAGAGTGAGGGAACAGGAAGTGACATTGACCGAGCATGTGCTTTAAGCCAAAAACAAACAACGTATTACATAGAGTAGCAGTTGTGGTCCACACACTGTTTTTTTTTTTGGGGGGGGGGGGGGGCACAATTCAAAATTTAATAAATGTAAAATAATAATGATTTATAAAAAAAAATAAAAGAGAAGAAGACATGTTAATGTCTCCATTATTAATCCTGTCTTGTTGCAAACCAGACTGGAGTAGATTATGGCAATTCTTTGCACATCTATAGATTGAAGCAGAAATCTTTGTCAATCAGGTCATTTTGAGATTGAATCGTCTCACTATTCAATTTTGGGTCTGCGATTTGAGAAGCTCAGAGGGGGGGGGGGGGCTTTTTACTTTTTCTCCCCCTCCATCATAGTTGTTTTATAAACCAAATATTGATATATTGATAACTAACATCATCCCCACTAAATTGACCCCCCCCCCCCCCTCCCCACTCCTGTGATGGTGATTAAAGAGTCGAGAATGAGTCAATGTTGCATTCGGAACCTCCGGACTTTTCAAGTAGTCAATCATCATCAGTCCGTTTGTCTCCGTGACCTTCGATTGACTGACGACCAATCATGGGTGTGGCTGGAATCTCAGCTGGTGGGGGCCTCATGAGGACAAAGCCCAAGATTGGTCTTGTTTACCATTTCATCTTTTGATTGCGCTTGATGTCCTCGCGCTCTTCAATTAGTTGTGTTGTTGGTGATAGGCTTGTTGCTGACGTCTTTGTTGGCTGCGTTCGTGCGTGCGTGCGTGCGTGCGTGCGTGCGCGCGCGCTCGGTCCGCATCGGGCTCAGGCTGGCACATCACACGAGCCGGTCACTTTATTAGGCAAACGTGCAGGAGGGTGAGCGGGTTCCCTGAGCAGGAAGTGACATCACGGCGACGTTATCAAGTGGCAGCTTATCTGCAACTTCTGCTAATCAGTGACTGAGATCACGCCTGCGCGGTCCGGAGGTCGCCGGCCCGCCCGCTGCCGGTCGCCATCCTTGCTCGCCGTCTCGTCAGCGATTGCATCGTTTCCCTGCCGCTCATCATCGCTGCCATGAAGGCACCACAGAAGAAGAAGAAGCAGATCGTCCTGGTGAGTTGCTCGTTTTCTATCCGCGTGAAAAGTCAACACGCCGTTGCTACGGTGACGCGCCGTCAACTTGGATCAACATCGACAGGAATTTTTCTACCGCCACGTGCCCTTGATGCAGGTTGGCGTGGGTTCGCTTCCCCGCTTGGGAGACCGTGTCGGTGTGCGTGTGCGTGTTTGTGTGAGTGAGTGAGTGCCAAAACAAAACAAAACAGGAATTCCTTTTTCCTATTCAAGCCAATGGACAAAGAATCCAAGGCATCCCACATCAGGCCGAGCCCTCAATTCTCTGAGGGAAGGCCTTTGCAAACGCGGGCGCTCAAAAGATCAGCAGTGGCTAGAAAAAGTCTGCACACCCGTGTGGAAATTTTTGTAATGGAGACAAAGATTACTCGTTTCAAAAGTATTCAACGTGACCTTTGACCTATACAACGCAATTGAAAACAAATGTAACGTGGTCAAAGGCCGCAAGTGGTCATGCGACACAAAGCAAAATAAACGTGGAATGCAGCTCAATGTAATGGGGTAAAAGTACTCTGAAACCAAAATACTCGAGTACAAGTGGCATGATGAGGATTTTGACAAGTGATGGAAAAGTAACTTGTGGGAATGTAATGGAGTAAATGTAGCCAGTGACTTCCAACTTGTGCCCTCTCTAAGGGGGCGTGGCCCCGCTCAAGGTCAGCCAATCGCATTCAAACGCCTGTTACTTGGGAGTCGACGCACCTGCCGCCGTTTAACGGGCCTCTCATTAACAGCAAATAAGGTTAAGCTGTTCTAGGAGGCTTTTTCGAGAAAAGAAAAGGTTTGCTCCTGTCCACTTGAAGAAAAAGTTCTTACGATGTATGGCAAAGTATTACGAAGTATGGCGTCGCGTCGGTGGGTCGGTGGGGGGGCTCCACCTTTTGGAACCAATGTGCTTTTTAGCACGTTTTCGCACATGTCTGCGTTTGGCAGCTCGGTGTGACCTTGCAAAATGTCTCGCGAAGAAGATCTGCTGCACAAATCCGGTCAAACTTGAATAAACCAAAGCTTGTCCTCTTCTGTTAACACGAGTTTATTTTAATTTTATTTATTTTTGGGGGGCTTGGAAGGGTCCAATTGAGGAAGTCCTGGCCGCAGAGTCCAGTTGGAGGCGTGGCTTAACATGGGCTGGGCCTAAATGTTTGACTCCACCCACACGGCTTTAAAGCATTATTTATTTATTTATTTTTGGTGGCGGCTTTAATGATGCGCTGTCTTGTGAACGCACACTTCTGCTTCTAACACTTTTTCATGGAAAATGACAACATGACTGAAGCCCAAATATTAGCCTCAACCATCCAGGGAGCCTCTGCTGGGGACATGTGGTACTGCATGCCTTGCGCTCCTTTTTCTGTGGATGACATTTTTGAAGCCAATGGGTGAGAAACTGTCCAACGTGGACAGCGTTTGCCCGATTGGTCGTCTTGTTTGTTTGTTTTTGACACGTTGTGTCGTGATCATTGAATTTTGTGATGATTTCATGTTGGTGTGCCGTTTGTCAGGTGGTCGTCTTGTCCGTGTCTCTGCTGACGCTGATCCTGGGCCTCGGACTGGGACTGGGTCTGGACCTGCAGGCGTGTCGTGACCTAGGTGGCCACACACACACACACACGCACACGCACGCACACGCACACGCAGCGGCTTTCATGCTACGGGTGTTGTTGTTGCGTTGTCACGGTGACGCAGGACGACTGAATACACAAAAGCAGAAAGTCTTTCATGTGTTTGAAAAGGTTTTCACTCACTCTCGCTTTTTTCATTCGGTTTTCCAGCTAAGTAAAAGGTCGTCTCCAAATCCGATTGGCGGGAATGAGTGAAGGATTGCAAGCGTTTGCAATCCTTCACTCATCCGCGCTTCCCTAATCACCAGATAAGGATCTTTATTTTGGCCGCTAAACGTTGAGTCATCAAATAAAAAGCATCTCGGAGCACAACTTTTTTTTTTTTTTTTTTTAACGACTTGATTGCTGCCACATGATTGCCATGTAGCTAACGAACGTCAGCTTCCGTAACAAAGGTTGAACAAATAATATCCAGGCAGCAAATATTTGGAGGCAACATACACGACACGCATCGTGTGAGGATTCTTTTCTGGGCTTGTTGGGCTGCCCGTTGAGTGACGTGAAAGCGAGACAATGAGGACGTACTGACGGCTGGCTGCTAACGAGCTCGAGCTTGATTGTAGCGTAGTGTATTTTGTTAGCATCTAGCGAAAGATTTTCCTCCCGCTCCCGATCTGAAGCAGCTAGCGGTGACGCTCCAGTTAGCTACCGCTGCGTTAGCTTTCTGTCGATTTGCAGTCGCTTTCAAGTGTGAAATGCTCGGAAAGTTGGCGTTTGGTCTTTTTACGCGCGTTCCTGGCGCAAACGCAAAATGCCGTCATGTCGCCAATAAAGACAGGAAAGGATCCAAAGTCTGGGATCTTTCCGTGAGGTTGTTGGAGCCCAAATGGGAGAACCGCAAATGGACACAAAGAAAAAATGCGACGAGTCCTTGTTCCAAAACGCAAAGTCTGAACATCTCGCTTTTGCACTTGATCCCAAAATGCAATCGTTTCAGCAATGATGTCATGAAGAAAAATGTCCTTCCCGCAAATATGGGCACGCTATCATCCGATGTTTTGTGTTTTGGCCCCCTAGTGGCGCCGCAGACGTCATGCAGGAATCGCTGCTATCAGCCGTACGACGGCGACATCCCCGGCTGCAGATGTGACGCCGCCTGCCAGGACGGCGCCACCTGTTGCTATGACTACCACGACCTGTGCGAAGCCCCCGGTAAGAGGAGAGCGGACCCCCGTTCCGTGAGCGGGAGCGACTGACGTGCGTGCGTGTGCGCGCAGGTGAACTGTGGGAGTGCACTCGTCTGCGCTGCGGCGAGACGAGGCTGCCCACCAGCAGGTGTCACTGTTCCGACGACTGCGCTGCAAATGTTGACTGCTGCAGCAACTTCCGGCACGTCTGCCAGGGTGAGACGCCGCAAAAGCCCGCCGGGACGGCGCTCCACCATGTGACTTGTGTGTGTTGCAGGACAAAGCGAGTGGGTGGAGGACGAGTGCGACGACCTGTCGCACCCTTCCTGTCCACCAGGGTAACACACACACACACACACACGCGCTTGTCTTTGTGTCATGGTGGGGCCATCTCAGTGACATAATGCATTTCCTGGCCCCTCCCCCTAACCCTAACCAACCGTCAAAAATGATTACCTACCCCCATTCCTTCCCCAAACCTCAACCGTAACCCAATTCAAACCTAAACTCTAAAAGCAAGTCTTAACCCTCAAAAAGAGGTCTGAACCAAAATGGCCCCACACTTAAAAGTTGGTCCCCACAATGGTAGTTAAACCTGGGAAAACACGCGTGTGAATGGGCCCCGCAATGTAGCAAAGGCGCGCGCACACACACGATCAGGCAGGATGAGTTTCTGACCGGCGTTGTTGGTGCGCCAGCTTCCGTCGCCAGCCGCTGCTTCTGGTGTCTCTGGACGGCCTGCGAGCCGACTACCTGCAGCTGTGGAGCGCGCTCGTCCCCGTTCTCAGCAAACTGCGTGAGTGATGCAAACACTTTCTCATGGCCAAGATAAGCCATCGGCAGTTTTTGTCCTGTCGGAGTCCAAGTGGAGAATCCGGTCCCGAACGGGTCAGGAAGACCACCTTGAAAAATGTTGCCGATGGGTCGCTTGTCGGCCCAAATGTCCGCAATCTTGGCACCGGTGTTCCAAAAAGTGTGCGCGCGCTGGCGTGCGAGCGAGGTGGCGTTGCCAAGACGGATGCTGAAGAGCATCAGATGCGTTTTGTTTTTCAGGCAAATGTGGAACGTCAACGCCATACATGCAGTCGGCTTTTCCCAGCAAGACCTTCCCCAACCACTACAGCATTGTCACGGTAACACACAAACACACAAACACACAAAAACACACAAAACGCGCTCGGCGAGGTTACAGTAAGCCCCCCCCACCACCCGCCAGGGTTTGTACCCCGAGTCCAACGGTTTGATTGACAACGTGATGTACGATCCGGTGATGGACGCCATTTTCACGTTGTCGGGTCCGGAGAAGGAGAACCCGGCCTGGTACCTGGGACAGCCGGTGAGTGGACCCGATTGGTGGCGGCTGAAGGACCGAGTGCGATAGCAGCTGCATTTGCGCTGCAGATTTGGCACACGGCAAAGTACCAGGGGCTGAAGTCCGGAACCTTCTTCTGGCCCGGATCGGACGTGAAACTAAATGGCAGCTTCCCGGACATCTACCGGCCGTACGACGGGTACGAGAGTCTTAAGGACGGACGGACGGACGGCGAGCTCACCCTGTGCGTTTCGTTCCTGCAGGAAAGTCCCGTTTGAAGAGCGAGTGCTGACGGTGTTGAAGTGGCTCCAGCTGCCGGACCAGCAAAGGTGAGTCCAGTCCAAGTAAGTCCCAAAACCTGCCGGCCGCCTTGTCATGCGCTGTCCCGTCTCCTCCAGGCCGGACTTCTACACACTCTACCTGGAAGAACCCGACAAGTCGGGACACAGCTTCGGTCCCGTCAGCGGGGGGGTACGTCCAAATCAAGCGCCTGGTGGTGGGGGGGGGGGGGGGTCACTACAGTCCATGTGGATTGTCACGATAATCACGTGCAAAGGCAACCGGACTCTTGTAGTTGCCGGAAGACGTTTTCATTCCAAAAGCTTCTTCAGGACGAAATTTGAGCCGCGGGGTCCCAAGCGGTCTTTGGCTCGTGTGTTTGGCCACCAGAAGAGCAAACGTCCTCAACATTTGCAAGTGGGGAAGCCTTTTGGATTCTTGCTGAAAGCTTTCCAACAAACCAAAGCAGTCTGCTTGCCAAGGGAAGAACTTCTCCACTTGGCTTTGACTTGAACTCACATTTTGAGTGCTAATAGTTGGGTTTCCATCCACCCATTTTTATTTGAATTTTCGGGAAATGTGAAAATAAAACTGAAGGGAAACGCCAGAAATTTGGTAAAGTGCCCAAAATTCACAAAAAAACGTTGTTACGTTTAGGTGGGTGGGGGGGGGGCACATTTTCGTGCGTTTGTAGTCCCAAAGCAAGGGCAGACAATAAAGTAAGGTATGTTTTGGGTGGGGGGGCGAAACCGAAATCTTTTTGGAATTCATTAAAGAAGCCAATATTTTAGATGGAAAAGCGCAAAGCAAGGATGACAAAAGCAAACCCATACGACGTCATCGCACGGTCCCGGTCGTCTTCTTCTTTTAAATGACTGGTGGATCACTTCTCTCTGGTGTATAGCGCCACCTACAGCGGCGGAGTCTCCTCTCCATATTGGCAAAAGACGAACCGATGGAAACGAGCAAGTCCGTTTTGCGCATTTTCAGTCCATTTGCTTAAAAAAATGTGAAACAATGGGATGGAAACGTGACTAATTATTGGGCTGAACCTGCCAAATGCTGCAAGTGACGTGGCCGCAGGAAGTCAGGACTTGCCTGGAATGTGAATGTCGAGTCTTGGCATCTCGTCCGGCTCCAAGCCAAACCTTTTCTGACTTCTTATGACGTCAAAGCCACGAAAAAGCAACTCTGCGGACTTCTTTGTCCTCAATCTGACAACCATGTCGAGATGCGGCAAAAAGGAAGAGCACGCCGGGCGGGTCAGCCGAGCGAGACGGGACCCGACCGCTGTCATGTGACTCTTGTGCAGGTGGCGCAGTCCATAAAAGGCGTGGACAAGATGATGGGTCAGCTGATGAACGGACTCAAGCAGATGGGACTTCACCGATGCGTCAACGTCATGGTGGTCGCCGATCACGGTAACCGCGGCAACCTTCGACCACGGCCGGCCAGGAAGTAGCTTTGCCGTCTGCCGGCAGGCATGGAGGAGACCAGCTGCGACAGGAAGGAAAACCTGCAGGAGTTTCTGGGCGACACCAGCGACTACGCGGTGACCGAGGGACCCTTCGGACGCATCCGCAACGCCAACAGGGACGCACGCTGTGAGTGTGCGAAACTTGGAGCAATTCCAACTGGTCTCAAAATGCTCGCTCTCGTCTCATCAAGGTTGACCTTTTTTGCTCTGACGGCCACGATCCCAATCTCGCGCGGCCTAACCAGTAGCAGGAACAGGAAGCTAAGCGGTAACACCACCTCCAGCTCGTGGGCGGGGGGCCGCCATCCTGCAGGTTGTCCATGTTTCCGTCCTCACAGCATCGGCTCGTCATCTTTACAAGCGGGAAACGAAGGAAACCTGCAGGACGCCGTCCCTCCGCGACCGCGATTGGGGACGCCTGCGCCAAGTCCAGCACGCGCGAAGCCCCTTGTTGCCGTGGCGTGACCCTTTTTACGCAGCAAATCAACTGCAACGGGTTCCTCGTTGTGCTTTGGCCAAAAAGGAGAAAACAATCATGGCCAATTCTATTTGATCCTATTGGTCGATGAAGTGCGCCAACATTGGCCTTTCCATGTTGTGCGAAGTGCTTCAGCAAGCAAAACAAACAACAACAACAACAACATGTCGGAGCGCACCAAAAGTGTATGCGGCCACGTCAAACTACTTTTCGCTCTAAAATAACTTCCTGGAAGCGCCACACGTTTGTGCACAGCCCGACGAGACTGTGACAGGAACGGTAACGCGAACAGAACCAGGCAGTAACGCCATCTCGAATTAGTGACCGTAGCAGGAACACAACCCAAAAGACCAACTCTAAAAAGCAACAGGATCAGTAACTTGTGTGTGTGTTTCAGTGGATGCAGCCGGACTTGTGGCCAACATGACGGTAAGCGTGCATGTGTCCTCCATCCCATAATGATGATGATGAGCGTGCCACGTTGCGGCGCTGCCATTGCAGTGCCAACGCGCCGCGCAGAAGCTGCGGCCGTACCTGAAGTGGCACCTGCCCAAGCGGCTTCACTTCGCCAACAGCCGTCGCATCGAAGACGTCAACGTGCTGGTGGAGCCCAAATGGCTGCTGGAGAGGTCGGCGGCAGGACCGGCCCGAGCCCCGCCCCCCCCGCCCGCGTCGCTTCCTCACTGCTCGGCTTTGCTTTCAGGCTTCCGGGCTCGCTGCGCTTCTGCTCCGGCGGCCAGCACGGCTACGACAACGACGTGGCCAGCATGCACGTGAGCGCCCCGTGCCGAGGACGCCGGCACGCTCGGATCACACGCTAACGTTGTGGCTTTGCTGCGTCCCGCAAGGCCATGTTTGTCGCTCACGGGCCAAAGTTTGCCTCCCGCACCCAAGTGGAACCCTTCGCCAACATCGAACTCTACAACCTCATGTGCGGTCAGTCTGCGCAACCGCCGCCGCCTTGTGCAGCCTTTGGACGGTGTGAACCTTTTGACCTTTGTGACCCTCGCGACCGCAGACGTGCTGCAGATCTCGCCGGCCGCCAACAACGGGACGCACGGCAGTCTGAACCACATACTGCGACAGCCCTTCCACTCGCCGTTGCGCCCGCAGGAGCAGAGCGCGCCTGCCGAGTGCCGCCTCAGCAGTCTGCAGCCGCAAGACCTGCTTGGCTGTTCCTGTCCTGGCATGGTGCGTCCGTCCGCGGCGTGGCGCGGCGCGGTGCGTCCGTCCTCGGCGTGGCGCGGTGCGTCCGTCCGCGGCGTGGCGCGGCGCGGTGCGTCCGTCCTCGGCCATGGCGCGGCGCGGCGCGGCGTGGCACGTGTACTCTTGTTGCTGTTTTCTGCAACGGTTACTGCTCCTGTTGGTTTTACTGGGACTTTTAGCAGTTTTCTTACTGTTGTGGTTCCTGCAACTGTTAGCAGCCTGTTGCTATTTTCTGGAATGGTTTCTGATCCTGTTACTGGTCTCATTAGTGCTGCAGTCTGGAACGGTCACAGGAGCGATTCCATCCTTTTTCTGGTTACTGTCGAGTGGTCTTGTTACAGTGACCATGAGTGTCACAGCAACAAGAATGGGACAGAAACAGTCACACTGGGAAATGTTGACAGTTACTGGTCCTGCCTGTTACTGAGACTGTTTGTGTAAAGTTTACTGTAACAATTGTTTGTGGTCCTCCTCAGAACGAAGACGGCGTCACGGCCGCCAACCGCCGCCTCAACATGACGTCTGCTGAAGGTGAGCCCATCTGGCGTGCGTGTGTCCTTCAGCGCCGGTCCAGTCCTCCCAACGAGCCTCGGTCCCGCTCTGGTTCCCGCAGAGGCGGCCTCGCAGCGGAATCACCTGATGTTCGGCCGTCCTCGGTGGCTGCGGCACAATGAGAGTTTCTGCGTCCTCCACCAGGAGGCTTTTGTCAGCGCCTACAGCCTGGACCTGAAGATGGCGCTGTGGAGCTCCTTCAGCATGGACGCGCCGGTACGACTGCTAAGTGTCGTGATTAGTACTCGTAACAAAGCGCACACTCCCAAAAGTACTGGAGCGTTTTGCTGCCACGCGCGGACGGAAAAAAGTTGCATTTGGCGTCGAAACGGGATCAATTTAAAACATTTGTTGCGGATTTCAACTTCCCACATAAACGGGATCCTGATTGTGTTGTTGCAGCATCACGCTTCCGTAGGAACAAAGTCAAAGTACAGATCAATTGCTGTCTATGGAATCTCAGCTTTGACAACACACGCAAATAACCGATCCTTTTTCCAAATTTGGGAAGTCGTGCTTGCGGTTGGATTCTTTTTGTTTGTTTTGCTAGACGAACGCTGAGCCGCTGCCGCCGGCGGCGTCCGACTGCCTGCGGGCCGACGTCAGAATTCTCCCGTCTGACAGCCGTCGTTGTGACTACTACGGCGCCTTCCGCCGCGCCTTCCTGTACCCGCCCGGTAGGCGTCGGCCGGATGCTGCGCCGTGACCTCCCGTGACCTCCCGTGACCTCGTTGTCGTGTTGCAGGTCTGACCCCGGTGGAGGCGGAGCGGCACGACGCCCTGCTGAGCAGCCACGTGGTGCCCATGTACCCCCAATTTCACAGTACGCAACACCTGCCCCAGCCGCTTCACGCTCGACATCTCCGGCCGTAACCGTAACGGATGCTTGGGTTGGAAACGTCCCCGGCGCTCTTTGAAAATACAGCAATTCTTATCACACCGGCCGCTAGCTTCAGCTGACGCAGCCACGCTGGCTAATGCTAATGCTAATGCTAATGCCGGAGTTAGGAACGAGTCGGCCTACAGTATGAATTCAACAGAGCGGGTCTGAAATGACCGTTTGACATTTTGCTCTTTTTGCTGCGCAAACCTTCACCACCACGTTGCCTAAAGACGCGCGTGAAAGACTTTCACAATTGTCTCCATAAGCTGCAGTAATATCAGTGGTTTTGTGCAGAGGATAAAGACTCAAGACCGTTTCAGCTGTCATATTTGTTGTGACTCGTTGCGCCTTCAGGAATCTGGGCCTACTTCCACGGCACGCTGCTCAAAAAGTACGCGGCCGCCTACAACGGCGTCAACGTGCTGACGGGCCCCGCTTTCGACTACGACCACGACGGACGCCACGACCAACCCGAGCTCATCAGGCGGTAAGATCAGCGGGAACCGTTTTGAAAACAAACCAGCATTTTCAGATGTCAAATATCTCAAATAATTGTCATTCAAATTGTTTTCGTAGTTTCATAATATATATTTGTATTTGGAAGAGCGGACGTGAAGTAGCACCCAAAGGAGAAATGTTCAAATCTGGCAGCGTCGGGTTTGAAAAAACAAAGTTTATAAGTGATAAAAGGTGCCGCACACGTCAAGTGGACTGGAGCAAAGTTGAAGCCGCGGTAGGCTCAAGCAGTGGTCCCACAACCAACCGCCGGGCCCTGGACGGGTACGGCCCCGCACGGGTACGGGCCCCGCACGGGTACGGCCCCGGACAGGTACCGGCCCCGCACGGGTACCGGCCCCGCACGGGTACCGGCCCGTGGGCCAATTTGGAGAGTAGCCGGATGCAGAGCGCACTTCCAGAATCCAGATGTGGATATATACGTTTGACTCCGCCCACACGGATTTTACAAAATGCTTTGAACGTTGCTTTGTTTTTTTAAAACCAGAATTTGCGGAATTAATGATGCACCATCTTATGTCGCTACGCTAATTGTTTGAACACTTTTATGGAGCGTGGAAAACTTCAAACACGCGGTCTCAACTGATTGTTTGACGGAAGAGGTCGAAGCGGCCATTTTGACGTCCGTTCTTGGCGAACAGAGGGTCACAGAGCCACAGAAGCTCGCCTAGCGTCTTCAAGGGCCTAAAAAAAATGGCGGAGTTCAAGTTGGTTCTTTATCTTGGCAATTGTGGTCAAAAGATCCTCCACGTAGCAAGTGAGCGGGATGGCTGCCGTGCGACTTGAGGTGAGTATTCGAGTTTCCGTCACACAAAGCCACGAAAGCGATCGTTTTAACAAAAAAGAAAAAGGCAGCGCTTCCAGGTCGGAAAATCCACGTGGGCGGGTCAAAGGTTGAGCCGAGCCAAAAACTGCACTCGGGCCGGCCGCACAGATAAAACAAAAAACTTACTGTGCTTCATCGCAGCACGAAGGCATTTTATTTTCTCTGTTAAGACGACATGTAAAGATGCTAATTATGTCGCCAGCGTAGCGCAGTTGCTAATTTGACAAGTTAGCAAAATGAGTCCAACAAAAAAACGGCTATTTGGAACGTAACGGGGAAGGTCGAGTGATGACGCAAGAGCCTCCGACCAGGAAGAAGCAGCAAAGCAGGTGATTCCCACGCAGGAGGCCCGCTCCTGATTTTTAGCGTCATGGTGCGTCCGTTGATCGCGGACTTGTCATTTGTTACGTCGGCGCATTTAAAGAAGGACGATGCTAAATAATAGCCACATAAACATGTGGCGTCGCGTATGAAACGTGTGTTGAAACGTGTGTTGCTCGTAGAGGTCAACATAAATAAAAATACACGGCGGATTTGCTGTTGTGGCTTTTTATTAATCAGCCCCCAAAGCCACTCGAACCTTGCGGACTTGTATGAAGCGGTCCGTGGCGGAAAAAAGCACACTTCTCAATCAGGGATTCTTTTGCGTACCACTAACAACTCGTACCCGTGCCACTCTTGGAGGATGTAGAACCAAGCAATTGAAGCAGAATGAACCCATCATTTATCAAAACAAAAAATGATTTTCATTTGACTTATTAGCTCAAATGAATCATGAGAAGTGATCCAAAGTACAACATTTTCCCATTCATCATATTTTGTTATTAATTGCTTCAATGTCATTTCAATCTACGAAATTGTTAATTTGCAATTTAATAATTGAATGAGCTTCATAAATGCAAACCTTTGAATTGAAGAAAGCAGCAGCAGGCGTCTCGTCTCTGGTGGCGGGCGCACACAAGCGTGCTCCCGCTGAGCGGTGGCCACGCCCACTGACTCCTTGGCGCTTCCGTGCAGGTGGGCGAGCCCGACCAACGTGTCCGTGCCCACCCACTACTTTGCCGTGCTGACCAGTTGCCGCAACGCCAGCCGAGCGCTCGGAGAATGTGACGGGCCGTTGCACGCCGTGGCTTTTCTGCTGCCTCACAGACCCGACAACTCGGAGAACTGCAAGGTAGCGCCGGCACTTCCTGCCCGACAACCAAAATGATGCTGTCGTTTGCTAGCATGTTGGCAAGTTAGCTCGATGGGCGGTCGATGCTAGCCTCTTTTAACATGCCATCACATTGTGAGGTTCTAAGCTAGCAACATTAGCGTGACAAAGTCAGGCTACTCGGCCACAAGCGCGCCACGTTAGCACACCAGGCGCGGTGCTGGTCCGCTTTCCAACCCGGTTTGCTTCAACAGAGCGCTGAAGAGGAAGCTTCTTGGGTGGAAGATCACATTTGGTTCCACCAAGCGCGAGTGCGTGACGTGGAGTGGATCACAGGACTGGACTTCTACCAGGAGAGTCCGCGACCACTCCGTGAGCTGCTGCAGCTCAAGACCCGCCCCACAGCTGCCAATCAAAAGCCATGAAGGAAAAAAAATTGTCACGAAAAAGAAAAAAATAATGATTTTTAATTTATTTCTATATTGGTGTTCAATGCGTGCACGTCATTCAATAAAAAGAAGCAAAAGATTTCAAGTCTTGGTGGTTTATTCAACATCAAAGACCAAAACGACAACCTGCAAAGAGAAGAGAAACATTAGCATCAAAGAATTTGCCCAATTGCATTTCTTGGCACGAAACTTACATCTACTGCCAGGAAGGAAGCCCAAAAGCCGGAACTCTCAAGTTGGGTTGGAATCCTCTCGGACCGACTTGTACCTTGGGACTAGGATGCCTGTGGACTTGGGGCAGTTCAGCTTCATAACTTGGCGACATCAGGTTCTGTTGGAGGTTGGCTTCATACCTCGGTAGCGCCTCTAGTGGTTGTTCGTACATCTGCAGCCATTTTGGGTGGTCGTGCCTCGGTAGAGCTTGTGGCAGCTTTTGGTATTTTGATGGCATTAGAACCTGGGCTGCTTTTTCATACCTTTCCATTGCCTGCGGCGGTTTGGACTCGTACCACTGTGATGTCAGAAGCTCTGCATGATTGGCTTCAGGCATCGGTAGCACCTGTGGCGGATTTTTGTACCTCTGTCGCAGTTTAGCTTCATAGCTTGGAAAAACGTGTGCTTCTTCATATCTTGGTCCCCGCAAGTCCTGCGGCAGCTCCTCATAGCTCTGCGACACCGGCGCTGGTTTTAGGTTGTACCTTGAGCGAGCTTGTGGTGGCTTTTCATACCTCAGCGGGGTCAGAACCAGTGAGGATTTTGCTTCATAACTGTGCAACTTGGGTTGGTGCCTCGGTGGCGTCGCAGCAGCCACCATCTGGATCCCCCGACTGGAAACCACCGTACCGCCCTGCTGGTTCGGAGGGTTTTTGCGTTGATGGTGCTGCTCCGAGTCAAGCCTGTAAATGGGAGCACTTCCCACTGGCCCCTGATCGACCCGCCCAGCAGAGGAAGCCAAATGACTTCCGGTAGCGGTTCCAGCAGACATCCGGTTCTGCTGCAAGGCACTTCCGGGGTACTTGGGTCCAAGGAGAGACAGCACTGACGCTTGCTGGCCAGCAGGGGTCTGATGATCCTTCAGGCTGCGCGGGAAACTCGGAGGAGCAAAGTAGGGCCCAAAAGCTCCAAGAAAAGAAGAAGAAGAAAAAAAAAGTCAAGTTGATGTCGTCATCTCAACAAATCAAGGTAACAGACGAGACACCGATAAGATGTCACAGGGGGGCACCTTTAAAAACTCATTTATTAGACTAGAATCACAGTCAGGGAAGAACAGCAAAAGGTCAACTTTGGGCAGACTTGTTTGGGATGGCCCAGTTTCTCCGGATCAAAAGGAGCCAGACTGGAGACTTGACTCGCTTATTGTCGATCACATCAACTTTGACATTGGTCATGAAAATCATCTTTTGCAATTTGATCTGCCGCCTCAAAAGGCCTCCTGCGTACAAATGTTGAGACTAGAAACACTTGAAGCAATACAGCAAGTTTGTCTAAGGTTTTCGTCTTGTGCCGCCTGCCAGAACCTCAACAACTCACCAAACGCATGTTGTCCAAAGAGCAGCAGCGACAGCAGCTGGAGCGCCAAAACCCTGAGCACAGCAAGTACAAGAAGACCAGAGTCAAAATCGGCCCAGCAACCCGAAGCGAGGTAAGAGCTTAGTTACCCCAAAGGTAAACTGGAACACATTCTGCTCGATCACTCCAAGCGGTCGACGTGCTTGACCGCCCGCCACGCTGCTACTTAAGGCCTGATGACCTCGTTGGACACAGCTGTGCGGGACCGGCACGACCAGCAGGACCAACCGGGCCATCGAGGCCTTGGGGACCAACAGGGCCATCGAGGCCTTGGGGACCAACAGGACCACGCAGGCAATCAGGTACGCTCCTTTTTTTGCTGACTTTTGGCAGAATCTCATTTGTTTATTTGCAAACTCCTCCATCCTCACTTTTCTGTAAGCTCCTCCCACACGAGACTGTTGCTTCTGACCAAGGTTATAATAGCTAACCAAGGAGTACGAAACATTTTTGTTAGCAAGATCAAATCAAAACAAAAAGGCTCTGAAGCAACACTAAAGAACTTTCCGCTGTGGTGGATTGTGGCGGCCCCATTTGGACAAAAGCCTGAAGGAAAACGAGACTTGTGGACCGGCTCATAGCGCCGTGAAAACTTGATGGAACTGCAAACTATTTCCAATTCCGCATAGCTAACATTAGCATTGTCATTTTGATTTGAGCACGTCTTACGCGTCAGGCCGGCGTCGGTGGCAAACGTTCCTCGTCTTCGAGCTCGCGCCAGCGAACGAACGCCGGTCCAATCTTGATCCTTGGCTGTCCTCATAGCCGGATTTTCTTCTTCTTATTGTTCTCCTCCGAAAAAAACAAAAAGGTTTTGGTGGTTTCGCATGACAGCCGCAATGGAATCCACTTCCGTCTCTTTCCGTAAGGATTGGGCGAGGTGCTGGTTTGTGGTTTTTTGTGTGCCGCGGTTCCTGCCGCCCTCCTCAAAGTTGAGCTCAGTGCCAGTAAAAGCCATCCAGACTCCCTCAAGAATTCATAGATGAGCTTTTGAAGATGAATTTGAAACAATTGATTTTGGCTTTGCTGGAAGATCCGTCATTTGACTTTATTATGCAATACTTTTTTTAAATCTTGAATTCAACAAATACTCCATATGTCAACAAGAAAATCTATTAGTACAACTCATTTAAAAATGAACTGAAATGAAGCCTAACCTGCAAAAACATGCATGCTCACGATGGCGGGGGGGCTTCCATCCCTAATCGCTGCACTTTTCAGAATTAGGTTCAAGCAATGGGGGGGGGAAAGTTTGTGCTTCCAAAGCACAAACCGATCTTCAGGGAACATTTTGATTTTCTTGACCTTGAGAAACGCATTTTCAAATGTTGAGCTCCCAATTTCAGACTTTGAGGACGTAGCAGCCGTCAACGAGACTGAAGTCGATTTATTCCAACGAACGGAAGAAAAGATGAGACATTTGTTTTGTGTTCTTGTGTAAGGCGAGCCCCGACAAATTGGAAACAAGAAAATTGTTCATATCAAAGTCCTTTACTGGCGCTTGGTTATTTGCTTGAGTGTGTTAAATAAGACGTTAGAGCCAAACCAGGTGAGCTCAGCGCAGCCCAAAACCGAGAATGGCGGGAATGGTGTGTGTGCGTGCGTGTGTGCGTGTCCACATTATATTCACTGTATTTAGCCACACCCACTTGGTCGTCTATCAGAAATGGTTGAGGTTTGTTTTCGCTTTGCTTATGTTGACGGAACCCCCCAAAAACTAAATCAAGGTCGTACTCAGTTTGGTCTCGTAGTCGGGTGCCGGCAAGTCGGGTGTCTGCAGGTTGCCGATCAGTTGCGCCGGGCGGTTGGATGTCAGTTGGTCAGTCGGGTGTCTCGTGGTTAGCCAGCTAGTAGTTTGGATGTTGGTCGGTCTGGCGTCACTTTTGTTCAGCCGTCAGCGGGTTGGGTGCCGGCAGCTCGGGTGTCACTGGCTCCGGTGCCGGCTGGTCATGTGTTAGTGGGTCAGGTGACACCACAGTCAGGCGTCGCGCCATCGGGTGTCTGCTGCTCGGTTCTGTCTTGGGTCTGGTTGTCTGTCTTGAGCTGTTCGGGTGCCAGTAGGTTTGGTGTCAGCCGGTCCTGCATTTCTGGGTCGTCGGGTACGAGCCGCTCGGTTGTCAGTCGTCCGTCTCAAAGGTGTGCAGGTACGTCTTGAGGCTCAGGACACCGCTGTAGCTCTGGTTGTTGGCCCGGTAGAGGTCGAGCCCGGTGACTATCTCCACGTCCCGGACCCGGGCCGTGTGAAGCTGCAGCAGCTGTTCCACCCAAAGCTGCTCGTCGTCTTTGCTCTGCACGCGGGAAGCAGGTCAGCACGCACGCACGCACGCACGCACGCACGCGTTGGCCGCCGGCGGAACTCACCTTGCAGGTCTCACTGTTGTCATCTCGGTGAGGAATCAGGAAGGAGAAGACGCTCAGATCGCCGTCGCACTCGTCCAGCGTTTGGTTGGCTTGGCGGCAGCTGGTCACCACAGTGAAGTAGTGGGTGGGCACGGGCGGCGTGCCGGCGGACCACCTGCATGCCACAGCCGTCAGGCGCCCGCTTCCCGTCCCTCACAGGAAGTAGGCGCTTGCAAAAGTCGTACACACTCACTCGGCAATCTCCTCCGCGGTGTCTCGGCGGCCGTCGTAGTTGTAGTCGAAGACGGGTCCCGCCAGGACGTTGATGCCGTTGTTGTCTTGTGCGTAACGCCTAAGCAACACCCCCTGCAGGTAACGCCACACTCCTGCGGGCACAGGCAGACGCACGTCACATGACCAAAAGTGCTGAGTCACACCATCGAACAAAGACGCAGTTAGACGCTCCCTGCCGGGGAGGACAGCGCCTCCTTTGTCTGGCTTGCAGGGACGTCGCCGTGCGGTCCCGCGCGCCGACATTTGTCACAAAATTGTTCACGCAAACATGACCATGTGTTTTCCAGAAACCTCTCGTATATATTTGCGGGATATATTTGGAGACAAATCCCTAACCGACGCGGCGTGTGCGGGACAAAGGGGTCGTGTGACTTACTGGCGAAGGCGGGAAACATGGGCGCGGTGTTGGTGATGAGCGACGCCTCGTATTTGGACTCGGGCGATGAGGCCAACTCTGTGCACAGGAAACAAGCCGACTCAGCACACGGGTCCCGCCACAAAATGGCCGCCGCCCTCGCTGCACGTGTTTACCAGGCGGGAACAGGAAGCCGAAGCCAAGGAGGCGGTTCTGCTCGTAGGCACTGCAGCTGGCGCTGTGGGCGGCCGACACGCGCGGGTCCATCCGCAGGCACGGGCTTCCGGCGGAACCTCCCGGAAGAGGAGTCACATCCTCCTGGGGAAAAACAGCCCGTCACGTTCACCCGAGGCCACACCCGCTTTTCACCGTCTGCGGTTGTATGAGAGTGAGCAAGGCGGGACACGTGGCGAAGGTGTTACCCGAGCCGCTCGTCCTCGCTGCCATTTCAGCTGCAGCTAAGCCAAGGCGGCGTACCTGCGGCGTCAGCGTGAAGGACGTCCACAGCGGCACGGCCAGCTGCCGGCTGTACGCGCTGATGAAGTCGCAGTGATGCAGCAAAGCGTAACGAGCGTCAAACATAACGGCGGGCCGGCCTAACGGCAGCTGGGTCGCGTCTGCGGGACAAACCACACATCAGGGCTGATGTTATCGGGCGGGGACGTCATGGGTGATGACGGGGGACGTTTCGGCATTGCAGGCCAACTTTGGGGGGGCTCAAGCAGCAATGGCAAGGGTGAACTAAGGGGCGACATGGACTGGAGGCAACATTCGGGCGACCAACGGGTTCGTGCTCGGTTTGACATTCGGGTCGACAGTTCAGTTACATGTGGGCAGACGTTTGGCTTGATTGGAGGCCTGACGTTGGGGGTTAGGAACGATGCAAGTGGCGGTAGCGGCGGCGACAGCGGCACAGTCGGCTTGAGAAGCAGGGGTGGCAGATCCAGGCCCAAAAAGTCAAAAACAGTTTGCCGTTTGCCGCAGGTGCTTCGACTCAACCGGCAGGTGAAGGAGCTCCCCGGGAACCAGTTGAGTCGAAGCGGCTGCAGTCAAATGTTGGCAGGGTTGCTACTTCCTGGACCTGGATTTGCCACCAATGGTGGGCAGCATAAGCGGTGATGTCATCGGGGACGTACTGTAGTCGTAGAAGCCATCTTGGGCGGGGCTGAAGGCCTCCACATTCTTCTCCACCTTGTTCTGCAATCAACCACAAAGATGTAAAAGGCGTTTTTGGGTGGAGGCCCCTCCCTCCTCCCCGGCGGACGTCGTCACATCCCAGGCCGACCTCGTCATCGCAGCTGCAGCCGAGGTCAAAGGTGACAGCCGCCGCTTCTGCCGCATCCTGATCCCGTGCCGGCGGCGTCACTTCGTCCGGCATGACGGGCTGGAAGGGCGGCGACTTCAACATGGCGTTCAGGCTCCCGTGCGTCCCGTTGTTTGGCGCCGGCTTCAGGCCGAGAAGGTCTGTAATTGCAGGAAGGGGCGGAGTCACGTTAACGCGTGTGCACTTTTAGCACGCGCGTGACTTACCGCACATGACGTTGTACAGCTCAATGTTGTCGAACTCCGGCACTTGAGTACGGAAGCGGAAGCTGGGCCCGTGTCCCATGAAGATGGTCTACAGGCGGAGCAGCAACTGGGTCAGGACCCGCATGGAAAAGCGCCGCCACAAATCAAGTCAACGCACCCTCATGCTGGTGATCTTGTTGTCGAAGCCGTGGTCACCAAAGAAACCGCAGCGCGTCCGCATCTTTTCTGGCATTTTCCTACCAACGTAACGTCAGCGGGTGAGGCGGCGGCGGCAGCGGCGGCGCGGGGCGAATGTGGCGCAGGTGGCATTTGTGTTTCCTAGACTAGCAAGTGACACGTGACGTTGGCATTACCGGGCAACGTGCCACTTCCTCTCCATCAGCAGGTGCACGTCCTCAATGCGGCGGTTGTTGGCATAATGGAGTCTCTTGGGCAGGTGTTGCTTCAGGTACGGCGTGAAGTGCTGCGTCGCCATCTTGCACTGCAACCAACGTAAGGTTGACGCCACGGACACCACCCACAACTGCTCACAGGGGGGCGCCCTTTACTCACCGTCAGGTTGGCCACCACCTGCTGAGGGTCATCTGTGGGTCAGGAAGTAGAAGCTAAGCGAGCAGAAAGTTCATGCGGAGCGGAAAGTGGATGCATCGCAAGAAGAAGCCGAGAGTGGAAAAGGAACGCGGCAGCAAACGGATGCGTCAAGCTGCACAACTGAAACTCGTAAGCAGGAAGTTGAAGGGGCTGAGGAGATAGTCAAGGAAATGTGTGGTGAGCAGGTCCGAGGTGGAGAAGTTGAAAACCCCGCCGCAGATAAACGAGCCCGCCGCTTGCGTCGAAGCACCGGCTGCCGAAAGCCAAGCCGCGGCGGGGTTTTTAACCGTCTGGGCCGGAATTCTCCACCTCGAGCAGGTAGTAGACGTGGAGCAGGAAACGCAAGCCGGGTCCAACAGGAAGTAGAAGCAGAGAGGAACAGGAAGTGGACTCACACGCGGGGGACTTGGCGTCTCGAGGCCGTATCCTGCCCAGCGAGCCCGGGATGAGCGTGATGTCGTCGATGTTGAGCGGGTAGCTGCTCAGGAACTCGGTGCGGTCGCAGTGCGCCTCCTCCATGCCTGCGGGGTCACACCTTCAAGGTCATCATCGTCCTCACCTGTGGCCCGCGCGGGGGTGGGCGCCGCCTCACCGTGGTCGCCCACGACGATGACGTTGACGCAGCGATGGAGGTTCATCTGCTTCAGGCCGTTCATCAGCTGACCGATCACGCCGTCGATCTGGCGCAGCGTGCTGTCCAGCTGCGCGCACACGCACGCACACGCACGCACACGCACGCCACGTTAGAAGACTTTCCTTCCTTTTGGCCTTTATATTCTTTGCTTCCATGGCAACCGCCTACTGCCCAATCACTAGATGGGGATTTGTTTTCAATAGTAGACCCGCACAGTCCCGAAACAAATCCTTCCATTAGGACGTAAAGAAGGACTGAATGATTCCAGAATCCCGACCATCGGTCCTTCCTCATTTATGGAAACGTTGATGCGGCGTTTTTTGGGGGGAATTCCAAATTAGAACAAGTGCGCGCCGAGTGACTTAGTTTATGTTGGCGCTGTCGGGCAGACGCCCGATTGGAAATTTCGCCGAATGAAATGAACGTGAAGTCACGCGGCGTAACTCGTCTGGTCTCAATCCTGACCCAATTTTAAGGATTTTGTGCAAACCAAAGAAAGAAAGAAAGAATTTCGCCTCATTTTTTTTTTTTTTAGCCACTGACAGTTTTTCAGTTTTGTCGCCTTTCGATGGCGTCGACTTGGGATGATCGGGACCCGAGCGTCCGGCCTGCAGTCGCATCGGATACATGACCGATTTATATCCGCATAGGACATCGGATTGGAAAAACTTGGAATTGAACCGTGGGCGGGAAAATCCGATGTGTGTCACACAACTAGCCAGCAGAATGAACACGTGGACGAAGTGACCGAGATTGTTCCGCCACTAAAAATCCTGTTGTGGTGATTAAGGAGTAGAGAACGGGTCATCCCGACTTCCTGATTACCACAAAGGGATTCTTTTAGATTGCGGACCGTGTTGCCGTTTTCAATTTCGTGTCGTGAAAATGTTTTGGGGAATCCTCGTTTTGGTCATTTCATCTGTTTTGGATGATGCTCCGCCCCCTGGCCCACCTCGCTGCTCAGCGGACCCAAGCGATGTCCGAAGGTGTCAGGCTGCTCCGAGTGCACGGCGTACACGTACGGCCTGCGCACACGCCAACAACGACACAAAACAGCATTAGAGTGCGCGCGAAGCCCGGCTGAAGTGCACTTGAGTTTCGGACCTTTGCGGGTCAGGCAGCTTCAGCCACTGCAAGATGGTGAGAATGCGTCTCTCCAGTTCGATGACCCTGAAACAACATTTTTGACTTCATCAGCTGAGCCGTCTCCACGGCAATGGCAACGAGCAGCACCAGTAGAGTCCAATTAGTAGGACTATCCAAGTACCAGGGCCAGAAGAAGGTTCCAGCTTTGACGCCTTGTTCCTTGGCCGTGATCCAGATCTGTGGACAAGACCAGTGCGTGACATCAAAGGGGAAGTGATGTCGGAGGCCCCGCCCCCCTCAGCACTCACCGGCTGCCCGCCCCACCAGCGATGGTTCAGCTTCTCTCGGGACCGCAGGTTGAAGGTGGCGTTGAAAATCGGGTCGTGCATGGTGTTCCCCACGATCCCGTGAGATTCCGGGTAGAGGCCCTGCCCAGGTGACGCAACGGGATGTCACATACAGGCAGTCCTGGAACTGAGACCTTGCGAGCTTGGCCACTGCTGACCCTGGTGACCCCCGGCACGCTCCTGAGGTCCTGACGTGTCGTCACCCGCCATGAGTGTCGGGGACGTCACGTGGCCCAGCACGGCGGGTGCCAGCATGTTGGCACACTCTCTGGCACGTGCCCGGGTCCCTACACGCCGCCCCCAACCTCGTCAGAAACTTGGGCGCATGGCCCCAAGCCGACTCTTAGCACAGTCCTGACCCCCCCCTTGTCAGGACCTGTACGCCGCGAGCATCGAGCGGTCTCTGGCAGACCCTCGTGTGCTGCCAAGGATCTGACAAGCCGCTACCGTTTCGGGACCTCTAGTGCACAGCCGCTGGTGGCCCCTGGTGGGCGCCGGTGTTGACTCAGTACACATTAACAGGTCACATGACTCACCGTGGCCAACGTGTACAAGTTTGGGAACGTCTTGGTCGGGTAGACAGGCCGCATGTATGGAGCAGTAGTCCCACATGATCCTGGTAGAAAAAGCCATTAGCTTTAGCAAGGCCTGCCACGGGGGGAGCGGGGGGCCGACCTACTGAGTTTCTGGATGTTGGGCATGACGGCCACGCCTTTCTTCAGGTAGGATGCCCGGAATCCGTCCACAGACAGCATGATGAGCGGCGGACGGACAAAACTGAAAGGTGCAAAAACCACGCAAATATTTGCACTTCCTGTTTTTCTTCCTTGACCGCACTCGAGCGCCGCCTGCCGGCGTCGGAGCTGCCGACTCACCCGGCAGGACACTCGGCGCTGACGATCTCCTCGCAGTCTCCTTGCAGCCATGAAGCCTCGCCTGGACGATAACAGCAACACAGTCGACGTGTACGGCGGCAGGAAGTGAAGTCAAGGAGAGCAGGAAGTGATTAGCGCTACCTTTGCAGACCGCCTTGTAGTTGGAACAGCAGTCTCCGCGCTCCAGGCAGTCGTCGGCGCAGTGACACGCGTGCTCGTCGTTCCTGTCCTCGCCGCAACGGTCCGGGCGGCACTCGAAGCGTCCCGCTAGTGACACGGACCGCACGCGGGATCAACACGAGCTCGGAGAGCGCGAGTGGGACTTGTGTCGCAGTCGGTATCGGTACTGACCCGTTTTCAGGCAGTGCTGGTCAAAGTCGGCGCAGCAGCTGTAGTAGGTTTTACACAAGTTGTCACAACGACATCCCGGCGGCTCGGCTTCGTCGAGCTCGAAGCAGCGACCCTTGCACGAGCCCGACGAGCTCACCCACTCCGACACCACTGCGGGGGGACATGGGGGGACGGGGGACGAAGGATCGTGAGACACAGGAGACAACGGTGAGGCACAGCACACCAGGAACACAAGGGACAGGAGACGGTGGTGACGCACGGAACCAGACACGAGTGACGCAAGCGAGACCCGGACGCAAGCGAGACCCGGACGCAAGCGAGACCCGGACGCAGGGCACAAGACACGGGGGACGCACGGAACCAGACACGAGAGACGGCAGGTCACCGGCGGTAGACGCAAGGGGGGCTGGTCATCTGCGCTTGATCTCACCTTTGGTGGGCGCGAGCGGGGCGTCTCCGCCCTCGGCGGGTCGGCTGGCCTGAAAGACGTACGCCGCGATGATGTCACAGCGCCAGCCGCTCAACGCCAGCAGCAGCTGCGCACAGAAGACAACAAGTCGCCGTCACGTCATCAAAAGATACTTTGCCGTCTTTGTTGACACGCTGAAGCGCTCCGTTGTCTTCAGCGGCGCCATCGTGCGGACGACTCGCACAAAAAGGAGGACGAGACCAAAGCGCCGCTTACCAGATAGTTGATGAGCATGTCGGTCAAGCGCACAACCAAAGTGAAAAGCCAAACGTGTCCAACGTCCGCCAGGAGAACTCGCTTCGCCTGTGCAGATCGATGAGCGTGCGCTCGTCCGCTCGTCCGCTCGCTCGCTCTCTGCTTCTCTCTCTCTGGCTGTCGGGCTCTCTCGTCCTCCTGCCCCCGCTGCGCGCCCCCGTTCCCCCTCAACTCTGTCATTGTTTGTTTTGTCCAGCCAATGAGCTCGGGGGAGGGGGGCGGGGGGGGGGGGGCGGTTGGGTTGGGGGTAATGTGTGTTACTGTGTGTGCGCCTCTCCGTGTGTGAAGGCAGCGCAACGGCGCTTCAACACTTTCTGATGGCCAAGATCCACCTGACGCATATGACCTCTGACCTCTTTCTTCCTCGTATGCCCGTCGGCGTTAGTGTTGGAGGCGGAGACTAAACATCATCAAATGCTGCGGCAACTAAGTGCGTGTGTGTGTGTGTGTGTGTGTGTGTGTGTGTGTCCGCTTATCCTTGTGGGGCCTTTTGCTGGGCCCCACAAGTTTAGATGTCTTTTTGAGGTTCAAGACTTGGTTTTAGACTTTAGGTTTGAATTGGGTTATGGTTGAGGTTAGGGTAAGGGGTAAGGAATGGGGGTAGGCAATCATTTTTCATGCTTGGGGTTAAGGGGAGGGGCTAGGAAATGCATCACGTCAATGAGATGTCCCCACAAAGATAGCACCGTGAGGATCAGTGTGTGTGTGTGTGTGTCTGTGTGTGTGTGTGTGCGTGTCAAGCACACTATCAAGTTGACAACGCGTGAGTGACTTTGTTCCGGAAGGTTGCGTTTCTTCTCTCTCAGCTCCTTCAACATTCTCCTCGTTTTACGTGGACCGCACGCGCGCACGCACACACCCGCCCGGGGGCCGGATTATCTTCTTAAGGCGGCAGAGGCTGTGATTGGCCCGAGCGGCGGCCCTCACCTGAGGCCCCGCTTAGCGCCGTGATCCCGGCAGGAAGTTGGAGGCCGAGGCGCACCTGGCCTGTCGGAGAGGCCCCCGCTGGGCCCGCCCCTCATTGGCCGCCTTGATCCCATTTCTTGATCCCGCTTCCTCCCGCTCGCTCTTCATGTGGTCTCGTTTCATCTTCAGCATCTTCCTGTTTTGCCACATTTACGTCTTGCCCTTTTTCGTTCCCGATGGTAAAATGGGCACAAGACGGACGTCCGATTCCGGTATCGGCCGACAAGGCGAGTACCGATGCCTGCAAATCAGGCTTATTTTGTGGTTTGTTTTTGGAAGCGAGAGAAGGAGGTCAACTTTTGATGAAGTTCACCTTCCGGAGCGTTTTAAAAAGGCACATTTAGCTCGCACTGCGCTCTGTCGTGGAAAATGCAATTGCACAAGCACAACAGTAGGTGGCAGTGGCGTGCAGATTGTCAGGCAGCGCGCAGAGGTTTACTTACAAAACAGCAAAAAGAACATTTGCGTCTTCCGGTGCGGGCGTCACAAAAATACGTTTGAGAGGCGCTCATGTCAAAGCGTACGCGCTTATTGTGCGCTTCATGACATCTTTTCAACTTGTTTTGAAAATCGACATCATGTTGTGGCTTCCAACAATATTCAATGATTTGTGGTGAACACTTGGCATGACGTTGTGTTGGAATGTTGAGAATTGTTTTGGAGGTTTGCAAAGGTTCGCCCGCCGCCATTGCGGCGAGCGCCTTCGCCTTCCCGAATGGCAAAACGGGAGATGACACAAAAGTCCGCTTGCGGCTTCAACTTGTGTTGCTTGCACACAAACACAAAGTGTGTTTGACGTTCCTTTCGTGTACTTTGGACAGTTAATATTTGCCCCACCGTGCTTCAACACTTCTGCACACACGCACGCACACACACGCACGCACACACTGTGCGCATGCTATGTTGCAATCGCCACATTGCTAAGCAGCGGGAACGGAAAGAAAAGTTCGTATAAATCAAAGAAAAAGGGTCTTTCTCTCCACCATGTTTACCTTTTATTTTGGACGCTTCCAAAAGCGGAAGTTGAGGAGTTTCGGCACAATGCTGCGCCCTATTGGTCAACACGAGTCATTGCACCTTAATAGGCATGTCTTTATTTAGTTTGCCAACAGGGGGCACCAGTGGGACGGAGAAACGGATCCAAGGAAAGACACGGCTGCCATGATGACATCACCCGTGCTGAAGTGGCCACGCCCACTCCAACCATTTGGCTCACGCTCCATGTCAAAGTTCGTCTCTTTTTATTCAGCCTGGATTAGCAGCAGTCAACTTCCGCTTGTGCGTGTTCACATTTCGCTGGACTGCGCAGTCGAGAGGCCGAAATTCTCAGCATTTGGACACTTTTAACATGTTTCTAAACTCGTGTCTCAATTATTTCTGTCTTAAGTTTGATGTTGTTGCGGGGGAAAATAGGATCAATTGGCACCAAAACATTTGATTGGCCTCTGCACTTCAAATGTGCAATTGCAATTTATTATAGTACAGCACAAAAAATCATATTTTAAACTCAACAACAACAACAAAAATCATAATATCCACTTGGCAAACACAATTTGTTTTGCATTCCCGTAAGTTGTCAGCGAGCGCATTTCTCCTCCTGGCCAGGAGATGGCGACAGTGCGGCGCCCCAAGACACGATGCCGTTCACAACTTTGACACGCAAACTGCCTCAACAATCCCTTGGAGGAATTGTAGTGGGGGAGTCGAACCTGTTTACCTGTGAAAGGACACGTGCTGACACGCCATGCTGGAATGTGCGTGCGTGCGATTACACTAATAGCGCGCACGCACACACACACATTCCAGGCTGATTGTGCGGCGTGTTGGGACGCTTCACTCTGACTCACGCACAAGAATGCACGTGCACACAAACACACGCACACACATTGTCCCACGTTGTGATTGGCTGCTTTTTTTCTTTGTTTTTGGTTGGCTGCTTCAAGCACGCACGCGCACTCGGATTGGTGGCTTGGCTTTTATTCCCCCCCCACACAAGTTGACAAAAGAAAAACACAAACGACATTTTGCGTGTTGAAAGCTGTTTAAAAAAAAAATTGAACAAAGTAAGAAGGCCAAAAATGTTGCTCGCTCGCCGCACGTCGCAGCATGCGAGCAAACGCCTCGATTGACAGCTGATGCAAAACACGCCACGCTAATGAGCTAACGAGGGTGCGTGTGACCTGCGGTGACCTTCAGCTCCACTTTTCGCAGAATAAATACTTGAGCGCGCACGCGCACACGCAGCAAATGGACAAAAACATCATGAAAGCTCTTTTACCGCCAAAAGTCACAGTTGGGCCCCGCCCACCGGGGCTGGTCCAGACTCGTCCTCACATTCCCGGAAGACAGCTCTTGACGTGCGCGCGCGTGCGCGTTTGACTCGCTTTACATGCAGTCGAACGGCGAATTTTGTCCGAATTGTCGCGTATTTGAAAACGCTGTCGGGTCGAGGTCGTCCCTCGGAACACGATGTGCTCCGCACCTTCTGTTTTTGTCTCCCGCATGTGATTGCAATACAGGAAGCGCTTGCATGGGTGGCGGCCATCTTTTCTGTCCCCGGGGCCAAAATCCGTCATCGTGTGTGTATCTATGCGCGCACGCACGCACGCACACACACGTGCGTGCGTATTAGCGTGTGCGTCTTCCGCACAATCCAGCAGAAAGAAGCGAGCGGAGGGGAACAAAGATGGCGCTTTGGGTGTGAAGTCATACGAAAATAATTTCTTGGATTGAAAATTACAAACGATGTCAATTTGCGTCCTGACGTTGTGTGTGCGCGTGTGTGTCGCCGTTTCCATGGAGACGGGAGAAACCGCCCGTCCACAATGTTTGCAAATATCGACGGCATGTTAACGGAGCCTTGGAAGGAAGGGCAGCCATATTGCGTGTGTGCGTGTGCGTGTGCGTGTGCGCGCGTGGTCAGCCTGGGAGTTGCTGCCGTTTGAGCTGTTGTGGGTGTGCGCAAATCACCGGGGTGGGCGGGGTTTCACAAGGCGGTCAGGCAGGCGTGTTGAAGGCAACAAAGAGACGAGTGGCGACAAATGAGGATGGGAGGAGATTCGAACCGCCAAACAAGGCGTCCGACTGGTGGCGAGCGCCATCAGCCAGCGCTGCGTCCCGCGTGGCGACGTCACGGGAAAGCCACGAGGTCCGATCTTGGGACAGGAATCTCCTACACGCACACACGCGTCATGACATGGATTTCTTTAGGATGTGTGTGCGTGCGGGCGGGTTTAGATCACATCATGGGGACCATTTTCTGGGTTTTTACTATCATTGTGGGGACCGCGCGTCCTTGTAAGGACATTTGGGTGGTCCCCACGAGGCAAAACCTGGTTTTTGAGTTTGGGTTTGAATTGGGTTAGTGTAAGGGTCTCGGAAATGCATGGCGTCAACCAGATGTCCCCACGAGACATGTAAACCCAGCGTGCGTGTGTGTGTGTGTTCAGCTCGCGGGTCAGAAGCGGTCCATCGGGGACCAGCAAGTGTTGTTGCTAGTTTTGTCCACCGTGGACGCTATGACCACCTCGTGAATGGCGTGCGACACACACGAGGTCAGCTTCACGCACGCACGCACGCACGCACGCACGCACCTAACTGAATGGTAACCGTGGCAACCAAACGTCGCTGCTAATCAAATTTCATGCATACATGCGCGTGTACGAAGGACTTACCAGCCGTGTGCGCGACGCTCGCTAGTACGGCGACTCCACCCTAAGCACACACACGGGATAAAGTTGAGCAAGACATGAAATGAGCAGATGTGTACTTTGTGTGTGCGCGCGCAACAAGGTGTGGACGTGCACTTCCTGCAAGGAATGCTGTGGAGCAGCTTGTGACGATTGTGGCGAGGGAAGTTGGAGCAAACGTACAACAGCAAGCACACCACGGGACGTCACATGACACGCAAATTCCCAACAAACGTTGATGGCGACGAATTGGACACAATGTGAATGCGGTGCGTGTACTTACGGCACTTTCTGTCTGCAGTACATGACCAGACCGATGGCGACGCCCAAAGCGGCCAGGACGCCGATGACGATTCCGGCGATGGCGCCGTCCGACAGCCCTTCGTCCAGCGCGCCCTCCTCTGCGCAGGAACGGCCAATCAGCAAAGAGGCGAGGGTGGATTGCGGCACACGCAAGCGCACCAACGGACCCGGGCGGCAAACGGCGGTAAGGCCGGCACAGGAAGTGAGCGCCGGCCGGTCTCACCTTTGACGGACAGGTTGTGCGTGTAGGCGGCGTTCTTGCCGGTGACCACGTTGCGCGCCTGGCACATGTACGCGCCCGTGTTCTTGTAGACGGCCTCCGCGATGGCGTACGTGGCCGTCTTGACGTCGGTCAGCGTGCCGTTGAACTTCCACGTGAAGTTGGCGGGCGGCACGGAGGCGGCCGAGCAGCGAAGGGTGACGGCGTCGCGCACCTCCACCGCGCTCTCGCCGCTCACCGTCACCGCCTCGGGACCGACTGCAGGAAAAAAAAGCGATGCCGGTGGAACCACAAAAATTCCACAACTTTTGGGGCTCGGGGGCGGGGCCTCTTCCCCAAGACCCGCCCATGATCCCAACGGCTTTTCAACTCACTGCACATTTCTTCGCAACAAAGGAATCTTTTTGCACTCACAGTTGATGACCATTTGGTATTGGGCCGTCTCCGCGCTGACGGCGTTGGCGAGGCGGCACTCGTAGCGGCCGTTGTCGTCCTTGTGCAGCGGCGCCAAGCTGATCCAGGATCCGTCGGGCGCCGTGGTCACGCGGCCGCCGTCCGCCTCCAGGGGCCGGCCGTCTTTCAGCCACGTGCGGCTGGTGACGGCGCCCGCCGCCGCCCGGCAGCTGAGGTTTGCCGAGCCGTTGCCGGCCAGGAGGACGGCGCCCTCGGCCGGCTTGCTCATTTGCACGCCCGACACCGCCTCTGGCAACGCAACAAACGCGCCACAACGTTTACATACCAACTTTGGACATTTTTACAAACGGGTCGCAATGGAAAACACGTTTTCAATGATTTCATCTGCATAACTGCACGTGTGTTCATTGATCGTTTTGACGCCGTCAGTGAGAATCGGTCATGTCAATAAATCGCCATGAAAATAAAGAAAATGCATCGCGTGAGAAGCTAAAGGGGAGCTTGTGGTCATTGCTAGCATGCTAATGCTAATCACCATTAGCATAGGCTAATGTTGTTGTTGTTCTATGTACACGTATCGCGCCGCAAAGCATGCTGGGATGGGAGCGCCTCCGGACTCCCAGCGACGCGACACCAACACGGCGCCGTCCATGGTTACGACGCCCGTCACGAAATATGCGTCCTATCCTAGCGACGCGACTTGTCGGGTAAAGCTTCTCGGGTGCGACCGGCGTTAGCTTCCTGAGAAATTGCTGCCGATCGAGTCTTTATTGATCCAAAGCAAGCTTTTCGTCCATCCGACGAATCTGGCAATGACAAATCGCTCCGTTCATGTTTGAAACGGGAGCATATTCCATGCTAGCATGTAGCGAGCAGCTAGCCCAACCCCGCCCTGTGGTGCTCCATGCTATTATGCTATTATGCTATTATCAAATGAAATGCATAATTCTAAAAAGTCACTCTAAAACCCTGAGCCGGTGTTTTGCTCATCGTGCGTAAGAAAAAGCAGCAAAGAAAAACAACACCTTTTCCGACCGCCAACTTCACTGAACCGAAAACCCACAGCACGAAACCCGACCCGACCGCGGATTTTGTGAACCCTTACACTCCTAATATATATATATATAGTTATAGTTATCAATGCAGTAGTGCGAGTGTAACGGCGTTGTTGGGTAGGAAAGAAGATTGTGAGCGCGCGTGCATTGAAGCACACACAAAGAAAAGAGTGAAACTCTTCAGGGCAGAATTGAAGACCCCCCCCCCCCGCCCCCACCCACGCACACACAATACACACCAACACAAACAGTAGCACTTGTTGAGCAGGTTTACACAAGCAGGAAAGATGAGGAGGGAGGGGCCACTGAGCAGGTGTGTGCGTGCGTGCAGACTCACCTATGACGGCGAAGGAGGCGGCGCGCGAGGCGACGACCCGCTCGGTCTTGGCGTTCCTCGCTCTGCACGTGTACTGGCTCATGTGCTGCGCCAGGGGGCGCCGCTGCACGGCCTGCAGCGGCAGAACCGGCCCGCTGGCGTCCATCAGGGTCTGGTTCTGGTACCAGGTGAAGGTGGCGGGCGGGCCGGAGCGCGTGCTGCACGTCAGGTTGAAATCGGAGCCGGCGCGCACCCACGCCGACGGCTCGGACGGCGTGATGGTCACCTCGTCCGGACCGTCTGGACACCGCAGGGCAGGAGGTCAGCTTACGACGGGCGCGGGGTCGCGGGGTCACGTGACGAGCCGCACGGTTCTGGCGGTGGCGGTACTCACAGTGGACAGGCAAGCTGAAGGGGGCGCTCTTCTCCGTCTCCAGCTTGTTGGCGACGCTGCAGACCACGGCCGGCGTCAGGTCGCTGCGCAGGACGCCGGCGACGGTCAGCTGACTGCTCGCCTCGCCCTGACGGGAAAACACCAGCGGGGGTTGAGGTCGCGGGAGTTGAGGCGCCACGGCGGCGGGGATGCCGAGCGGCCGCGACCTCTGACCTCCACGATGGACAGGCGGCGGTCGGGGACGACGGGCGCGGTGCCTTTGAGCCACGTGAACTTGAGGAAGGACCCTTTGGCGGCGCAGGTCAGGACCACCGTGCTGTTGTGCTCCAGCGCCTCCGCCATGTTTGCGCTCACCGTCACGCTGGTCACGGGCTCTGCAACAGGAAGTGATGTCCACAACCGTTGATTTCCTCACGAACGTGCGCACGTTTGGAAGGTCACAAATGGGTCCGACATGCTGATTATGGCGATGCGTTCAATATGGCCGTCGACCTTTTCCGACAACCTGACGGCCCATAAAAGATGGATTTGAAATCCGCGTTAACGTCCGTGAACTTTTGGAAGAGATTGAAATTGTTGATGTCGTTGAAACGATGTTTTGACATCAACAATTTCAATTTCAAGAGTCGCTGTCTTAAAGTAGCGTGAAAGGGGTGCGGTCAGGCGCAGGAGATGACGTCGTGGCAATGGAGGGAAAAGGTTGGGCGCAAGGACACGCCCCCTCCCCCCCCCAGCCCCACTCGGTGTGAGGAGAGGGGCCGCACCCTGCGTTCCCTGAATGGCAAAAGCAAGCGCACAGATACCTCCGCCAAGGAAATGGATTTGGAATCTGTTGCACTCGATTGAATGGAGTTTGGCTTTCGCGCGTTTCAATTTTTGAGCAAACTATTTTTGGTGTACGCGTCGTCATATTTTGTATTTTACGGGAAAAATCCGCCAAATGCATTTTTTCTTGCGATCGTTTTGAATCTCTTCTTAATTCAATGGCAAGATCTGTCGGATGATTATTTTGACGTCGGACAAGAACAGACAAAAGACAAAAATGTGATCAATAAATGTCAAGATGCTGAATCGCGTGCGCTCGACGTGAAGTTTGAGTTTGGAAAGTTGTCAAATGTTTCCGCTTCGCCAAAGCAAGCACGTCATTGCTTTTGTGTGTCTTGCAAATGAATGGAAGCGGCTCGGGAAAACCATTTGAATCGCTTCCTTTTGTTCGGTCCAACTTTGCAAGGTGGAATGGATCCCATTCACGTCACGTGACCCTTTTCCCACTTGCGTAACTTTTCATGACTCGAGTGAGTTGTCATCATGCAAATTCTCGCCTTCCGTCCGCATGCAAAGAAAAATGGCGGTTGCTTTTGCTTTTGGCGTCTTCGGGGCCACTTGAGAGCAAAAGAAGGATTTTCGTTTGCACCGACGAGGCTCGACTTGTCGCGGAAGTCCAACAAGCTGACGTCACGGCCGGTCGCCCCGAAGTGACCCGGAATTTCTCGCGCACGTGATGCGCTGGACTCACCGAGCACGCGCAGGCCAATCTCGGCGGTTTGGGTCTCGCCGCTCTGGGCGACGGCGGTCAGGCTGAAGTCTCCGCTCTCGGCCGACGTGAGCGCGCTCAGCCGAAGCGCGCCGCTTTCGGCGTCCACGGACGCGCGCCCCTGGTAGGGCTCGTTCACCGTGAGTCCGGTTGGGCCCAAGGTGGCGACGTGTCTCTGTTCGCTGCCGTTATTGAAGGACCAGATGATGAAGGCGTATTCGGGGGCCTTCAGGAGGGTCGTCAGGGTCACGTTGTTCCCCACCACGGCGTCCAGGGGGCCCGGCGGCAGAATGTCGCGCGCCTCCGCGAGCCGCCATCCTGCGGAGGGGGAGGGGAGGGGAGGAGGAGGAGAGGGGGAATCCTGCGGGTCAGTCGGACCGAACCGGACGTGGCGTCGTCGCTCACCTGCACGCGCCACCGGAAGTGAGCGCGCGAGCGAGCGAGCGAGCGCTTACCCGACAAGGCGAGCAGGAGCGCAAGGATGGTGGTCGCCGTCATGGTCGTCGTGAAGCGGAGAAGAAAATGCACAACCAGGTCGTCGCTTCTCGGCGGACACACCCAGGCAGGCAGGTGAGGCCGCGCGTGCGCACTGCGCGCAGGAGGCGGGGCCTCGCGCCAGCCAAGTCAAGTGACTCATTCGCAAATTCTTGCACGCAGCAAACGTTTCAGGCCCCAAAAGAACGCGCACGCGAAAGGAAAGGAAGGCAACTCAACTGTCACCTCACAAATGTGCACTCAAAAAAAAAAAAAAAGACTTTTCTTCGAAGAGGCGTTTGCTACATGATGTAGGTCGCCAAGTTGACCGCTAGGTGTCGCCATAATTTCCAATAGCAAATGCTGATTCATTTGCAGGCCCGAGTTGGAGCCACATCCGCTGGCTTGTTTGTTGGTCGCTTTCAAAGGTTCCGTGCGTCCATTTTCACGCTCATCCTCGCGTGGCTCGCGACTGCATCGAAAGGGAGAAAAAAGGTTTGGGAGCGTTTGAGGAAATGAAATACGTCCAAGCATCCTCGGCGGCTTCAAGTTGGACGTGATGTGACGTCACGCGAGTGGAGACGAGCAAGCAGGAAAATCGACGTTCATTCGCACAAACAAATAAGACAAAGTGAGACTTGAGAATTGATGTCAAAAATGCATTCCATGTTATTAGAAGGCGGTTTGAACTTTAACCCTGTGCAAAAAAAAAAAAAAAAGATTCACAAAACATACTTCAATAGCATTTTCAAATGTATTGCACATGAGTTGGGGGGAGGAGCCAAATAAATGTCGACAAAGATTTGAAAAGAAAAAAGTCATGTTAGATATCCCGAAATGGATCTAAAATGAAGTTCAAGACAATAACATGATGCAGTTTGATCATCAACACTGCGCACTTGAATTGAATCGTTGATTGATTGATTTGAAAACAACAAAAAATCAATAAAGGTTTCAAACAAACCATTCCTAAAGAATGCAAATCAGGTCGAAATCCAAAATTGAACATGATCGGAAAGTTTCATTCCGCTTCGCTGACCACTAGAGGGAGCCCAAGTAGACCATTTCAAGAAATAGACGGTGTTCAATTGGGGAGAGAACCCTTGCTTTTATTGACATATATATATATATATATATATATATATATATATATATTTAAAGTGATGTTAGAGCTGTAATACATTGTTCTGAAGTGCTTCATGCAGGATAGTGTATTTGAAGTTGAAATGCGATTCAAAGCAGCTCTAGGATTTTGGCAGTTTGTTTTCTCATGAGTTGTTTCTTTAGAGCTATTACTGTTTTCAAAGCAACATTTGTATGTTTATGTTTGAGGTGAAATCCTTCTAAACATGCAACCTTAACATCCAATGTTCAAACGAAGGAAAGAAAATGAAAACATTTCCAATGAATACTCATCAGCTGAGGTCGTAATTCTGCTACGGCAAAAAGGTTTGCGCGCGGCAATGCTGTCGTCGTTTTCTTCTTCCTTTTCTTCAAATGTTCCCCCTTTTACGACATCGGGATGGCGCCAACAATTCCGACTCCCGGATGTCCGGCACTTCCGCTAGTGCGCGCGGGCGCACTTGTGTCTGCCGATCTGGTACTTGTGCGGGAATCGCTTGAGACAATGGCCGCAGCCGAACGGCGTCTCGCCGGTGTGCGTCCTGCCGTGGATGCTGACGTTCCTCTTGGTGGCGAAGGTTTTGCCGCACAGCGGGCACGGGTGCGGCTTGTCGCCCGTGTGCGAGCGCAGGTGCGAGATCATGTGGCCCCGCTCGGAAAAAGTCTTTGGGCAGAAGGAGCAGGGGAAGGGTTTCTCGCCGGTGTGCGTCCTGGCGTGCGCGCGCAGCTGCCCTTTCTGGCAGAAGCGTTTGGTGCAAACGGAGCAGGAGAAGGGTTTCTCCCCCGTGTGCGTCCGGGTGTGGAGAACCAGCGACATGCGGTAGCTGAAGCCTGAGCCGCACAGCGAGCAGGAGTACGGTTTCTCTCCCGTGTGAGTGCGCATGTGGGACACCAGGTAGCGCTTGACGGCAAAACCTCTGCCACACACGGAGCAGGTGAAGGGTTTCTCGCCCGAGTGCGTCCTCATGTGCGTGCGCAGGTTGCTCTTACTGGAGAAGTTTTTGCCGCACGCGGCGCAGAGGATTTGCTCGCCGGTGTGCGTCCTGGTGTGGCGCACCAGCCGGTACTTGTTGTCGAAGCTCTGGAGGCACCGAGGGCAGCTCAAGCGCTTTTTGGCGGCGCCGCCGTGCCGCGCCGGCCACGCGTCCTCCTCGGAGTCGTCGGAATCCGCTCGCTGGTCCGAGTGGCTTCGGCCGGCGCCGGCGCGGTCCGAGTGGCTTCGGCCGGCGCGGTCCTCCTCCTCTTTGATGCGGGGGGGCTGCGGCTCCCGCTGCTGGTCTACGCCAACGACCACTTTCAGCACGTCCGGCGGCAACGCTGAAACAAACAGCGGAGACCGCACATGCTGACTTTTTCCTTCAAGAAGAACAGAACAAAAACTTGTCAATTCCAAATCCTGTCAAGGTGAAAACCAAAGACGTCTTGTGAATTTGATGCAACAAATGGTGGACAAAGCCAAGCAAAGAAAAAAGACATTTGATTGAACACGTGCTGCTCAAACGCAAGCCCAAACAAACTGGCTGGCCAGGCTGGCCGCTTCCAACGGCGTCAGAAGTTGAAGCTGACGTTGACTGCAGCTGCTTTTTTGGAGTTTAGCTTTCATTTGGCAAATACGAAGACGACTCCACTCGACCGTCAGTGATTTGAAAGCGAGCCTCTTTTTTCACACTGGAAAATGTTTTTCTTCATGCAGAAAGAAATGCTGGTGTTCTCTGTAGCAGGATATCAATGTGATAAATGCAACACACTCAACTGTTGCTCATAACCCTAACCCACTCTTTTGTTTTGATTTGCTCCCTCTCTCTCTCTCTCTCCCTCTCTCTCTCGCTCTCTCTCTCATCATTTCCAAGCATCCAGACACACAGTGATGTCACACTGCATATTATGTGTTGCGATTTCGTCTTCAGGTTTTTTGTTTTGTTTTATGGCGACACATCGTAATAGTAGCTAGCTCGTGCTAACAGTTCAGCTTTAGCTTCGCCCCCACGTCGGTAAAAAAAAAGAAAAAAAAGGTAGAACACAAACCTTCAATGTTGGAGTCGTTCTCTAAACGTGAAGCTAACTGCCGACGTTTGTCCATTTCGTGTTTTGTTTTGTTTTGTTTTGTTTTTTAGGCAGATTGATCGTTCGCTTCCAGAGCGTCACATCGAGCGAGAAAATGAAACGGCGTTCACATCAGTCTTTTCAAAATAAAAGCAAAAGCGTTTCCAGAAAAAACTTCCGCCTCCACTTGACTATAACATATAAATATATATTTTTTTATTGCTCCATGAAATTCTAATAATACATATAATAATAATTTTAAATGTGTATTAGGTACGATGCTTATTTTTAGTGGATGTTTTGTGTGTTTTTTGTTTCCTTTTCTGAAACATCTTGAAGGCTCTTTTCGGAATCATAAGTCAATATGCATCATGAAATATTTGCGTCTGTCCTTCTCTCCCATCAAACTCAGTGGGTGGGACGAGTGCTGTTCCAGCACCAATCAAATTGCTTGTTCTTGTATCAAGCTCTTTGATTTTCTTTGAAAATCTGTCAAGGAGCTTGAAGTCACTTAACGTGGTAACGTTGATGAATATGGAGACGCATGTTGTGTTTTTGCGCGGTTACGTACATTCCCCGAAAGCTTCCGGCTCCCTTCTCGGAGGAACATTAAACCAGACAACCAAACAAGCCAGACATGAAGGTTTTGTTTCTGAATAGAAGGCTAACTTTTATTTATTTTATTTTATTTTTATTTTATTGCTATATGTGCTGTTCCTCTGGATCTTTTAAAAATCAATCTTTGTTGAAAAACCCAATGTACAAAACAACATACAGACAATCTGACAATTAAATCATTATCACATATATTACATAATTTGGGGGGAAACAAGGAAGGTCAGTTTAAAAAATAATAATGATGATGAAAATATTATGAATGTGCCTCGTTTCCATAAAAAAAAAAACTGACGTTTTGAATGATGGAGTTGTGAATACAAAATTTCGCAATAATAATGACCAAAATTACAACAACGAATTGTTTAACTTTGTTGCTAGTATTATGGGGGTGGGGGGGACTATTACTTTCGTTATGATGATGACGCAAGGCTTTTACGTCATTACGTAGTCCCGGTCATGTGACCCCGTAGCCGCTAGCTTGAAGTGAGCATGGATCTGTAACCATAAATATTCTCGCATGTATTTATAAGTATATTGTTTGATGACTGCACATATATAATATAAGTATTTTCGCACGTTTTACACGTTTTCTTTACCTGGCCGCACCTGGCGTTATTTATTAACTCCGTTCACAAACCGATGGAAGTGCTCGTTTAACTTGCTACCGTTACTAGCTAACAAGCAAAGGGAATGCAGAACTCGACCGAAGATGTCGGGAAAATACCATCGAAATTAATAGGAATTTATATGTTTTTTTTTCTCCCACTCCTCCACTTAGTGTTGACAAATTCTTACCTATAGCTGTAAACACATCTACTAAATTGGTTTGACAAAATGAAACACAAAGCAACCCTCACTAGAAACTAGTAGATTCTCATTTTATGCATACATATTGTGTATTAATGCGTTTAATCTTTTGAATATATCATTTACTCAAACGTCATACTGTGGCATTGTCTAAATCGAATGTGGGTTCAACATTTTTGAATACATATAAGACCTTCTTAATTCAAATAAAATAGTTGAAAGAGTAGTGCTGGAAATGATTGTTACTCCCCAATTGAATACAAAAACAAGAAATCCTCGCCAGTTTGCGATTCTTTGCATTATACGACTTTCATAAGAAAACATTGATAACATTAAAAACAATACAATAGCTAAGAATGGTTAGCATTTGCTAACTTAGTTGCTCATTGTTTTACTCCTGCTGAAAAGGTTCCATCAGCTGTGGACTATGAGGTTTTTGTACTTTATGATTTATTATTATTGAAGCAGGACTGGCTTGGCTGACAGTGACGACATTAATACGACGTGGAAATTAGAAACGCCATTTAAGTCAATATGCTAATCACGTTAATCGGACTTCATTACAGTATTCCAAAGTGACGTTGTACACAAGCACACTTTTTCGCCACGTGTACACGTATTTATAAGATACGTAATTATTTTAATAGGTAGTGTCGGTTGAAGATAAAGTTTGTCTTCATCGGGAGGATAAATTCAGAGTAGATTTGTGACCAACTGTTAGCCTAGCTTCCAATGCTAATAATATCCCTCCGCCCGTCGTTGATGCAGGAGGGGCGGAAGGTTACACACAGCGTTTGTAATAACGCGAATGAAACTAGCTGATAGTAATCACGTATATTTGGTGCATGATTACGCTTTGGTCACTTACCAGGTATAGTTAGTGAATAACAGATAATAATAAGCTTTACCCGAGTACTTTGTATGATATATTACAAATGTTATTTACGCCTATGCTAACCACGTGGGTTGTACTAAACTATTACAAAATACGAATTAAGACGCTGACATTGTATACAAACACACCTTTACCCACTTGTGCAAGTGGCAATATTAGATATGTATAAAGTCATTGTTTTATCGTTTGAGGATAAACTTTTGTTTTCGTCGGCAGGATAAATTCAGAATTGACTGGTGACAAACTGTTAGCATAGCTTCCAAAGCTAACAATATCCCTCCGCCAGGACAGCGTGCACGGGCTTATACAGCTTGAGACACGAGAGGCGGAAGGATACACAAGAGGCAGTAGCCATATCACACATAACACACGCGTGCATAGTGTCTGCGGCTAACTACTAGCAGATAGTCAAAGAGCTGTTCCTTGCTTTACTAGAGGAAGACAACACTTTGCGGTTACAGTTTTACTCCAATAAGTGTTTTTTGTAAACTGTAAAGGCACACAAAAGGTAAGAGAATGTACGAGTAACTTTTTGGGAAACGCTCGTTTTGCAGAGTTTACAGCATTGGTTGGATTAGAGATGCCGGGCTAGCTCGTTAGCATGTTAGCATCGGTGGGCTGAGGAGGAGGAGGGGGGAGGCAGCGAGCGACCGGGACGCCTTGGGCACAATCATTCGGAAAGTAGCACGAGTCAGAAAGATTCCACGCATCGCCTACGGAAAATGTTGAAAGAAAACCTTGTGCGCAACTTTGTGTCATTTCGCAGTTCAGACTGGTGGCGTCATCAATGGAGACTAATTGGCCTTCCCTTGACTTACAAGTTTGAATTCGAATCGTGACTCAACTCGTATCTCAATTTACTTGCATGTCAGGTCAATTTCCACATTGAATTGCAGTAAATTAGGTACAGTTCACGTGTAACATTTCTAAGAATGAGTTGAAGTAAATGAGACGAGCGTTGTTAGACAGATCTTTCAAGACCGTTTCAGTGATGTTAACATCCTTTTCCTATGACAAACATTCTGAAAGCTAGAAATCTTTCAAACTATTAAAAAAATTACCCATTTCCGGACAAGATTATAGGGCTGACTTTTACTCGGAGTATATCTTTTTAATTCCATTTTTTGTTTTGTTTTACAATCTCTCAACACACAACCAGACGACATTGAATAACGATGACCTTAAAGTAGTTGCAGAAAGCCACGTGCTCGGCCTCATGCAAAATGTCCAAAATAATATTCACAAACACACTTTGCAGGTGGCAGTCAGCTGGCGTGGCAAAAAAACGAATTAAAGGGATGCTTTACTTGTTAAGCCATTTTCAGCGATAACAAGTTCATATTTTGTCTATATTTCATTTACTAATGCCATTGTTTTTATGTACATTGAATACCTATAAAAAATATTTAAAAAAAATTAAAGAAGCATTTTGCCATTTGTTACCAATGAAAATGGCATCATTTGCTCAAGACTTGGGTAACAACCAATCACGGCTCAGCCTGCAAATGTCACATGACCAAAGCTAGAAAACAGGCGAGCCGGCATGTGATTGGTCGTATCTGACTTTGTGGACCCCTTTCCCCCCAGCCCGAATTCTCCCCGTCATCGGCGAAGGTCTGGTGTCTCTGCGTGCGGATGGCCGCCCCTTTCCACGTGCCGATGGAGTTGGAAGAAGAGTCGCCGGCGCACCATGAAGGTGAACTTTGCAAGGGAGGCCACATTTGGCGTAATCATGAAGTCAGCAACATGAAATGTGTGTTTTCATGCTTGCTTGGGATGGAAGATGATGATGAGGAGGAGGAGGAGGAGGAGGAAGGGGACCCGTTGGCGAACGTCGGCCGTCATGCCGCGTCGTCAGTCGGCAGCCGCGAGGCGGCGAGGGTAACGTAACGCTTGTTGCCGTTAGGAGCCGCCGGCGTCATCAGCAAGCTTGCGCTTCATTCTTGTCTTCCGTGTCCAGTCGGCAGGCGCTCGTCTCGGCTTCTCGGTGAACGGTCGCCACGTTCGTCTGCTGCCCGCAGGTCAGTGCACGACACGCCGCTCGCTGTTTGGAATGAAATTCCTCAAAATTCCTCAGCTCATCGGTGGAGCGTTCCTGCTCTGCATTTGCACTTGAAAAAGAGTCAAAAAGTCACTCCTTTTGTTTTCAGTCTCACCAAAAGTCTGCTTTACGTGTTTCAAATTCAGGTTCGGATTAGAAACACCAAAATGGGATCAGGATTGAGATCGAGTTCAGTTGAAGCCGCTTGCCGACAAGCAGCACTTTGGCAAATCGGCTTCAAGCTGGTCATCGGCACTCGCGGCTGTCGTCGACTCAACGTCAAATCGAGAGAATTCCATCTTGTTGGCATGCTAACCGCTAGCATCCACAGTAGCATTTGTAGGCGTTTGCGGAGCACATGTAGACGGATAAGGCCTGTTTTCTTTATTGGTCTCATTTCTTTATGTTTGACTACAAAAAAAGCGTTGACATGATTTGATTTTCCAAAACTAAAGCACAAACCATATCCCGATTGGAGTCGACTGAAATTAAAAGGAGTTCCAGCGGGTTCGAGCAGCCCAGGTGACGTTCTGCTCAACCTCCCGCAGGGGGCGGCACAGAGCTGAGGCTGCGCTTCCACCCCGGCGGCTCGTCCAGCGGCTTCGTCAGCGTCCACGCGGTGCCGTCGCGCCCCCCGTCCGACCGCGCCCCCGTCATCACGGGTACGCCGCGAAAGCGCTCGGCGACCAGGCGATGGCTGATGTTTGGGTCGCGTTGATCTTTTGTTTGTATTTGGCCTCTCAGGCGTGGTGTCGGGGCAAGCCGCTCACCAAGTTTTCAAGGAGCACCAGGAGAGCACCGTTACCCAGAAGCCTCAGCTGCATTCGTCTACGCCCAAGGACACCGCCGGACCTGAGGTGGCCACCAAAAGATATATTCCAAAAGGTGTGCCACACAGCTTTGCAAAGGTGCACGGAAAGCACGCGACTGACGCGCGCGCGCGCTTGCGTGTCTTCAGGTCCGGCTCGGCCTTTCAAGTGTGCGCTCTGCTCATCTCAGTACAAAGTCGTCTCGGAGCTGCGAGGATTCATTTGCGTAAGTTCAAGCTCGAGACCAGCTCGCGAGCGCCGTCTCTCGGGAATCGCTCCATCCCGTCCCGAGCCCGCAAGTCGCAGGCGACCCCTTTCAAATTCTTCACTACCCACATTTGCTCCAATGAGCCTCAATCAAAAGAATGCTGAGCAGACGCAAAATGGAGGATGGATTCATAGATGAATACTTGTGAAGGTCTTAAATGTCTTCAAACATTTAACAAGGGTTTTTGTAAATCGAGGAAATCACAATGTCCCGCCTGTGTTTGGAAATGCTCACCAAAGAAAAGTATTGATGTTGTTCATCTTGAAAAAGCGCTTCATTGACTCAATTGTGCAAGCAGCCAATCCTCACAAAGCGACAAACCGCTCATCGGCCCGGGCCTGCGACAAGCCCCGCCCGCCAGCTCCTCACGCCACCGTGTGATGAGGTGTTGACAAATGAGACAACCTCGAACATGACCACGACGTCATTTCCTCCCGCCCAGCTGTGCAGTCCCGTCGTCGCCGAGAGCATCAACAAGCTCAAGATGATCAGGAAGAAGAAGAACATCAAGAAGCGCCTGAGGAACAAAGCCAAGAAGGTCGGCCAAGACGCCAAGGAGTCGGCAGCAGTCATCAACGAGTTGGCGGTCGGCAAAGAGTCGCCGTCTGCCAAAGAGTCGCCGGCCAACACGCCCAGCGTGAGTTCCGTCTGTCTGTCCAACCCACACGCTCGCCGTAATCCATGCCACGCCATTTCTCTTCTTGCCCTCAGCCCACCAAGGTCAACTCCGCCTCCTCCCCGCATCCGGCCGGCGTCGCCCTGCCGGGACCCTCGCCGGGACCCGCTCGCCGCCCGGGCTCCCCGCAGCTCAACCGGCCCGAACCAGAGCGCGGCAAGCTGATCATCATGGTGGACGACTTCTACTACGGATGCGACCCCGGACGCGGCGCCGTCAGCGAGCGCGTGGACAACCACGGCCGACACGCCGGACTCTACCGCTGCCTGTACTGTCCGCAGACCCTCCACAGCAACCTCCAGTGAGAAACGCAAACTCGTCTCATTTGCATTCAAATGTGTTGCAGAAGATTTTTTTACAGGCGCCGTAATCCATCGATCGATGATCAAAGTTTCGAGAGCCGATGCGTGTAATCACTTGGCAACGTGGTCCAAATCTTCCAAATTTCAGCCTCTCCACAGAAAACCTTTTTGGTCCGCAGCATCGTTGTTCAATTCAAGTCTCAAAGCAGCAGACGCGTTTTCTATCCTGCCAAAATGGCGGCGCTATGCTAACGGCCATTTCGGGACACGTCAACATTTGGATCTCGATATGCTGAGAAAGCTTGTCGTTTCGAACCGCGGCAGCACAGAGTATTTTGCGCATCTGATCCATGACATCATTGATTGATTGGCAAATGATTAACCGATTCGCATCAAAGCAACAAATCCGATCCAGCGCATCAGACGCGTGTGAAGTGAACATCCTTGGCGGGACTTTCCGAAGGTGGTTGTTGTGTGAAAATGGAGGTGATGCTTTTGCCGCCTCGCCATGCAGGCTGATGTGGCACATGAAGACGCACGCCGCCAAGATGGTGGAAGAGGACCGCCACATGGCTTCGGTGTCCGTTTGTCCTCTCTGCTTCCAGCGCTTCAGCTCTCCCTACAGACTGAAGTGCCACGCGGACGATGTGCACACGCAACACGTGTCCAGCGGTCAGTCGCACGCACGCACGCACGCACATTCCACGTCAGCCGGCGTGTAACAAAGGTGTTTGTGCGGCAGCCAAGTGTGAGATCTGCGAGCTGTATTTCCGCACGGAGCCCTCGTTCCTGCAACACATGAAGAACACGCACAAGGCCGGGGAGATGCCTTACGTGTGCCAGGTGGGATACGCACGCACGCGCGCACAAATGAATCTTTTTCCGATGATTAGAAGTTGACAAACGGGATTTGCTTGAGATGACTTTGCTTCCTTTCACATTGTAAACATCGACTGCGCACAAAGCAAACCTGTGCCATGTCGCAACTCCGTGATTGTTGCTTTTGCGCAGGCTCACTCTAAAACTGTGTGTGTGCGTGTCAGGTGTGCGACTTCAGGTCTTCGTTCTACTCGGACGTGTGGAGTCACTTTGAGGAGTTTCACGGCAACACCAAGAACCTGATGTGTCCGTACTGTCTGAAGGTTCACCGCAGCAGCTTCTGCTACATGCGGCATTTTGCCAAGCATCAGGTGACGCAATCCGTCATTCGGCTTCACTTCCCCTCCTGGCCACTAGGGGGCCCTCTCCGTCGGTCTCATTGGCAACAACTCCACACGTGCAAATCTTTGAGTGTGTCCGTTTGTATTTCTCACAAACGTCAAGCGATATTACACACATCAAAGGAAAGTGCCCCTTAATAATCAAAACAAAAATTTGTGGAATAATAATAATAATAATGCATTATATTTGTAAGCGCCTTTGTAGACACTCAAGGACATTGTTGTACAATTTTGAAAAACGATTTAATTAAAAGCACTATTATGGGGGGGGGTTCTGGATGGCCTTGAATGCTAACACGAGGATTTTGAATTGAATGCGAGACTGAAAGTAGGAAAGACTTTTTGCAAAAGTTCCCAAATAAATTCATCAATCATTGTTGAATCACAACCTAAACAATTCATTGGCGACAAGCAAGCATGTTGACGTCAACAAACGTGTGCGTGCGTGCGTGCGTGTGTTCAGAGAAAGTTTGTGCTGAGCTGCAAGAAGTGCCGCCTTCACTTCCTGCACGTGAAAGAGCGCCAGCAGCATTACGAGCTGCACCACCGAACGCACGTCACGCCCACGCAGCTCACCGGAATCAAGCCCGGGACCAAGGTAGGCGGCCGGCGCACCCTCGCACCTGCACGTCCGCTTTCATGACACGCGTGCGCCTGCGCAGGTGACCGTCAGGACGTACTCGGTGGTGGGAGGAGCCAAACGTGAGGAGGCCGCGCGTCCAGCCGTGACGGCGTGCAAGGCGAGTGCGACTTTGTTCCCTCTCGTGCGTGCTTTTGAAAGTCTGCGGTGACCTTTGACCCGCTGACGCTTGACTCATGGTGGGTCAGCATCGCATCACTTTGAGCAACTGAAAAGAAGCGCCGTTGTTGATAAAACAGCAAAAAGCCAGCAAGTCCGTTGTGGATTGATGACTTTGTTGAATTTGATCTCAGACATGCAGCAGAAAAGACGCCAGATTTCGCACTCACAAATGTTGAATCCTTTCCTCAGTCAAGTCCGCTAGCTTAATGCTAAGTCATGATTGAAAAGTTAGCATTCAGTCACACTTGAAGCCACGTTCAACGAGATTGGGATGATTTCTTTTGTCATTCCTTTGCGACCTTGTCAAGTTTTGTGTTGATGACGTTTTGTGCTGCAGGTGGTCAACGTTGAGGCGGCGGCGCCCTCGCCGGAAGTTCCCCAAATGAAATCAAGGGAGAGTTTAGCTCACCTGTTGACCAACTTGAGCAGGTAGACGCACGCACGCACGCACACACGCGCGCGCGACCTGCAGGTCATTCGTTTGCAGACTCTTTTTTTTTTTTATTTATTTTTTTTTATTTTTTTTGCTTGCGTGCATTCCAGCGAGGAAGACGAAGACGGCGCGTCGCGTCCGTCCCGTCACTGCGTGGAGTGTCTGAAGTGCGTCCGCAAGCTGAGCGCTCACTTCCCGTCTCGCGTGCGCTGTTCGCTCTGTTCCTTCGCCACATGCTGCTCCACCGCCTACGCCAACCACATGATCAAGTGGGTGCAACGCGACCTCCGCGTCTCGTCCCGTCCCGTTTGACCCTCACTCCACTGTCGTCCCCGCAGTGACCACACCGCCGTCGGCAACAAGCCGCACTACCGCAGCATGTTCCAGTCGCCTGCGCGGTGAGCATCAGCACGCACGCACGCACGCACGCACGCACGTTGGCTTATCCCCAAAAGTTTCTCATCATCACGTTGACGCTCGATTCCTTTTGTGCTTACATTTTATTTCACACAATTGCGCGACATTTTGCTTTGTCAGCGCTCGATTGCAACTCTGTGGCGTTTGTGTGTTGATGTATGTGCGTGCGTGCGCAGTTTGCAGGACAAGCTGAGCTGCGCGCGGTGTTCCTACGTAACCCACGTCGGAGACGAGATGGCGGCTCACCTGGCGCAGCGGCCGGACCACGCGTGCGTGACGGCAGGTAACGCCTTGTCAACGCGTCCAGACGTGCAAATTGCAATCAAGTCAAAGGTCGCCTTGAAAAGTAACGCAAGCTGAATTCTGACGATACCGAGCCGATGTTTGGGGGGGGGGCGGGATCTGCAGTCCCGTGGCGAGATTGTGGTCCTTGAGTCATTTTGAGGCCGTCACTTTTTTTGCAGTGATGTTTTTGAAGCAGATGATTCTAAAAGCTGGCAACGTTCACAAATGCGTGAATGGCGAAAGGCGTACGTCCTTGTTGAGCTTCCGGGGACAGACGGACAGTGCCCGAAACCCCCTTGGGAGACAAAAGTTGCTTTTTCTAACCCCACAATGAAAGCTTGGACATGAATCTTTGGAATGTGCCCATGAAAATGTCCTCGCGTTTCTTTTCGCATCATGTCGGCAAAACGAGCAAAAGCCGACGAGCGAGCGCGACGCCAACGTTGTCGTTTCCGTGTCTCGTGTCGGGAACGCTTTTTTGCAGCTATGATATGCAAATGAGGATTTCTTTTCTTTTTTCTTTCTCAATTTGTTTTCCAAATCAACCTCGTATTCGTTTTGCACATTTCAACTTGCGCACGCAATCCAAATGACGAGCTGGAAACCAAAGTCAGCCGAGAAGGAAGAGGTCAGAGGTCAACGGCTTCGCCTCCATGTCATGAACAAGATGGCAGTTGGCCAATATCTCATTGTCGCTCCTCGTCACATGACCACTTAACACGTTGCCACATGGCAGCATTTGAATATTATATTTAACATCAACCCCAAGAAATGACATTTTTATTTCCCCATTGTTTTCTTTCCGTGTGACAAAAGAAGCAATCCGAATGTCTTGTTGATGAATGAAGCGTCGTGAAGCGTCGTGAAGCTCGACGCTGCTTGGATGAATTCTTCATGCCGGTTTTTGCCATTTTGATGATGATGATGATGATGATGATGATTTCATTTGAAATGATTTGTGTATCGCTTGTTTCCCGGCTGGCAATGCATTGTGGGCAAAACCAACTGGAGCGTCTCCTTCATCTTCACTACGTCAACATTGTGAGGAACACAAAAGGGCCCCCCCCCCAAAAAAAATTTTTTGAGAGCGGTCAACGGTGCGAGGATGGCACGCTGGCCATATGTTGACGTCCCCCGCGTGTGCGCTCGCTCACCTGATGTGATGTTGTGACCTTGCAGATGCTTCCGACACCGAAGGAACCCGCGACGAACCCACCTGCCGTTCCGACAGGTAGCCCCGCCTCCTCCCTCTCCGTGCCACTTCCTGTCGCTCGTCGTCACGGCAGCAGCCACGTGACGTAATCCTCTTTCTTCATTTCTCACTCGCGTTCTCTTTGGCCACGTTTGTTTTTGTTCCATCCGATATTTGAAGTGAACGCGTCCGTCAGGTGACGAGCGCACGCCGCCGCCACGGAAACGGAAAAAAGTGCTTCTTTTGAAGGTTTCGTGGACGTTTTTCGTCAGCCAAGACTTTGTGACCTTTTGCCGCCGTAGAGGTCAGACCAGCGTGACCCCGACGTTTGCATCCACAAATGAAAACGGCCTGCCCGACTCGCACCCAAAAAAAGCGCGCCTAAGATTTGCCGTTTGAATCCGTTTCTACGCAAATCCTCAACAATTGAAGACAAATGCAAAACAATGTCAGCGAGTGATTGGCTGCCCAATCTTCAACTTGTGTGACCTTTAACCCTCCTGGCGGCTTTCAAACAATGTCGTCGTTGTCGGGGAAATGACACGCCACTGGATTTTGTTATTGTTGTTTTTTGTCTGTCAGCCGTGCGAGCTCATTGCGAGGAAGAGGAGGAGGAGGAAGAAAAGGAGGAGGTTCCTTCGTGCCCATCGTCCTGGCGCCGCCTCGCCAGCTGTCAGTCAAAGCGCTGGCCTCCCCCTATGACGCGCCCTCGCCCGCCGCCATGCGCGTCAAGTTCCTCAGGCCACGCCCACCTCCAGCTCACAAGGTTCGTTGACAGTCGCTCCGTCTTTCAAGTTGACGGTTACATTTCGCTCCCATTTGAAAAATGGCCTCGTTGGTTCCTTCCTTTTTTCCTTGTTTTGTTTTTCTTCCGTCGCATCTTTTGAACAGTTTTCCTTCTTGAACTCTTCTTCTTTTCATCCCTCGCTCTTCTTCTTTTTTTTGGTGTCCATGTTTCTGTTCCCGTCTCCATCTTTGTTGAACTTGCTACTCGTCTCTTCTTTCTCTTCCTTTTTTTCTCTTTTTAACTCTCGATTGGTCGCTCTCTCTCTCTCTCTCGTTTGTTTGCACGTTTAAAGCGGACGGAGGTCCTCAAACGAGGCTCGGGCGTCGTTGAGGACGTGGAAATAGTCAAGTGGGATTTCCTCAAATGTGACCTTTTGTTGCATTTTCATATTGATTCCTTTCCTCGTGCTTGTGCGATCGATTGAATCGATGAGTTTAGAAAGTTGACGCGACGCAGCCGACCGAGCGTTTGTCCAAAATGTCAACTTCTCTTGTCTGACGCTTGAGCGACGACTGCGCTCTTTCCGTCCCAGCCGGCTCCTCCTGCTGGTTCTCCGCCGCCGCCGCCGCCCCAAGAGGGCCACCTGCTGGCGGAGTGGGAGTGGCGCGTGGCCATGTGGGCGCTGACCCGCCACGAGCAGCAGCTGGCCATCAACGAGGACGTCCTGCTGCTCTCGAGCGCCCGCGTGGCGCCCGAGAGCGGGCGCGAGGCCGAGCTCCACCGCCGCGCCGTCCGCCGCCTGTGCCGCCGTCTGCGGCCCGACAGCCCCGGCGGACGCCTGCCCGACAAAGTTTTGGACGTCATCATGGAGAAGAGCGCCGCCTTTGTCCTCTCGCTGTGCTCGCAGGTGAGTCCCCGCCCACAAAATGCTCTGCTTGGCGTGTGATGATTCTTATCTTGATGTTGGCAAAGCACTACTTTTATCCAAGCAAATATTCGCGAGCTGTGAAAACTCCTCAGCTCACTCAGCCAGGCGGCAGCAAAGCACTACGTTTGCCTAAATGAAGGGCCTCCATCGCTCTGACAAATTCCGTTTCCGCTGAGGTGGTGTCAAAGCATGACTTTTGTCCAAATGAAAGTCTTGAATTCAGCTCAACATTGTTCCTTGTCAGCAAAACCAGGGCAAAGTTCAAATGAAGTCCGACATGCAGACGATCGTTAGGCTTTCGAAAAGCAGATTGATTGATCGATGAATCGAATCAATGAATGAAGGTCGCGTCAGAAATGAGGGCAAAATCAAAGCTAATAATTGTTTGTCTTTGTTGCGTTGCTGGACGTCAGATCCGTAGCGCGTCGCTGCGTCCGGACCGCGTGGGCTTCATGGACGAGTTGTCGGTGTTCGTGGACGACCGTCTGTTCGCCGAGCGCAGCGGGCGGGCCTTCCAGCTGCGGGGCCGACCGGCGCAGACGCCCCTCTTGGAGGTGGTGCTGTCGGCGCTGTCGGACGGAACCTTCCTGCCGCCCGTGCTCTTCTTCGCCGGGGCGCCGCCGGCCCTTCCCGACGGCTTCCCCGGCAACGTGCTGCTGGAGGCGCGATGCGGCGGATTCAGCGACGCGCGGCGACTGCAGGTGTGGACGCGCAAGGTACGAATGACGCCATCATGTCGCGACTGACATAAGAGCCCTCGACACAAACGGCCTTCTGTGGCCGCAGGTGTGGCGTCCGCGCGTGTGGCCGCGGGGCCGAGCGCTGCTGATGGCCGACGTCCACCGAGGTCACGGCAGCCGCGAGTTCAAGGCGCTGCTGAGCGCCGCCTCCACCCACGCCGTCCTCATCCCCGCCGGCTGCAGCTGCCGCCTGCAGCCGCTGGACGTCTGCGTCAAGCCCGTCCTCCTCAACTTCCTGCAGGCGGGTGCCGGCCGGCCGACTTGAACAACGGCAGCCCTCAAACGCAAAACCCGAGGCCAGGATGAAGGTTGCCTTTTGCGTGCTTGCAGGTCCGCTGGAAGCAGCTGGTGGCGCACGGCGGTCTGGACGGTCTGAGTCTGGACCAGCTGGCCCTGATGTTGGCCTGCTGGCTCAGCGAGGTGTCGTCCACGCTGACTTCGGACGCGGACATCTTGAGAAGGTTTGGACACTTTTTTTTGGGGGGGGGGGGCTAAAAAGCTCCCATGATGCTCCCATGATGTCTGCCGTGTTTAGTTTAGTTTAGTTGGCAACAAACGGATCCATGTGAGGGGCCGCCATGTTGGCCAATTGTCGCCCTCTGCTGGCCAGCGAAATTAACGTTTGGGCCCGGCCATCCCAATTGCGTGTTGAAATGCAAATCTCGTCTGTCGTCGGGCGCGGTTGACCTGGCGTGACCTCATCGCTTTAGTCTCGTCCAAGCGCACGAAGGCTTTCCTTCGTGCGTTGGCGCGTACGAAAGCGTCGCCTTTTGCCACCCGGAAGCGGTCGGAACGTCCCGCTGTCGCGTCCTATTGACCTTGTTGCCGTGGCAACCGCATCCCCGCAGGTCCTTTGCATCGGTGTGCCACCTGCACAGAGAGCAGACGGACGCCGAGCAGTTGATCCAATTGCTGACCGCCAAGCTCAACATGCCCCTGGAGGTCTCTGGTCCCGGTCCGGAACCCGAAGCCGGTCCTCCTGATCCCACTCCTGCCGCCAAGAATGTTCAGCTTGTGCTGGTGCTGCGCCAAGACCAGCAGCAGGAAGTCGACTTGAGCCCGGCGGACGGCGAGCGGTCGACGACGTCATGAAGTCATTGGCGAGTCGGGAATGGCCGACGGCCGCCTTGGGAATGATTTGCTCGTTCCCGACGCACGCATCGCCACAAAGACATTTTGGGTGGATTGGTCACTTAGATGGTTGGGAAATACCAAAAGAAAAAGATTGCGAGTCGTTCGGAATCTTTGCCGACACCCCAATCTCCATTTTAGGAAATATCTCGGCAAGGGTGCATGCGGCCTTGGTGACTTTGGCGACGCCTGGTGGTCTCGTACTGTATTACAGCCTGTTTGTGAGAACTTGAAGCAATCCTGACAATTGTTAAAAGAGGAACTTTTTTCCCACTTGACTTGTGTATAGTTTTTTTTTAGTGTTCTTGGTAATAAAATTGCTCATTAATTTGAAACTGTTCATGAGTTATTTTATTAAAATGCATTTAGCGGTTTTATTTCTAAATTAAAATATATATTTTGTAGTCATTTCTATCAAGTAAAAATTAGCTCACTGTAAATAAAATAGCACAAATATTTGTTTATTAAATACAATGATCATAAAAAAAAATGCATGAATCATTTTGTCTAAAACGTTTATATACTTCATTAAACATTTTTATTTGATTGAATTTCAAAGTTAAACTTTTGAAACATTCATTTTTAGTTGATCAAATATATTATAAGTATTGTAAAACTTCAGCATTCATTTTTCTAAATTGATGTAAGGATGACCGATTTAGCAGCCACGTCGATTTGTCTCAAAATGAATCGCACACTTTTTGAAGTTTTGATTAATTTATGCTTGCGAGTTGTCGGATGTGCGTTTGTGGATCGGGTGGTCGCGCAACGCGCATTTATTTGCTTTGGAGACAAACTGTTTGCAAGGCCCGTTCGTCCTTCGTCCACAAGGCGGCAGTGTTGCTGTCGCCGTCGAATGGGAACCAGCCGTCTGCCGTCTTTCGTTTAAAATTGGAAATTGAAACATTGAAAACGAGCCTTTTTCTGAGCTTCCATTTTTTAACACGAGTCGGAATTTCGAAGACACTCTTCTTCTATTGTCAGCTCTGCTTCGGCGGCGAGAAGTCTTGTCGAGGCAGCGTAAGCTCGAGCCGATGGAAACAAATTTGGGGCGTACACCCCCCCCCCCCGAATTTTGTCAAATAGACACATACTGGAAGGTCGGATAAAGGCTCGTTTTCCGTTTTTCAATTTCCAAATGTAAACGAGACAGCAACACTGCCGCCTCGTGGACGGAGGAGGAACGAGCCTTCGATACGTGAACATCGCGGATCCATTTTTGGATCTGAAACGTAAAAATTCCGAATCTATTTGTGTGAATAAAGACACACATTTCAAGTCCATATGAACGAGAAGCATTGCGAGGCCACTTGAGAAAACAAAACAAAAAGCGGCGCAGTTTAGTGGCGGGCGATGCACTGCGCGCGCGTGCGTGTCACGCCTACATGCTCGTCAATCGCGATGCGTTCGCTGTGCGTCGGAACATTTGACGTCCCGCTGCGGTGGTTAAATTTAGCGTCCGTGAGAAGCCGGCACTTTCCCAGCATGCCCTGGGGCGCTCGGGAAGCGCATCCGCGCACTTTGACCCCCTCCCGGCGCGCTGTGCGACATTGTCACGCGCGGCGCGTGATGTCACCTGTTGCTTTTTACCACGCGGAGAGGTGACTTTTTCCTTTTCTTTTCTTTTTCCTTTTCCTTTTCTTTTCCTTTCTTTTTCCTTTTCTTTTCTTTTTCTTTTTTTACTCTTCTTTACTTTGTATTGTGCGCCCCCCCTTCCTGCACTTTTTTGAGCACGCACGTGTTGAATTCTCGCATGCGTGTTTACAGGATGCGTGCGCGCCCCCCCCCCCCCCCCCCCACTGGGGAGTGACACCCCCGCCCGCCTCCCCTTTGGGGGGTGTGAGACCGACCATGTCCTGTCATCACTTATCTGATGTTTCTTTCCCACGATGCCCTTCAGCCAAATCACGTGACCCGCCGGACAGTCACTCGACAAACATTTTCACAGCAAAAGATTGGAGCTACGTCATCACGTCGCCGTCCGTCCATCTGTCCGTCCATCCATCACTTCACCAATCCATCGTATTTGTCCTTTGGGCATGAACTTTGACCTTTGTGATGTATCTTTTGGGTGAGCTTCCTCTTCATCTTTTTCTGTTCCAGACTCCGCCTACTCCCGGCAAACCTCCGAACCCTGACCTTTCACCTCTGATGACATCATCGGCACCAATTGGTTTGTCGTCGTCACAATCAGGTGACGAGGCCTGAGAACGGGAAATAGAAGGACGCGGGAACTGCGCGTGGGTGGGTGCGCGCGCGCGCGCGTGTGGTGAGCCCATTGTTGAGCGTCCAGCTGTGCTTGAGTGAAACAAAGAGCTTTTTTGTAGCACACACACACACACACACACACACACACACACACACACACACACACACACACACACACACACACACACACACACACACACACACACACACACACACACACACACACACACACACAACCAGCAGTTGGTGTTAAAAAAGTGGATGTGACGAAGATGTGAGTTGAGTTTAGCAAATGCAAATTGTGTCTTGACTTGAGAGCATCAGTTACTTCCACTTTTTTCTTCTTCATGTGAGATGCACTTTTTGTCTGCTTTGTTTTCGGACAAGAAGAAACATGAAGTTGTTTTGGCGAGCCCCCAACTGACTTGGCAGGGAAAACACAACAGCCCCCCTCCCCATAAGGCCCCGCCCCCTCCTCCTTTCTTGTAGTTGAAGCCTCGCACACACGCACACACGCACATGCCACAAGTCAGTGCAGCATGTTGTCCTGTTGTGTGTCCGCACTTGCGCTCGTCCTCTTCATCACCGCAGGTCAGTTCACATTCCATCTGCGTCTTCGTGCGTGCGTGCGTGCGTGCGTGCGTGCGTGCGATGTCAACTTCAACTTTCTTCCCTTCAGCGCGCGTGTGTGTGTGTGTGTGTGTGTTAACAAAGTCTCTCTCACAGCCACGCACAGCATGACTTGGTTGGGGCCGCGTGCGTGAGTGCGTGCGTGCGTGTGTGTCAGCTGTCAATCATGCCATCTTTCACATCTGTGTGACGGGAAGCGGCCTGATTGACAGCTGTTGACATAAGGACACGCCCACTCTCTAAATATAATCAATAAGCTTCACTTCCTATCAGCGCGTGTGCGCGTGTGATTCCTCCAAACTCCCACTCGCGTTCCGTACGTCTTATCTGGAACGTGCGTGCGTGCGTGCGCGCAGGTTGCAGTGCTGAGCTGACGACGTCATCGCCAGACTACCAATATGACGACGACAACTCCACACTGCGATACATTTTCTTCAGTGAGACAACACACGCGCACGTACTCCACACACGCGCACACACCACAAACTGCGATTGTCGATGTGTGTGCGTGTATGCAGGCAACACGAGCAGCGAGGACCTGGACAAGTTCCTGAAGGACAGGAACCCCCTGCTGGACTCGCAGGAGGACCTCGACCAGGACCAGGACCGGGACCAGGACCGGGACCGGGATTGGGATGAAGACCAGGCGGGCGTTACCACGGCAACCGGGCAGGAGCACACCGAGAGGGGCGGAGTCACGGCCGGCAACGCGTCATCCTCGACCTTCGTCTTCTCGGTGACGATGATGATGATGATGGTCGTCGTGGAAACGCACACGTGACCCGCCATGTGACACGCACGCGCGCACGCACACAAAAGTCTCTTTTGGAAATTTGAAGAAGACAATCGATCGATCAGTTCAACATTTTTGTGAAGTGAAAGTTTGTTTTGAGAAACGACAATAAAGATTGGTCACAACTTTCTTTTGTTGTTTCCTTTTTGAAAGGGATCAATCGAGCACGAATTGATGATCAGAAATGGAAACTGTCCTCTTCTGATACCAAGTACCGATACCACTACAAAAGAAAGTGACCAATCGTTTTCGCGAATGACCACGTTTGCCTTCAAAGTGAGTGGACGCTTCACATTCTTCTCATTGTCACTTCCTGGCGGTAAAACAGCCACGAGGGGGCGATCGATACCATCGCCGGCCAGAGCCGTTGATTGGTCACATGACATACGGACGCCATCTTGTTACCCCGCCGAAAACCGAGTCGGCCAAACTCTCTCTAACGACGGCTCCTGTTTCCAGGAAGTTGCGATACCTTGGAATAAGGTCGGGTATCGGCCCCAAAATCACACTTGGCCACTTTCCTTAATCAAAAAAAGCAACAACACGATTCAAGAAAATGAAAGATTTTCATTTTGTCACACACACACACGCACACACACATCCTGGCGCGTGTGTGCTAACACGCGTGTGGCCGGGCCGCCTGCCGCGCTTTCCTCCGTGTGAGCCGTGACAACGATGCCGCGTGCGCGCCAACGAGGCCTGGCTTGACGCTTGTGGGCGGGGCCAGGACCAGGACACCTCGTTTGTCTTTCTGACCAGGTCACACGCGCGCACGTGTTCCCGAGCAAGCGTTCGCATCCACGCACAAACATGCCAAGATACACGCGCACGCACAAATCGTGGCCGAGGACTTTTGTTGTCGTTTGACGGGCGCTGTGGCGACCGCTCACCTTGGGCGACCTGTTGAATATGGAGCAGACGCCGCCTTCATCCATCACACGCACGGCAGACGCACTTTGGAGGTGACCACGTGACAAATGAGCGTGTGGGAGGGGCAGACGGCAGCATAAAGGCGCCGGCAGCAACGCGCACACGCACAAACATCACAACAACAACAAGGACGAGGAGACGAAGTTGACGAAGTTGAAGAATTTGAAGAATTTGAATCTGCCGGCCGACAAGCAGGTTTGCAACTGCTCGTCTTTTCTCGCACGTTTCTCATTTTTGTGCCGGCAAAATGGTGTCAATCCTGTTGTTGTCGTTGCCGCAGGTGCGATGGAGAGCACGCGAGCGTTCCTGTTCCCGTACGTGTGCCTGTCCCTGTTGACGCTCGTCTGCTGGGGTCAAAGGTTATCCACTGAAGTGCAGCTTCCGCCCGCGCGCCACCAAGACAAATTCTTCTCGCCACTGGCGAGCGACGACCTGGTTCGACAATCTGCGTCTTTGTGCCTGCATGTGTGTGCGTGCGTGTACCTGTGCATGACCCTGTGCGTGTGTGTGCGCGCCCACTTCCTGTTTTCTAGCCACTGAAAATCTCTGCGTGCGTCTCACCCGAGTTGGGCGGCATTTTGTTTGGGACGGCCAATCAGCGCTTAGGATGACTTTTGAAATCTTGCCTATTGATTAGCAACCCGCCAATCATCAAGCCGCGTTTGACAACACGCACGCACACGCTCCCGCGTACTGATACGGCTGATGTGTGTGCGTGAAGGCGGAGGTGCTGCTCAGCTTCCTGGATGAGGCGGGAGGCGCGGCAGGAGGCGCGGCAGGAGGCGCGGCAGGAGGCGTGGCAGGAGGCGTGGCAGGAGGCGTGGCAGGAGGCGTGGCAGGCTTGCCGCTGGAGAAGAAGGCCAGCGTCATCCCGCGGGTCAGAAGCACACACGTTTTCTTTTCCTGTCTGGCAACACGCCATCGAAAAGTGTGTCATGTTGCGTGTTGGCGTGTGCGTGTCCAGTGTGACGTGGGCGAGCGCTGCGCCATGAAGCACGGCCCCCGAATCGGACGACTGTGCGACTGCCTGCGAGGGACGGCCTGCAACACTTTCTTCCTGCGCTGCTACTGAACCAGCGACCAATCGAGCCGCCGATCGAGCCGCCGATCGAGCTGCCGCGAGGACGCCATTTTACGAGACTTTCCAAGACTTTTAGCCAAAAGTCTTGTGTTGTCCAGCTAGCATGCTAACGGCTAACTGTCAAAAGTCATTCTCCGCCATTGTCAAATAAACTTGTGAAAAACGTCCTCTTTTTTTCAACGCAATGCGTCTGATGTTGCTGCTCAATCTCAAACTTGGAAACAACTTGAATGATGCACGCGTGCCACTAGGTGGCAGTGTCCTGTTTGATTTCTTGCATTTGAAATGTTAACGAGTGAGATGTTGACTTGCGTGTGTGCAAAATGTTGCAAGATGGCCGCCAGTGAGTTGAACCGGCGAGTCGACGAAAGCAAAGCAAAAGAGACTGCGGCGTGTCCTGGCGTCCTCGCGGGCGTCCTCGCGGGCGTCCCGCAGCCGCCGCATGTGCGGCGCCGCTCGCCGTCCTTCGCCTTGTCAAGCATCGAGTCGTGTCAGCCGGATTTGGTCGGATCAACCTTCTTCGGCAAGATGCCCGTGTCACATGACTTCCCGTCTGCCCGCCAATCAACTCGCTGTGCTGCGTCTGGCCCCGCCCCCTTTCAAGTACCCCACCGGGTTAACTTGCTCCCTCATCGGCTTCATAGCGGACGATCGGATTGAAACGATGAATCGAGAGTTTGGATTCGTCGTCGGACGGACGCGCGGCTTTCTCCATCAAGCCGACCGATGGATCGACGCACGACCAATGAGGTGGCTTCCTGTCGCGCGACGGGACGCTCCAATCGGAGGCGAGCGAGGTGACGCTTTCACGCTTCTTTTCATTCCTGGCCGCTTATCGGAGGTTTGGCATTTACGCCGCTGATAGCGTAGACGACCTTCGTGATGCGCGACGCTCTTTATCTACAAGCGACAAACAACATGAAAAGGCAAGGCGACCTTTCGCAAGCGCTTTCCACGGCAAACTCGCACCTCTGACTCTCCTCGTGCGTGCGTGTTTGAAGAAAGCTAATGATTTCCTTTTCATGTGATTTTGTTGACAAAAATGTGCGAGTTCTTGAATGGATATTTCATACTGACAGGCAAAGTTCAAAACTTTATGCAGTAACAGAAGCAAAATCATTCAATGATGACAATTCAATACTTTGTGTTTGTGTCTTTGGCCTTCATGTGTCAGGAGGAAACTTCACAAGCCTCACAAATGACGACGCGTGCGTAAATGGTGAAAAGCACGCGTTCCAATCTCATTCAATCAAATGGGAGTCATGATGACGTCAGAGCTGGTCAAGGACACAGAACACGCTAGGTGACGTCATAGCAACAAAAAAGCCCATGAAAACTAATATGAGCTGTGGGCTGCGGGTGGGGGTGTGGTGACGTCACATGCCTTCCCGCCTTGGACGCCGTATAGGCGTGTGAGTGCAACAACAAAAGAAGCTAATATGAGATGTTTATCATCAGTACAAACCTTTCAAAGAGTCACAAATAACCACAAAAGGCTTTTTATGCTAATAATTGAAGACTATTTTATTCAAAAGTCATTCATTCATTCTGTGGCATTGAGTCGAAAGCGCACAACGGAACCCCTCTGGTGCCAGGGTGTGAAAATAATAATAATAATAATTATACCCTCCGTAGGGGTCCGTAGATTTGAAATAAGCCAAAGAACGAAATCAACTTGTGTCTCAAGGCGCCAATATATTATTATTATTATTATTGTCATCATTATTACGATGCTGACCGTTTTTTGTTTTTGTTTTTTTCCCTGTCCAGTTTTATTTTGAATGTTGTGGTTGGACGTCAAAGATCGACTTCCGCCCAAAATGTCTGACGTGCCCGCGCATGCGCACCGCGGCGGGTTCCTCGGCAGTTTGCGTTGGGTTCGAGCAACAGTTTGAGGCTCAGCGGACGGAGTCGAGCGCGTTTGCTGCCTCTTTTTTTCTTCCTGGACGCCCGCCTTGTCATTGAACGCCTCTTCTTCTTCTTCCTCTTCTTCTTCTTCTTCTTCTTGTCGTCGTTGTTGTTTTTGTTGGCGGCCACCATGAACGTGACGCTGGCGGTGAAGCAGTACATCGCCAAGATGATCGAGAGCAGCGGGGCCGGGATGAAGGTGCTGCTCATGGATAAGGAGACGGTGAGTGAGTGAGTGAGTGAGTGAGGGAGTGAGTGAGGGAGAGAGAGAAGAAACCCCCAGCGAACATTCCAACGCGTTCAGCCTCAGGTACAAAGACGACCTTCACTTTTCAGCTATTTGTGACTGCGCACTCGTCCCTTTTTTTTGGCGGACGCGTGGAAGTGCCAATGCGGAGTCAACACTTTCAGTTTGGACTGCAAAGTGTCCTTCCAACGCATTGATAAAGTCGTTTGAACATAAAAACGTAGGCTAAATGCTAAAAACATGAGCTTTTCCCCATAATGTTACGGCGTATCGACTTGCGCATGCGCAGTTGCTCGCACTAAAGCCAGAGGGCAGCCATCTTACGTTGCCACTGTTACTGACAACGTTGTCTAAAAACATTGAGTTCAGTGCGCGTTTTACGCGAACGGAGTCACGAGAGCCTCGCAACGAGCAAACCATTGTTGTTATTAGACTATATGATGACAATATCGCGACTTACACAGGGTAGGTTTTCTATTTTGCAGCATTTTTTATTTCTTTTTGCTGATGGGCTGTCGATGGTTGTGACGTCATGATGCAGTTCCAATTCGACCAGAGTTGATTTGTTATTGTTTTAACACGAGTGTCTGTCATAAGAAATGCATAACTACAATGGCATGGAAACAAAAGATGTTGACACGTGATGATGGTTTGTCACAAAGGCGTACTCGTTGGCCGGCCATTGGGAAGCGGGAAGCGCTCACTGTCGCGTGTGCGTGTGCGTGTGCAGACGGGCGTGGTGAGCGTGGTCTACACGCAGTCGGAGATCCTGCAGAAGGAGGTGTACCTCTTCGAGCGCATCGACTCTCACGGCAGAGAAAGCATGAAACACTTGAAGGCCATCTGCTTCCTCAGACCCACCAAGGTCGTGGTCGTCGTGGTCGTCGTGGTCGTCGTCGTCGTCGTCGTCGACGTCGTCGTCGTCGTGACGAAGATGAAGAGCAGCAGGTAAACGTGTGTTTGTGCTGCAGGAGAACGTGGAGCATCTGATCCAGGAGCTGAGAAGACCAAAGTACAGCGTCTACTTCATCTGTGAGCACACGCAGTCGGCTGCCCACCATCTTGGCCAGACGCGCTCTACTCAAAAACGTGTGTGTGCGTGTGCGCGTGTGCGTGCGCGTGTGTGTGTGCGCCTCAGACTTCAGCAACGTGATCAGCAAAAGTGAAATCAAAGCTCTGGCCGAGGCTGACGAACAGGAAGTGGTAGCCGAAGTGCAGGTGAGCGACGCCTGCTTGCGCATTTGCTCCTTTTGGGCGCACGTTCAATCTTGGTCTACGCTGACCGGAAGCACGAAAACGAGGGTCGGGTTCGTTTGCCATCAATCAAACATGGAAACGCAACAACTGTCAATATCGTGTCACTTGATGATATTGAAAAAAGAGTTTTCACCCGTGATTTGAATGAAAGCACGAAAATGCGGAATCTTTTTGATGGCGACGGTCAGCAGCGCCATCGCAATTTGCCGTACTTTTGTGTGCGGAAAAAACGTCATTCGTGCAGAAATCCAAACGTGACAACGTCAACAGACACGTGAACATTTTACAAAGCAGATGTCAATCAAATAAGAAATGCAAACTTGTTGAACGTCGCTTGCGTTTGTTTCTAAGCCGGGCTCGCCGCTGCGTCGCGTGCCAGTAAACATTGCGCGCTAAGCACATGACGGAAGGGGCGTGGCTTGGCGCGCTCGTGCTGGCTTCAAACCCGCAAATGAATTTTCGGCATGTTTGGCAAATCGGTGACCGCATAACGCAAATTCCAGCAAACGAAACAAAACACGGCTCGTCACAATTGCTGACATCTTTTTTTGGTCTCATGCTAATTGCGTGTGTGTGCGCTTGTGTGTGCGCTTGTGCGTGCGCTTGTGCGTGCGCGCGTGTGCGTGTTTCCACAGGAGTTTTACGGCGATTTCATTGCCGTCAACCCTCACGTGTTCTCCCTCAACCTGCAGGCTGTGGCCAAGGTAAGAAAGGATGTTTGCCGGCAGCTGCTCCCACCTTGCTGCAGGCTCACGTGCGTGCTCACGTGCGTGCGTGTGACAGGGTCGTAGCTGGGACCCGCCCATGTTGTGGCGCTGCACGCAGGGCCTGACGTCGGTCCTGCTGGCCCTGAAGAAGTGTCCCATGATCCGCTACCAGCTGTCGTCCGACATGTCCAAACGGCTGGCGGAGAGCGTCAAGGTGAGCGGCGGGGGGCGGCGCCGCTCCTTCTCGCCGCCCGCCCGCCCTGACCTTTGAACTCTGATGTGCAGCAAATCATCACCAAGGAGTACGAGCTGTTTGACTTCAGGAAGACGGAAGTGCCGCCCCTGCTGCTCATCCTGGACCGCAGCGACGACGCCATCACGCCGCTGCTCAACCAGGTGAGACGGCCGCCATATTCCAAATTGGCTTCAGCGAAGGTCAAGCTCGCAGGTCGGCGCCATTGCTTGTTCTTCCTCGGGGGCCATGAAAAAAAAAGAGGTGAATTTGGGAAATATTCCACATTGGACTCAAACGTTGAAATTGAGGAGAATCGAACTCCAACTGTGATGATGATGTCATCAAACAAAGTCACAAAGCACGGAAATAATCCTGAAGTTGAACGCATTGGCAAACGTTTCGGACGTCACGTCACGTGACGCCGTTTGTAAATGTGGAATCTGCCCAATTCGATTTTGAGCGCTGCCCAAATATGGGCAGGCAGCCGACGGACATGCCCGACCTCGCCGAGATTCGTTTTGGGCCTTCAGAATTCTATGAAGCCGTTTCCGAATTGTCGCCGTCTTCGTCTGGTATCGGCGAGCTGCGCCTGGCGTCCAAACCGGCGGCGGGCGGGTCACTGTGTGTTTGGACCTTGCCAATGTTGTCCCTCCCCGCTAGTGGACGTACCAGGCGATGGTTCACGAGCTGCTGGGCCTCAACAACAACCGCATCGACTTGTCTGGCGTGCCCGGCATCAGCAAAGATCTGCGCGAGGTGGTCCTCTCCGCCGACCACGACGACTTCTACGCCAACGTGAGTTTACGGCACACGGCGCACAACGGTTTTTCCAAATTGAGCCGGCAGACGACGCCACGTGAAGCCCGGCTTCGTGCTTGGCCGTCGACCAACGCGACCACGCGGATCAGTGCATGCGGCTAATGCTATTGCTAGCTTGCTTCGCAATTTCATCTCATTGTACCGTGAGCTCGTGCAGACTGAATTGAAGATTTGCCCGGCGTTGGACTCACAACCCTCAAAAGTATTTTCATCTCCAAATCCAAACTTTTGTGTGCGTGTCCATTGTACAAATGATTGTCAAATGTTTTGCTCTTTTTCATGATGCAATGTTGACATTTTTGGCCTTTCCTGAGAAGTTTTTTGTATTTGGGAGCTTTCGGACTCACGCTCGCCGTCGCTCATGAGAATCATTGGTCATCGGGTTTGACTTTGTCGCAAAGGTGCGTTCCATTTGCTGGCCCGGACATGGGCCGATGAGGCCGCACCTGAAAGGAAGGCTGCGATCCAATTGTTTTGGATTTTGCGAGGCTCGCTGGCAAACAAAAATGCAAATCCCGTTGTGGGTGTGGCTTGTTGCAGAACTTGTACTTGAACTTTGGCGAGATCGGCACCAACATCAAGAACCTGATGGAGGACTTCCAGAAGAAGCGACCCAAAGGCCAACAGAAGCTGGAGTCCATCTCGGACATGAAGGTGCGGCCGCTTCTCCGCGCGTGTGCTCGCCTTTGCCCTGACTGACTCCGCCCCCGCCGCAGGCCTTCGTGGACAGCTACCCGCAGTTCAAGAAGATGTCGGGCACGGTGTCCAAGCACGTGACGGTGGTGGGCGAGCTGTCGCGCCTGGTGGCCGAGCGCCAGCTGATGGAGGTGTCGGAGGTGGAGCAGGAGCTGGCCTGCCAGAACGACCACAACAGCGCGCAGCAGGTAGCCCGCACGCTCGCCGCCGCCGTCACGCGCGCCAGCTAGCGCACGCGCTCAACAAACGCCGCCGCTGTGTGTTCAGAACGTGCGTCGGCTGCTGCAGAACCCGCGCGTGACGGAGCTGGACGCCGCGCGCCTGGTGGCGCTCTACGCGCTGCGCTACGAGCGCCACAGCAGCAGCGTCCTGCGTGCCCTCGTGGACGAGCTCGCCAGCAGGGGCGTGTCCGAGCGACGGCGCAAGGTACGGCGGCGGGCGACGCCAATATTTCTTTGTCCTGACTGATTGGCCGCCGACCGGTCCGGGGTGCCGTGGGCTTCTTGCAAAAGTCGCCGCCGCCGCCATCGGGACAAACGGCCCAAATTGGTGCCGCCGCCGTTTTCAGGTTTTGTTCTCACCAATTGAAACTTTTGGTCAGTGCACACATTTTTGCAATATCTCATTTTGTCTTCAATCACGTCGGAGAGAGAGAGTGACATTTCAACAAAGAAGAAAAAACAATCCCGCGCCGGCCTTGCTTGCGTTTTGCCGCTGACACAATTTCGTCAAGGCCGACCATCGCTGGCGATCGCTTGCGTTTTTGTTCAAATGCGAGAGTCGCTACGGAAAAGAAAACAAGTTGCTATCAAAACAGTTTTTGGCTTTTTGGCTTTCGGGTTGGTCAAATGTTGCAAAAGGTTGCAAAATGTTGCAAAAGGTTGCAAAGACGCCAACAGGCACTTTTGACTCGTCCCAAACACTTTTTCGTCTTTCAAAGCATTTCTTTCGCTGTCCGACGTCGACTGAGACAAAGTCCACATTTTGCAAGCGTTCGTCACGTCAAAGTCAAACTGGCTTCAGTTCAGGAAATTTGATTGACGGATTCATTTCAAACCAAACTTTACTGGATGGCGAGGAACATTTTGGGGTTTGAAAGTGAGCTGAAGAAAATGAAATCATCGTTCAAGATTGATTTTGCGTCCACCTGGAAATGTTGACAAGCACAAATTCAACACATTTTTCCAGTTCCCCCAAAAAGTTCACTTTGACCTTTTAACCAACATTATGTTGTTGTTTTTTTGACCAAATACATTTTGTTGAGCACGCGGGGCCAGCCAGCGCCCAAAAAGGTTTCTTGTCGAACCCCGATCACGTCCGTCCGTGTCATTGGCCGCAAAAGTGTCCACTCGCACACATTTGCTGTCGCCGTGTGCGTCAGATGGTCCAGTGCGTGGTGGAGTACGGCGGCAAGAGGGTTCGAGGAAGTGACCTCATCGCGCCCACAGACGCCGTCGCCATCACCAAGCAGTTCTTCAAAGGCCTCAAGGTGCGCGACCAATCACCCCGCTTGTCGCGTGACGTCGCGTGACGTCGTGTGCGTGCGTGCGTGCGCAGGGCGTGGAGAACGTGTACGCGCAACATCAGCCGCTGCTTCACGACACGCTGGATCAGCTGCTGAAAGGTCGTCTGAAGGACAGCCAGTTTCCGTATTTGGGATCCAGCAGCCTGAGAGACAGGTGACGACGGGTCGCCGCGGGAGGCGACGGGTCGCCGCGCGGCGGTGGCGATGACACGTGTGTGTGCGTGCGTGCGTGCAGGCCTCAGGACGTGGTGGTGTTCGTGATTGGAGGAGCCACCTACGAAGAAGCGCTCAGCGTTTACAACTTGAACCGCAACACGCCCGGCGTGCGCGTCGTCCTGGGGGGGACCAGCATGCTCAACACCAAGAGGTCGCACACGCACGCACGCACGCACGCACGCATCCACTGACACGCACCTTCCTCTCTTTGATTCTCAGCTTCCTGGAGGAAGTGATGTCATCGACATGTGGCGGCGAGCGCTCGCAGGGCGTCGGTCGCCGTAGCAACAGACACTGAAGGCGCTTCGGACGCAACCTCAACATTCCTTCCTGCTTTTTGTTGCACGTGTGTGTGTGTGTGTGTGTGTGTGTGTGTGTGTGTGTGTGTGTGTGTGTGTGTGTGTGTGGGGGTGTGTGTGTGTGTGTGTGTGTGTGTGTGTGTGTGTGTGTGTGTGTGAGTGGCCTTCGCTTTGCCCTCCTGGCAAGACAGGAAGTGGACAAGTGCAAACAGGAAGTGTTGTCTATTTGATTTGTTGACGAAATGGAGGCCAATCAATGTTGTGATTGGAAGGCCATTAAAAGTCGAGATTGAAATTGTGATTGTTTTTGTTTGCAGCAAGCGCAACTGAAGGCGACTTGAAGAACTTTTGCTGCCGATGACGCGACAAACGTGCGTCATCGGCAGCGCTTTGAAATCTACTGGCGCGACACGGATGGCGACCGATCGATCGCTTTTGTTTGTTTGGAAGGCGACGCAAGTCGCATGGCAGTGAGGGAACTCGTTTGACTGAAATCGTTTTGACAAATTGTCCAGCAATTGTCATTGTGACGTTTCCGTCCATCGATTGTTTTTGTCAATCATTAGCATTGACGTGATGCTAGCACACGACTTTTTTTGCTTGCTGTTGTTGCGCGGCAAAATGAGCGCGCGTGACACGCGTGTGCGTGCGACGTCGCCGGGACCAAATGTCATCCACGTGGATAATAATGTGCTTGTGTGTTCGCATACAAACAAATGTCCTCTGCTTTCTTTTATTCAAATGCATTTGTGACAAAACGCATCCGACGGTCAATCTGGCAAACTTTCCAGGACACGCAAGCCGCAAAATATATTTCCAACAAAAAGAAAACAAAGTGTTTCCCATGCGATGCTGCAAAACAACCACATCGTCACTTTCGTGGCGCCGCAGAGGAGAATTTCCCAGAATGTCACATGGAAATCATCCCAACGAGAAAACTGAAACTCAACGTGTCCCTGCTCACTTAAAGGTTTAGTCTCATAAAAATGAGACTAAACCTTTCTCATGGCAATTACAAAAAGTGTTGTATTGGTCTTCACAGGCCAGCACCAGCAAACGGGGGTCGGTCCGTCCGTCCGTCCGTCCGCCCGCTCGGCATTAGGACGGCGCCACCTTCTCCGCCATTTTGTCCGCCTTGGCCTTCTTGTTGTCGTCGTCGCTGACTAACAAGAGCGGGAACATTCCCAAGACGCAGCCGATGACGACGCCGATGGCTTTGCCCTGCGGGACAGACGGCGTTAATGACGACGTTAATGGCGGCCAGGGTTGGGCGCCGGCCATCCGTCCGTTCCAGCTCACCGCGTGCGAGCTGAGCCTGGTCTGCCACATGTCGGCCTGCTTGGGCGTCAGGTCCGGGACCTGCATGCCCAGTTTGGACGCCAGCGCCTCCACGTAACCTGCCAAACTAAGCAAACGCACGCCTGAGATGGAGAGCGCGTGCACGGGTGCAAGGAAGAACATCGCATGGCGGCCATTTGGAAGTTGGAAGGAAGACCTTGCAGTCATTTTCGTATTCGCGTTTGGGTTCATGTCAAAGTCGGCTTCGAATATTTATTTTTGTCACAATCTGACAGCAGACAGAAAAGAGCTCCAAAATTCCCACCCAAGACTTGCTGAGAGTTGCAGGCCCGCCTTCAAAGCGTCCTCATAAACGGAGAAAGTTCTTACCCGAGACCCGCCAGGTCGGAAATCAGATTCCCCAGGGCGGCGGCTGCACGGGCACAAAAGCAAAAACAAATTGGAACACTTGCTTGGACCTTCACGTGCACGCGCACGCGCACCAACGCAACTGGACAGTGGGACAAGCGTCGTGGTAACCACGGCAACACACTGGTGATGCTCCGGGCCAGCCGGGGGCGCTGGAGGGACCCCTCCGTGATGGAAGCGTTGCTCTGTGGCCGCGGTCAACTCAACTTGTGGGAATGATCTGAAATGACGGCGATCGGACGTTACCGGCCATGGTGGAGATTCCCAGCGTGATTCCGATGGAAAGCTCAATCTGCGTTCCCTGCAGGCCGGAAGAAGACCCCCAAAAAGTGACACACCTGACGGCTGACGTCAGCGCAAGAACAACAAGAAGGCGGGTAACTCACGGCTGAGATCATGATGGCGTTGTCCAGGAAACCAAAGCCAATGAAGGGAAGAGTATTGTGGAATAAAACTGAAAGACGCAAACAGTCGCCAGGTGAGTGAGAGTCGCGTGTGAGACTCGACTTGATTTCGTTTTGTGAAGCTCACCATATCTGATCTGAGCCGCGGTTGGTGGTGAAGGTTCAACTGATTCTGTGGAGGGAAAACATCCGTCACATTTGGGCTTCCATAATGAACGTTCATATTATTACACATTTCATATTAAGACAAAGACATTACAAAAAAATACGAGTGATAACAATCCTATTGAAATCAAATGGAACAGGCAAGACTTCAGCATTCAGTCAGACATTTTCTGAGACATTCCAGGTGGGCGGGGCTGGATCAACTTTTCGGTCAGAAACGCCCCCAAAACAAATACCCTAAAAAAACTTGACTACAAATATGGTGAGTCGTCTTTTGAGGATGATTCGATGTTTCCGTTGGATGCAAACTTGTATTTGGGGAGCCGAGAGACGAACGGTAACGAACTCCAAAAGAGTTCCCGGATGTCTAATTAATACTCACGCGACCAATCACGGCCGGCGCTGATGTGTAGGCCGCGCCCATTCCTTTGAAAAGCCGACAGGTGAGCCTCAAAGCCGGAAGTGACGCTTGTTTGAGGCGTATAAAGGGGACGCACCTTGAGCGATGGCGATGGACTCGAAGTTCTGGAGCTCCTTGAGCAAGCAGACCCTCTCGCGGGGCTGCAGGCGGTAGATGAACTCCTTGGCCCGCCTGGGCGAGTTGAGCGGCTCCCCGGACTCTTTGCGGCCGTGAGTTCCGAGCAGCCGCCGCGGCGACGGCGACGGCGACGGTGGGCTCGCCGCTCCGGCCGGGAGCCTCCGAGGCCGAACCGCAGCAGAGCGAAGCGCCGCGGCGGCTGCGGGCGGCGGCGGCCACAAGCGCAGCATGCCGAGCGCACGGCACCGAAATAATGAACAGATGAATGAATAAAGTTTCCCGGTAGTCGATGTCGTTGCTTCTTAACGTCCGCCCGAAAAGTGCGAAAGAGCGACTTTCAAGAGTCCACTTGGGTCTCTTGTTCAAGTTGTGAAGCGCTCAGAAGTCAAGTCTCACTGGGTGAGGAACACTTCCGGTGGAGGCTTTCAAGATAAAACCCTTGGCTTCCGGTTTTCACGAGTTTCCCCCCACTCGTCATGGAGACATAATTCAAATGACAAGAAATGAGAATAAGAAAAGAAAGAAATGACAATGGACTTTTTATGTTCCGTTCATTTATTTACAATACCGTATTAGCGGGCCACAGAGTCATATTGTTTTTTATTTCATAAACTTATACCAGTGTTTTTTTTAACTTCTATTGAATCAACCAAAAATATTACATTTAAAAAATTCCTTTGTATAATTTTCTACTATAGCTGTTCGTTTAAAGGACAAGAAGTCGGGAAACAAAAACCTTCGCCTTTCGCCAACAAGCCTCGTCAACTGACACGTCACTTCCGGCAAAGATTTCCCCCAACATGGCGAGCGGCTTGAACATCAACTTGTGGGAGAATGGACCGAAACCGGGCGCCTTTTACTCTCTCCGGGGCGGCAGCGGCGTCGGCCAGAGTTCGGCTGGCGGTCCGGTTCGACACACGCTGTGAGCGCTAAGCTTTCGTTGTTCCCGGACTTGTTTTCAATTTGAAGCAGTTTAACTTTCGCTTTGAGCCCCTCCAGCTGCTGCATCATCGTCGAGCTAACTGATGCTAAGCTAACTGATTAGGCTCTCTGCTGTACGTTTAAACGTTTCTGCCACAACACTTGTAGCGAATTGTGTGTCGTTGCATGTGCGCAGGAGTCGTTGATGTGAACGGTGGACTTTGTCTTCTGCTCATATTTGTTCGTAGGATTAGCGAGCTAACGTTAGCACGCAGATTGTCACTCATCGTGTCAGTCACTTTTCCACTTCATTTCTATAGTACGGACACCTAAACGTGTGATGGGCGGGTAGACACAAATGTTAAGTTGCAAATAAAATCCAGGTCATGATGAGTAACTTTTTATTCTTCTTTGAAACCTGCTTGTGTCGCTGATGGCGGATTATTGCACAATGCATCAGACATGTTTAATTGTCTTGAAATGTTATGCGCAGGACCCCCATGGTGACCGGATCGTCGGTGCTGGCGGTCAAGTTCACGGGCGGCGTGGTGATGGCGGCCGACATGTTGGGCTCGTACGGCTCCCTGGCGAGGTTCCGGAACATCTCCCGACTCATGAAGGTGACGCTTGGCAGCATGAGACGTGCGCGCGGTACACAACTTCCATAGAGTTGACATTTCAAGATGAACCAAAATTGCACTATGGCGTTTACATGTCAACTTAGTTTGACTTTTCGTAAAGTTTTCATTGACAGCACACTGGACTTCCTTCCGCGGGTCACGTTCTGCTTGAAATTGCAAAGGGCACCTTACTACATATTGATTTGAATGAAATGATGACTTTTCTCTTTTGTAATCTGTGTTCCTCATAAAACCAGATGACCTTTTGTCGTCAAAAGATCCACTTGTCTGTTGACACACTTGTACTCACTCAGCTCGGATGGCTGTCGTTACAAACCTTAAAAAAAGTAGTGAAATGACGCGGGGCTTGCTGAAGAAATGCATCTTCAATCTTGCATTATTTGTATTTTTGCATTCACTTGAAATAACACAAATTTGAATGACTGTCCTTTTGTGAATGTTTGTTTCCATTTGTTTATCGGCAGGTGAACAACAGCACCATCCTGGGCGCTTCGGGCGACTACGCCGACTACCAGTACCTGAAGCAGGTCATGGAGCAGATGGTGTACGTGTCAACTGCGGTGAGCGTGACCATGAAAAAGAAAACGTAATCGGACGTGAGCTTTGTTTTTCCTCCCGCCAGCATCGACGAGGAGCTGCTGGGGGACGGCCACAGCTACAGCCCCAAGGCCATGCACTCCTGGCTCACCAGGGTCATGTACAACCGGCGCAGTAAGATGAACCCGCTGTGGAACACCGTGGTCATCGGCGGCTTCTACGGCGGACAAAGGTCACTCGCTCGCTCTGACGCCACCTGTGGCAAACTTGCACACATGCAGCACACGTAACAAAAACTCCACAGCCGCGACTTGCCCGACTATTCTTGTTAAAACATTCACGCTAACTTTCACTCATTCCGCTTGACGTGACCACTCGAAAGGTCAGACGTGGCGGCGGATCGCTGCCGCAGGCCGGCCCCCCGCCAGGCTCGCCTTTCTCCATGTCGAGAGGTGTGACTGCGTTGAACCTCCGTAGATTTGCGCAGCCCGCCCACAGCGCAAATGCAACCGTACTCACACAGTCAACAAAAACAAAGCAACTTTACTCGACGTGAGCTATCGAGCATTTGTCGCGCTCATTCCAAAATGGATTTATCGCCACACGTTGCAATTCAACCTTGCTAGTGGTATCGGTATCAATGACTACTACAGAGTTGAGTAGTCAGGTTAGTATGGGTCTGAAAAAAGTGGTATCGAACATTCCCGCTTGATTAGTTGCTGCTTTGTTTTCATCAGTCATTTTGATTTCACTTGCGTTATCGTGAAGTGTTTGTGAGTAAACACGACAACAGCCGCCATCTGAATGAGGAGCAACGTGTTTGTCTGTAGTTTCCTGGGTTACGTGGACAAGCTGGGCGTGGCTTACGAAGCCCCCACAGTGGCCACCGGCTTTGGCGCCTACCTGGCTCAGGTCAGTCATCCCCGCCCCCCAGGATACGTTCTTTTGGTGCCTATTTGACCTGCGTGCGCGCGCGTGCAGCCTCTGATGCGGGAGGCGCTGGAGAACAAGGTGGAGGTGAGCAAACAGGAAGCCCGCGAGCTGGTGGACCGCTGCCTCAAGGTTCTGTACTACAGAGACGCTCGCTCCTACAACAGGGTGAGTTCCACAACACCGCAATGACGATGACTTCCTGCTCGAAGTACATCACAGCACGGTTGTCCTTTCAGTACGAGATTGCCATCGTAACCGAGGAGGGCGTGGAGATTGTGGGCCCGCTGTCTTCCGAAACCAACTGGGATATTGCTCACATGGTCAGGTAAGGGTCAAAGGTCTCGTCTGGTTTGTCCGCAGCAAACCAAGGTGGCAAAAGTGGCAAATGCCAGATCCCAAGTCCAAAAATTCTTATTGGTGCAATAAGTACGTTTGTGTTTGGTCTTCTGTCTGTCTGTCTGTCTGCAGTGGCTTCGAATGAACACCAGGGGGAGCCACACTTCCAGTTTCTCTGCTCTCATGCAAATGTTTAGTTTCGTGTTACTTTTGTATTGTTCCAATAAATGTGTTCAACCAAACATTGCCCAGTTTTTCTGTTCTACGTATACATGTGTTAATATTGATTTATCAAATGAGAAGTTTATTTGCATTCTATTTTGCCAGACATACACATTTCGGAGCAATTATTCAATTATTTTGCCGTGATGATTTTTGGGTGTTTGTTGCCATGCAGAATAGCCCAGATAAAATCATCTCGTCTCGTAACTGGGCAGACCAGGCGACGTCGTCCAATCCGAATAATTTCCGTCAGAAAAATGTTACGCCTCGACGAATAGGATGCAGCCAGATTTGGGTATCCAGGCAGGTTAGCGCACGCCCACCAATGGGAATGGACGTGCGCGTTGTAGTCAGGCAGACATAACAGAGTCGTCCAATCACAAAATAATCTCAAGGGCTTTTTTTGCTGTATCTTGGCTCAGGTACTTTCCTTTTCTTGTTTAAAATCCTAAAAGTGACGCTCGTCATCTGTGCTGTCGCAATATAACAACGCGACTCGTTGCCCACCTTTGGGAATGATTTCAAAGTCGATTTGAGCCGGAAAAGAGTGAAGGGCGCGCTTCGTCGCATGCTAGTTTATGCTATTTGGTAGCAACGAGCCGCGCTCGCTAGCTAGCCTGACAAAAACGTTGTCGTCGTCGTCGTTCGTCTTCTGATGTCGTCGTGTTGGCCATTTTGTGCGTGTGCTCGTGACGTGATATTTCGGAAGACCAGTTGCTCATGTTGTGTCCGCGGCGGTCCGCTAGCATGGCGGCTAGCCGCTTAGCTCGATGCTAACGAAGCCGACACATGGCGGCAGGCAGCTTCGCGTCACTTCGCCTCCTCCGCCCGGGGCCGTACCGGTGTCGGCGCGCCGGGCGGCGGAAGTGGCTCGGCTAGCGGGGAGGCAAAATGTCGCCCGGCGGCCTCTCACTCGCAACAAACCACTCGTTCTTTCCATTATCTCTCAGTGCTAACTAGTTGAGCAATACTCATCAATACTTCTTGTGTGTTGATGGACTTCATACAAATGTGTCAACTGCGACGCCTTTCAATGAAAACTTGAAAACTTGAAATGCATCACATTTTTCATCAAATGCTTCCTTTATTTTTACACTGTTTGAAATGTGAGCGCAGGCCGGACTCCAGGAGTTCCCGCGGCCAAAAGGGGGCTTGACCATAGTACGTGGGTGTGTGAAATGGGCCTATACAGATTAGCCCAGGTGGAGTGAGCGCACCCTTGGGCCAAAGTCAACTGGATGGGCTCAAGGACACACGAGTCAACATTCATCTTTCTTTAGCAAGTGCAAAGCAAGTGGATGAATTGTGATTGACAAAGTTGACGTGCAAACGCGTCTTCTTGAATGCATGAAGATCAACCACCTGTGTTCAGATGGTGCTCCCGAGCACCGCATAGTCGGCGGTCCACATGTTGGAGGAGCAGCACCGGCGCCACCCTGGCGGCAGCGAGGAGGGCGAGGCGGAAGCGCCCGACGGCGACACGGAGCCCAGCATGCTGCTGCAGAAGCTCAAGACCAACATCTCGTAGGGCGCACGTCGTCGGACAACCTCAAGCGCAAACGCCGTCCAGCAATCTCACCTTCTCTTTGCCTTCTCTTTGGTTTCCCTTGCAGAAAGAATGTTCAGGCCAAAGTGGACCAGATCCTGGTGAGAAGCACATCCGACGGTGGTGGTTGGCGCATGCCGGTGCCCCGTTGGCACTCGATGACATCATAATGTGTTGTTGTTTGACAGCAAGATGTTCAACGCTTCTCCGACAACGACAAGCTCTACTTGTACCTCCAGCTGCCCTCGGGCCTCGGCGCCTGCGACAAGAGGTCTGCCGCCGCTGCCGCGCTTCCTGCCCCGCTTCCTGCCCCGCCCCGCCCCTCAAAAACAATCTTCTAACTGTGTGTGCGCAGCGGCGGAGGCGACAGTTTGTTCAACACGTCTGAGCAACTTCACACCTGCAATTGGATCCGCAGCCACCTGGAGGAGCACTCAGACACGTGTCTGCCCAAGCAGGACGTCTACGAAACCTACAAGTGAGCGCCCTCACGCACACGCGCAGCGTGACCCGTTGGCCGTGCCGTCTGAGTATCCTGTGCCCTTTTCAGGCGCTACTGCGACAACCTGCAGCATCGGCCGCTGAGCGCCGCCAACTTTGGAAAAATCATCCGAGACATTTTCCCCAACATTAAAGCCAGGCGGCTCGGGGGCAGAGGCCAGTCCAAATATCCTTGAGTGTTGCCGTTGCCGTGGCGACGTGACGCGGCGTGGCGACGCGCCGAGCCTCCTTTTGTGCTGTGTTGTGAACGTGTCGAGTGTGGCGTGAGCTTTCCCTAACCGCTGAGGCGACACGTACTGTTACAGCGGGATCAGGAGGAAGACCGTCCTCAACATGCCGCTGCTGCCCAACCTCGACCTCAAGAGTGACCCGGTACGCACGCACGCACGCACGTGCATTGACGCGCACGCACCTCCCTCATCTTCTTGTCCTGGCGCTCAGGCGGAGTTGACGGAGTTGGTGCAGACGTACAAGCAGGAAGTGACGGAGGCGGCGTGCGAGCTGATCTGCGATTGGGCGCAGAAGATCCTGAAGCGTTCCTTCGACACGGTGGTGGAGATCGCCCGTTACCTCATCCAGGAGCACATCGTCAACCCGCGATGCAGCCAAGCCGAGCTGGTGGCGTCGGCGGCGCTAGCAGGTACGTGCGTCTGCGTGTGCGCCTTGGCGTCTTTCGTGGGCTCACCGTGTCCTCGCCGTGTCGCAGGAGGTCCCGCCAAGCCTCACAAGGTCATCAAGAAAACGCCCCTGCCGTCCAAATGCGAGGGCGACGCCCCCGCCGACCTCAAGGTAGCCCGACGGCCGCCTGCCGTCCCGCTCATCTGAATCTATGGCTGGATAGCTCATAGGCCAAGACTTTTGAGGCCGCCATATTGCTCCTCCCAAGAAACGTTTCTCGCCACATGATCCTATACATTTACAATATCCAAATTGGAGAACAGTTGAGACAGTACTTCGAAGAAAGTTTTCAATTTGTTCACCATATTCAAGAGGACATTTTACAACTTGCCTTAAATATATGTATAAATTATACACTTAATGATGTTTACAGGAGGAAACTTTTTTTATGAAGAATTAAAACTGTAATTCGACAGAAAATGCTTCTTCCAAATCTAATATTGGGGTCTAAGGAATTAAGCGGTAAAAGAAAAAGCAGACCCCCTTTTTCCTTGTTTCAAAGCAGCACATAACGTCCACTTGTTCATTTTTGTTTTACTTGTTAAAACACTGAGCACCCCGCCCACTAACCGCCTACGAGCTGTATATGTCTAATGTGTACGTATACCGTAGAGTTCATACAGTAGTCCGCTCGTGAGATGGGAGGAGCAAGATGGCCGCCCCGTGGCTTCAACGGCTTGCATGGGTGTGTATCGGCTATCCAGTCATATATGCAGATCAGTGTGCCACCCTCACTTCCTGTCGTCGCCGCTCACCACTTCCTGTTTCCTCAGAGGGACTGCGGAGACTCCGTCTCCACGTCGGCGTTGAAGCTGCCGTCCGCTGACAAGACGGCGCCCTCGGCCAAACCGCTGCCGCCGGAGGCTCCGCCCTCTCCCGCCGTCTCTTCTCTGCGGCCCGCGGTAGGTCGCCGAGAGCCGTCACGTCTCGGCCACTTTGCTTCTGTGGTACGATTCGCTTTTCATCTTCATTTCGTCTCCGCGTTTTATAGGGCAAGTTCTGCCAAATGAAGGAAATGAAAAAAAGTTTCCTTTTTGAAGGGCCTCCTAAACAAAACAAATCTTTTTGGATCAGAAAAGTAACACGCTACAATCCTGCCAGCGATCAAAACGTGCAGCTCTGATGTCCTTCCATAACATGCCAAGACGAATTTTGCTTGCATCCAATTTTTAATTTTAGATTTTGTGCTGCGCCATCTGCTAGGTGGCCACACGGGGGCGCTACAGCCGTGCAAATGCAAGTTGCAGTCATGGCAACGTTTGTCAAGTGTGGATTTCGCTTGCAACGTTCGAAAAATGATGCAACAAAAACATTCAAGCTGCTGGCCAGTCGAGTTACTCGTGCCTGAACGTGCCACGGTATCGATAAAATCACGTGTGTGTGTGTGCGTGCGTGCGTGCGTGTGCGTGAGGCACAGGTGGAGGCGTACATGAAGCAGCTTCCCCGAATCCTCCCTCGCAGCCCGGACAAGACGCCGCTGCCGCCGGTACGCTCGTCGCCGCCCTCCCTGGCGCCCAAAGACGCTTCGGGCGCCTCCGGGACGACGGGCGGCCCGGCCAGCGGCGGCGTGAAGGTGATCGCCATGGCGACGCTGCCACAGCAGCAGGGCGGCCCGCTGCCCCTCATGATTGTCCCTCAGGGCTGTTTGTCGTACGAGCGGGAGAAAGCGCCGCCGCCCGCGTCCGGGCTCCACAAAGGGTGGGAGGTCGCCGGCAAGCGCCCCCCAGAGGCCACGCCGGGCGCTTCGGCGGCCCCTCCCTTCAAACGGAAACGCGGGAGACCCAGGAAACCGCGGCCAGAGGACGCGTTGCCCCCGCCCGTCGCCCCGCCTCAGCCGGCGCTCCACGGCCCCGTCATCACCTCCATGACGGGCAGCGTCATCCAGAAGGCGTCGTCGTCCGCCTCGCAGTCGGTGCTGGAGCTGGTCATCCGAGAGCCGCCGGGTCTGCTTCTCAGCGCGCTGCCCGCGACCACGCCCGCCGCCGCCCCGCCCGAGCCGGACCGCCAGGCCCGGCCGCTGCTGCTCTTCCAGAACGCGGGGACCGCCGGGTGGGAGCTGGCGCCGTCCGCTCGCCCGCCAATGGTGGAGGTGATCCAGAAGGCGCCCCGACCCAACAGCAACAAGAATCCGCCCACTCAAGTGGAGATCACCCTCGCGCCCGTCGACGCCAACCTGCCGTCGGCTTCTTCCTCTGCGCTCAGGCAGGAGGACGGGGCGGCGGACAGCCCCTGAAGGCCGCCTCCCCTTTTGCCCCTCATCCTTCTCACCGGCGGAAATCCCGCATCGGCCGGCGATGGCGAGGATGAATGAAGCCGAGCTCCCGTCGCACTCGATTTCCGCTGTGGCTCCTCCTCCGTCCATCTGTCTGTAGGACACGCCCCCTCCTCAGCCCAAACAGGAAGTGATATTTGGGAGGGGCCAGCTACGGGTCAGAACTTGCTCTGGGTTTGTTCTTTTGCGTTGACCTTCACGCTTTCTGTCATCTTTCACTTAGTGTGTGTATTTATTTACACGTGTGTGTACGTGTGTGTGTATTTTCATACCCGCCTCCCCGCGACTGATCACATGACCTTTTGACCTCCATTGGACCGATGGCTGCTGGTGGTGACAATGTTGGGCAAAATGTTCTCATGCAGTAAATGTTGTTGTTGTTGTTGTTGTTAGCGTGTTAGCTTAGCTCACACGTTTGTTTGCACTAACATCACTTGTGGCGTGATGATGATGATGATGATGATGATGATCTTTTTTTGGGGAAATGCGGCGTGATGATGGTGGGGAGGCGTGGCAGGAAGTGGAAGCGTTGAGGTGGACAGGAAGTGACTTTTGGTGGAATGGAATGTTATTGATGGAGCGCTTTTCACACACAGCTTCACATTCACACACCAGCCGTGTTTGGAGGAAGATGATCGTCAAGATCGGTAATCGGGTAACGTGCGTGCGGATCGTTTGTGCGCACGCACGCACCATTGTGCACTTTGACACAGGAAGTAGAAGGAGGAGGCAGGAAGTAGGCTTGACGTGAACTTTTGACTGGCGAATGTGAGAATCAACTTCTCTCAACGCTTCTTTTGTTTGTGTGTTGCTATGACAACATGTCCTGCATGCTTTTACTGTGAGCCCCCCCAAACCCCCCCCGGTTTGTGTTGTTTCTCGTTTGCACTTTATACTTGTTCTTTATTCTCTGCGTGTTCTATCTGCAACATTACGTTGACGGCGTGAAAAGTCGACCCAACTGTCAAAAAGCAAACAAGAAAAACTAAACAAGATGCCAACATGAGTGAAATGTTTTCCTGGCGTTTGTCTTTTTTTGCTTTTTGTTTGCCGTGAAGAGGAAGTAAAGTTCGTGTGACGATCTATTTTCATAGAACGCAGATTGACTGAATTAAAAAAAAGATCAAAAGAAGTCACATTTACAGCACGATTGTGGGTTGTATATTTATTTGTACGTTCGCTGAACGTGCCGCGTCACTCCAGAATGCAATTTGTGAAGGAAGGGGGGCTTTCCTTTTTGAAAAAAAAAACATATTTTTTTTAATGCAGAAGGAATGATGGAAGCAAGGAAACAAAGAAGCTAGAAATCAAGTCAGGAAGGAAGAAAACAAGGAAGCAGCAGTTTCCCTAATATTTCATATATCACATGACGTCAAGGGACAGATTTGTCTCAATGATTCACACAAATAAAGTTGAGATTTTCCTCCGTCCACGGGGAGGCAGTGTTGCTGTCTCCATTGAACGGGAATGAGTCGTTTAAAGTTGGAAATTAAAAAACGGACAACGAGCCGTTATCTGATCCTCTAATGTGTTTATTTTACACAAGTCGGGAAACAAAATGCGACCTTAGTTTGTTTCCCTTGAGCTAGTTTTGCCTTCACTCCAAACACACTCTTCTTCTTCTATTGTTCACTCCAAACACACTCTTCTTCTATTGTTACCAATTTGGCCGCTGTTGCTTTCGCGAGGTCGAAGACAAATTAGCAGCGTTGAAATGTTGAATTTTTGCAAAGTGGGGAAGTTGAAGACCTCCTAAAACGGACGGAAAGTCTTATTGCTCACAAGAGGAAGACAAATGTTGCAAGTTTGAAAACGTTTTTTTTTTTTAACCAGCTTTTTTGAAGACATCTGTTCTCATTTTTGTTTTATTTCTTTCAACACCGGTCACCGTTTTTTCTTTGGAAGAAGATTTGTTGATGCCGAATGAAATTCTGTGGTGATGAGCGTTGTGGGGGCGTGTCCGGGCCGCGGGGGGGAGGGGCTTACGCCTCGGAATGAGTGGCCTCGGGCGCGGTGACGGCGAGGAAGCAAAGAAAAGACAAAAAACAAGCAAAGCCAAGTGTTGAACAAGTCCCAACCGACTCGAGAGACGAGCACGCGTGAAGCTCAACACTCGCACGCGCACACAGGAAGTGGCACCGACTTACCTGCAAAGTAAAACAAACACCTGCGCGGGGCCCCCGTCGAAAGCCAGAGGACCACCCGCAGCAGGGTGACGTCACCGTGATATTTTGAAAGCACTTCCGGCGATGCTGGTGCGCACTGCGCCGGGTCGGGCTGAGGTTCAGTGCAGCAGGACGCGCGGAGCGGACCCTACGCCTATTGGGGTTGTGCCGAGCGACCGGAAGCTTGGCAAACGCGCGTGCACGCCTGCTGCGTCCGTCAGGTAAAGGCGCGGCGAAGAGTTACTTTGCGTTTGCCGCCAACTTTCTTTTTCTTTGTATCATTTCAGTCGAGTGTGGCTTCGCGATGACGTCACGCCACTGGATGGTCACTTTGGGCTTGCTGTTGTTGATGCGCGCCCACGTTGCGCGAGCACAGGGCCAAGGTCAGTTTTCATCATCATCATCATCGTGTCTTCACGTGTTCATCCTCACGTGATCATACATTCGCTCGCGCGTCTGCACGATCGCGCACCTGCCTCGTTGTCTTGCATGAAAAAAAGTCGACTTTGGAACTTTTCGTTCCGAATTTCAAGAGAAAAATGTGATGTTTACTTTGACCTCTGCTGTCTAAAATATGTTTTCCAATTGATTACGTAAACTAATAGTAGGAGAGACGCTTCTCAAATAACACTTCACGAAAGCTTTCAACACTTTTTGTTTCCAGCCTTCTTTGTTCATAGTTGACAAAGATGTGCAGCAGTTGTTTTTATTCATTGGATGAATCATTTTGGCAGTTTTTGCCATTTTCTTTTCTTTCTTTTTTTTTTTTGGGGGGGGGGGGGGGGTTGGTTTGCTGGTTTGCTGAGCGCCTTCTCCCTCCAAAATGTCCGTCCATCTTGATGTGTTCTTGACGTGCGTGTTGTTGTTGGTCACGTGTGTCGCTGGCGTTCAGTGTCTTCCCCGAGAAGGTTCCGGAGCAAAGTGCTGAGTCCGACCCAACTTTTGGTGTCCTGGAAGGAGCCCAAAGGTCCGCTGGACGGATACGTGCTGGCCTACAGCACGCAGCCGGGTGAGCGCGCGCGCGCGCGCACGCACGCACTCGCAAACTTGCGCGTGAAGGTGACGAGCGTGCGCGTGCCAACAGGCGGCGATGAGACGCAGGTGGGCGTGGCCAAAGAGGACGCCGAGCTGCTGATTGACAGCTTCGACGCCAGCAGGGACTACGTCTTCAAACTGTTTGCCCTGAGGGGGGCGCTAAGGAGCAAACCGCTGCTGGCCAAACACCAAGGTAAGGCGCTAATTGGTGAAGGTCGGCTGTTGAGGGTCCAAGCTCGCCAGCTTTTTGTTTTTCTTTGGGTTCAGCTGAGCGGTCAGGACGAGAAACCTTTCAGTCCCAAAGTCCACAAGATGGCGGCCCCACGCACGTCAACGCCATCACGGAAGGTAAGATGGACAGGAAGTGATGTCACCTCCTGCTGTGACATCACACCAGGAAGTGACGCCATGTCAGGAAATTCGAGCGTGACTTGACTTACAAGTTGAATTTGTCACGTGATCAAGCTTGTAAGTCAAAGTCGCGCGTGCGTGCGTCATCAAATGAATTTTTCCATCAAAAGCGATTGCTGGCCGCCATCTTTTGTGGGTTGCGCGTTGCCGTGTCTGAAGATCGCTCGCTCCGAACTCCATTTGGGACCAAAAAGGGCTCATACGTCCCAAAGCAGCGCGTTGTGGCACTCGTATGTCAAGGCAGACTGCGAGCGGCGGGCCAGGCGCCGACGCCATCTTGTCGGCACTTGTCGGATCCGGCGGGCGTGGCTCCCGTCTGCGCCGGAGACCTGTCAATCAAGCGGTGGCGAAGACCTGTCCCCGCACGTCGGCGCCGCTCGACGTTTCTTCCCTTCTGCCTTGGACAGACTCGAGAAGAAGAAAAACAGGAAAAAAAATATTTTGTACAATAATTTGTTGTCTGGTTTGATGTTGTCATGTGACCACAAGATGGCAGACATGACTCAGTTGTGCATGCTTCAAAGTTTTTGTGAAGCTTTTCTCTATTTTTCACGAAAAGTCTAAGCACATATTTTGTCCATATGGAAAATGGCATTGAGCGATGCGTACTCTGCCGGCAACCAACGACCAATCTGCCGGCAACCAACGACCAACACTAATCGCCACCACGTCGACGTCTCCTGGCTTGCCATGCGTTGGAACGGCTTGTCCACGATTGGATCCTCGGCGGGGAAAACGGAAGAAGAACATTCCGCAGCCTTTGAGCAATGTCGAAAGTATGATGTCATCGCTCGGCAATAAAACAAGTGGCGTCGTGTCGGGCGTCGCGCTGAGACGAGCTCCCGGAACGCGGCAGGAATCGCAAGAAGCTCAACTTTGACCCGGTGGGCGTGGAGCGAGCGAGCGAGCGCAATGTTGCACCTGAACGCCCCACAGCCAACCTGAGCACGCGTGTGCGTGTGCGCGCCAACGAGTGGCGTTCTGCAAGTTGTTCTTAAAAGTTGCCCAATCAATTTGCCGTTGTGTGATGACGGCAGTGGCGTGACTGAAACCCCCCCCCCCCCCCCCCCCCCAAATTCTTTTTTTAAACTTGATGTTGTTCTCGCCTGAAGACGTCCGGGACACGTTTGGGCTCGCCCGCCACTTAAGAACGTGAAGCCAGCTAACAAACGGGCGCGTGCGTTTGTCACCAAAAAACAAAAGTCAAATTGTGAAGACAAAGATGAGAAAGTGGCGATGATATTTAGTTGTTTGCTTTCAAGTGTGACGCGACCGAGCGTCTGCTTTTCTGACCGCCACCTCATTTACAGCGGACGTCCAAGTGTGAGCTTTTGCTGGCTTTTTGTGTGTGTTTTTTTCCCAATCCAAAATGGCAAAAGGTTTCATTTGCATTTTGAAAGTCGCTAACTCAGCATTTGATGCTCAGGTGAGGCAAGGTTCACGTGCGGCACGCCGTCCGCCGCCGACGTGGTGATCCTGGTGGACGGCTCGTGGAGCATCGGCCGCACCAACTTCCGCCTGGTCCGAAGCTTCCTGGAGAACCTGGTGCAGGCCTTCACGGTGGACGTGGAGCGCACGCGCGTCGGTGAGCTCGCCGGCGCTTTCCACGTCACACGCCGGCCGCTGTGTGACGCCTTTTTGCAGGCTTGGTGCAGTTCAGCGGCGAGCCCAGGGTGGAGTGGCACCTCAACAGTCACGTGAGCAAAGCCGCCGTGGTGGACGCCGTCAGGAACCTGCCGTACAAAGGCGGAAACACCCTGACAGGTACGCGCCAGCTACGCGAATGTAGCCTCCCACGCTAGCGCTTTGAAAAAGCCTCAGGACCTCCGTGCAGGTCTGGCGCTGACCTTCGTCCTGGAGAACAGCTTCAAAGCGGAATCCGGATCCCGAGCCGGCGTTCCCAAGGTGGCCATCCTCATCACGGACGGGAAGTCCCAGGACGACGTGGCGCCACCCGCGCAGACCCTGAGGGACGCCGGCATCCGAGTGTTCGCCATCGGTACGAGTTGGCGGACGAACGGATCCCCACTAGGTGGCGCCGGCTGACTTCCTTCCTTCCTTCCTTCCCGGGCAGGCGTGAAGAACGCGGACGAGGGCGAGCTGAAGGCCATCGCGTCGCCGCCCGCCGACACGCACGTCTACAACGTGGCCGACTTTGACGTGATGAGCGACATCGTGGACGTTCTCACCAGGAGCGTCTGCCACACGCTGGAGCAGCTGGCAGGTGGGAGCGTTGATGACCGCGCCATGTTGGATGTGGCAAGTCATTTGCTCATTTCAGGCTTGGAAACAGTTTTGCACTCCAAATTTCATGGGATGGAAAGTCAACAATGATTTTCATTGATCAGACATTTTGCCAGCATAATTGCTTTTTTTTTTTTTTTGGAGAGCTCAGTATTATTCATTCAGTCAACATGTCATCATCATGGCTCGCTTTTCTTTTTTTTACGCGTGTGTGCATACGTGTGAGCTTGTGGTCTTTAATTCACCTGAAACCTGTTAAAAATCCCAAACCCTTCACCTTAAATGGATACTTCAGAGTCCCACCAGAGTCGTGAAGTTGTCAGGAGACCAGAGGAAGGATCAACAGAAAGAAAGATGAAACAAAGTGAAATCCAGCACCAACTAGACACCACCTACCACCCACAGAGTCACAGAATCTGTCACCAACCCCAGAAACATCTCAATTCCAACAGATTCAGGAGACCTCGGGAGACCAGAGGAAAGACTAAAGGAAGGAAGGATAGATGAAGCAGAGGGAGATCCACAAACACAACCGGCCAGAGAGCCAACGGAGAAGCCCGAAGCGCACACCTCCCGACACGGCCCGCGCCCTAAGCCCAACGCAGCGTAACGGGACACAGCAGGCCCACACGGCACCCCACCAGCCCCCGCTCCCCGCACGCCCCCCCCCCCCCCATCTCCCGGCCCCCGAAACCCGGGGACCACCCGTTCCCAGGAATCGGCGCCGGGGGGGACCGGGAAGTGGTGCCGCGAGGGCACCGCCCACCCCACCTCCAGCCGCGTGGAAGGGCAGAACACTGGGGAGGGACGGGCGGCACCCCAGAACCCCGGGGTGGGGCGGGGACACAGATGGGGGATCACAGCACTGCTTAGCACTGAGATCTGCCCCAACTGATTGCTGCCCACCCCGATTCACGCGCCCCTCCTCGTTGCAAGGTGCATTGAAATTGGAGGGGAGTCGCAGGCCCGGCATAATTGATGACGTTGCGGACATTTGATGCTCCAAAGTTCATCATACGGTGGCGAAAGGTGCCTGCAAACAAGTCACCTTTCTGATGATCTGCTTGATGCTAAGCTAACTTTTCTCACAGACCGACGCGAGAACATCATTGGACGGCAAAAAGTCACAAAATATTTCACTCAATTTAATGTCAAGGTTTCCGAGCGAAGCTGAAGAGCGGTCTGACACATCCAATATGGCCGACACGCTGCCGTATCGTCCGGCGAGTTCAGCGGGTTTGTTTGTTTTGCAGTCGGAGGCGGACCCGCCCCCCCGCCCGAAAGCGTGGCTCCACCCCGAGACCTGGTGACCTCTGACATCACGGCTCGTAGTTTCCGCGTGTCGTGGACGGCGCCGGCCGGCGACGTGGAGCGCTACCGGGTGGTCTACTACCCGGCCAGCGGCGGCAGGCCGGAAGAGAAGGTAACGCTTCCCGACGGCAAGATGGCGGCTGCGGCGCTGACACGTTGTGTTTGCAGGTGGCCCCCGGGTGGGAGCGCAGCGTTCTGCTGGAGCACCTGAGTTCTCTGAGCGAGTACCAGGTGGCCGTGTTCGCCGTCTACCGTAGCGCCGCCAGCGAGGCGCTGAGAGGGAGCGCCACCACGCGTGCGTGGGATGATACCCAAACGTGGACGCAAAAAGCCGCCAGTCCCACCTTAACCTTGCCGCGTTGACCCCGCAGTGGCCCTGCCCACCGTGGAGCGCCTGGACCTGTCGGACCCCACCCACAACACCATGAGGGTCCGTTGGAGCGCCGCCCCCGCCGCCTCGGGGTACATGATCCTCTACGCGCCGCTCAGCCAGGGAGAACCCGACGATGAGGAGGAGGTGACACCGAAACACGCCTTCGTCCTCCTGGCTGGCAAGATGATGTCATCGTCTGAAAATGATGACATCGTATCACGCTGATGATGACGTCATTCGAAGACGATGACATCGTGCCAGGAAGGATGACGTCATCGCAAGATGGCGTCATGGTGTTGTGATGTCATCACCCGAAGATGTCATATGCTGATGCCACGCGCAGGTGAAGGTGTCGTCCGACGTGGAGGAGGCAGAGCTTGAGGGTCTGACGCCGTCGACGGAGTACACGGTGACGGTGTACGCCATGTACGGCGAGGAGGCCAGCGACCCCGTCACCGGCCAGCTCAGCACACGTGAGTTGTCAAAATGGCCGCACTCGATGCTTTCGTGGAAGCGCAGGTGTTGGCGGCGGCGGCGGCGGCCTGTCTCAACACGCCGAGCGGCGACGCTTCTTTCGCCAGCTCAGCCTTTCATGAAGTTTTACGAGGTGTTGGCGGCGTGACGTGATGGCGTCTGAAGCCGACGGCGACGCTTCTTTCGTTTGGTGTCGTCTTTCATTAAAGTTCCAAAGAAAAAGATTGGCAACAGAACTTTGATTGACGGCTCAGCGATTGCCGCGCTCTGATTGGACGCATTGGCCTGTGTGCGATGTGCGCAGTGGCGCTGCTCCCGGCGACCGATCTGCGAGTGACGGACGTGGGCCACAGCTCCGCCCGCCTCCGCTGGGACTCCGCCTCCAGGAAAGCGACGGGCTACAACCTCGTTTACGCCCGCAGCGACGGCGTGGAAAGTAACCAGGTGCAGAAAATCACTTGATTGGAAGCTGATGATTCCGACGATGACGACGAGTGACTGACATGCAGGTGGAGGTGGGCCGCGAGACCAGCTGGTTGCTAAGCAACCTGAGCCCTCTGACCGAGTACACGGTGGGCGTGGTGGCCACGTACGACGAGGGACGAGCGGAGCCGGCCACGCAAAGTTTCTCCACAGGTTGGGCCCGTCGCCACGGCAACGTCACGCGCACACGCACACTCCACTCAGGTGGGTTCCACGCACACACAGGGAACGTTCCAGAACCGGCGGACGTGCGGAGCCACGACGCCTCCACCGTCGGCTTCCGGGTGTCATGGCGGACACCCGCTGACGACGTGGCTCTCTACCGCCTCGGGTGGGCGCCCGCAGATGCTGGCCTTGGTGATGGCAGCGACAGCGGCGAGGTGGGCGTGCGTGCGTGCGTGCGGGGGGGCGCAGGCAGCGCGGGGGCCGAACCTTCAACCGGCATGTGCGTGTCGGCAGGTGCTGGTCGACGCAAACACAAACAGCTACACGATCAGTGGACTCCGCCCCTCTACCGGGTACGAGGTCCTCATGAGCGCCATCTACGGGAACGAGGTGGAGAGTGAGCAGGTCTTGCTGCTGGAGGACACGGGTGCGGCCCGCGCACACACAAACTCACACACGCACGCACTTGTGCGCAAGCAAATGTTTTTTGCTGCTTTTTGTTATGCGTAGTGGAGCGAACCACCACCGTTGCCATGGCAACCGCCAGCATTGCAGGTGAGCGTCCAGTTTTTGCGAAGCCCCGCCCAGTCGAACCGCTTTGACGCGGCGCTTGCGCTTGTGGTTGCAGCACCTCGTTCCGGTGTGCGCGGCCTGACCGTTGATGACCAAAGCGCCTTCGGCCTGCGAGTGTCATGGCAACAGGCCGACGCCCACAACGTCCGCCATTACCGCCTCAGCTACAGCAGCGCGGCCGGCGACCAAGAGACGGTAAGATGACGTCACGTGATTAAGATCAGGTCAGAGGTCACTTAAGCAGCGACGGAGGGACGATCGCGTGACGAGCTGACGTCTTTTCTTTTTGTCGCGTCAGAGGACGCTTCCGTCCACGCAGACCAGTTTGGTTTTACAACCTCTGTTGGCCGACACGCAGTACAAAATGGCCGTCACGCCCGTTTACCTGGATGGAGACGGACCGACGGTCACGGCCAGCGGACGCACGCGTACGTTGGTTACCGTGGTGACGGGCGGGGGTGCAAAAACGCCGCCTCTCGTGCTCCTGTGTCTGTAATCCAGCTCTCATTCTCGTCCTGTCTCACTGTTTGTCTCCATCCTTCTTCCCGTCTCCCTTTCATCTCCCGTCTGTCTCTCGTTCTTTCGCTCTCTTTCTCTGTCTGCCTGTCTGTCCCCGTTTGTCTCACGCTGTCGCTCTGTTCGTCTCACGTTGCCCTGCCGCCCACTTGCTCTTTGCCTCTGTATCTGTCTGTCTCTTTCTGTCCTCTGTCTCTGTCTCTGTCTCTGTCTGTCTCACCTTCTGTGTCCGTCCCATTCTCTTTCCGTCTGTCTGTCAGTTTCACTGTTGCCTCCCAGGAATCTGCGCGTGTCGGACGAGTGGTACAACCGCTTCCGGATCAGCTGGGACCTTCCCGGTTCTCCCACGACGGGCTTCCGCGTGGTGTACCAGCCGCTGTCGGGTCAGTGGGTCCGCTCGACGCCGGCGCCATTTGCGTGGCCTCTCTTAAGCTGCTCGTCCCCGCCGCAGCCGCCGGACCCGCCCTGGAGACCTTCGTGGGCGAGGACGTGAGCACCATGATGATCGTCAACCTTCTGAGCGGCGCCGAGTACGGCGTCAAGGTCCTGGCGTCCTACGGCAGCGGGTCGAGCGAGGCGCTGTCGGGCCGGGCCAGGACGCGTGAGTGTCTCCACGTTGTCGCGCCGCGCGCCGGCAATTTGACGCTGACTGACTGCCGCGCGGCGGTGCCCCGGCAGTGCGTCTGGCCGCGAGCGACCTGAACGTCTACCAGCAGAGGACGAGCGGCATGTGCGTCCAGTGGCGGCCGCTCAGACACGCCGGCGCCTACAGGCTTGTCATCCAATCCGCCAGCAGTAAGTCACGCCGGCCGGCTGGCGCCACCTACTGGCGACGAACCGGACACGCCTCTCACATGAGATGACGTTCAAGTAGAAAAGAAGCAAAATGCAAAGCAACGACACGTAAATACGCGGGACACGCGTGCCTATTTCAATTGTCACGCTTGACACTATCGTGGCTCGAGTCCATTTCAAGAAAATAGCAAGATACTAAAAAAGAAACATTCAGGCATTGAAGTCAAATTCTCTTTTCACACGCGTGTGGAGGAAAAAGACGTGTTAAAAGGATCGATTTCATTCATTTAGTTTTGTGTGCTGCATATGCGAAAAGAGACAAATGAATGCTGGTAATGCAGATGCAGGTAAGTGCAGTGGGCGGGGGGGGGGGGCGGGGGGGGCCTGGGAGACGGCTGCCGGGGAAAAGTTCTTCTGGAACCTGCTGCTTTTAGTCATGAGGCTCCTGATGCCAGGCGGTCACGCGGAGGAGGCCAAGCTGAGCGCAGGAACCAGCCAGCACTGTTTCGGCAACCTGAGGCCCGACACGCCGTACAAGGTCAGCGTTTACGCGCAACTGCAGGACGGAAGCGAAGGTCCGCCAGTGTCCGCCGCCGGCCGGACTCGTGAGTAGCCGGCGACCGACGGCGGCTCGGGGCGCTCTCGTGACGTGGGACGTGACATGACTGTTTGTACAGATGCGGTGCCCACCCCAGCGCCCACCACGCCGCCGACCACCACCCCCCTACCCACAATCCCCCCTGCCAAGGAAGGTAAGTGCATGTTCACGCTACCTTAGCAAGCCAACAGGGGGCAGCAGAGTAAGAAGGAGGAAGAGCTGAAAAAAGCTTCCGTTGTGTTGGCCGCCTCAACGCCGACATTCGGCCACGTGTGCAGTCTGCAAGGCAGCCAAGGCCGACCTGGCGTTCTTGGTGGACGGTTCCTGGAGCATCGGCGACGACAACTTCCTGAAGATCATCGGCTTCTTGTTCAGTACCGCCGGGGCTCTGGACCAAATTGGGCCCGATGGCACGCAGGTTGGACTTCCTCGGAATGCCGCGTCCCGCTGCGGCTGGCCCGTCGGCTTTCTGCACTCGAGTCACGCGGTCAACACGTTAAGCCCGCGTGTGATGCGCCGCAGGTTGCCATCGCTCAGTTCAGCGACGACGCGCGCACCGAGTTTGCGCTGAACGCGTACGACGACAAGGAGCGCCTCCTGGACGCCGTCAACAAAATCTCCTACAAGGGAGGGAACACCAAGACAGGCAAGACCCGATCACATGACCGATGACATGACCCGTCCTGTGCTCGACTTCGTGATGCGGTCTGTGTCGTCTGCTTAGGTCGCGCGATCCGGCACATGAAAGACAACATCTTCACGGCAGAAGGCGGAGTCAGGAGGGGAGTCCCCAAGGTCCTGGTGGTCCTCACCGACGGCCGATCGCAGGATGACGTCAGCAAGGTCTCCAAGGAGATGCAGATGGAAGGTCAGCCCGGGTCCTCGCGGCGGGGTCACGGCCGAGCCGTAACCCGTACGTCGCCCCCGCAGGCGTCATCGTCTTTGCCATCGGCTTCGCTGACGCCGACTACGGCGAATTGGTGAGCATCGCCAGCAAGCCCAGCGACAGGCACGTCTTCTTTGTGGACGACCTGGACGCCGTCAAGAAGATCGAAGAGAAGCTGGTGACCTTCGTGTGCGAAGCGGCCACGGCCAGTGAGCGAGCGCCCGCCCGCCCGCCCGCCTTCATCGGGACTTGTTGCTTGAAGAACGTTTCTCTGTGTCCTCAGCATGTCCTCTGGTGGCCATGGACGGCGGCAGCACTCCTGGTAAGACTTGCAAGCGTCTTGCAGCGGGACGTCCGCCACCTTCGGCGCTTGTCGAAGCGACTGACAATTCCCGCGTGCTTTGCAGGCTTCCGCATGATGGAGCTGTTTGGTCTGCTGGAGGAGCGCTACAGCAGCCTGGCCGGCGTCTCCATGCAGCCCGGAACCTTCAACGCCTTCCCGTGCTTCCGCCTGCACAGCGACGCGCTCCTGGCGCAGCCAACCAGGTTGTCCTTCAGCTCAGGTGCGAGGGATCTGCCGGCAAGTTGTGACCTTCAGGACGCTCCGCCTCCCTCAGGTTCCTCCACCCCGAAGGTCTTCCGTCAGACTACACCATTACGCTGCTGTTCCGCCTGCTGCCCGACACCCCCCAGGAGCCTTTTGCACTCTGGGAGGTCTTGGACCAGGACCACGAGCCGCTGGTGGGCGTCATCCTGGACAGTGAGTCTTTGGCGCACAATGACTGTCGAATGTCGTCGCTCTGCTTGACCGGTGTGGACTGACGGCGCAGATGGAGGGAAGACGTTAACCTTCTTCAACAACGACTACCGAGGCCATTTTCAGACTGTCACCTTTGAGGGTCCGCACATCAAGAAACTCTTCCACGGAAGCTTTCACAAGGTCAGGCGCCGCTGCCGGCTTTGGCTTTTGTATTCTCAAGTGAAGAAAACGAGTCGAGCAAACGGCGTCCTCTCTGCAGCTTCACGTGGTGATCAGCAAGACCGGCGCCAGCGTGCTTGTGGACTGCCAGGCCGTGTCCACCAAGGCCATCGAGGCGGCGGGAAACATCAGCGCGGCCGGGATGGAAGTTCTGGGCAGGATGGTCCGCTCCAAAGGGAGCAAGGACAACTCGGCGCCAGTAAGAGCAAATCAGACACAAACGGATACGGGTCGGGTCGGGGTTGGCGCTGCCACTGACCGTCGCTGCGTTGCAGTTTGAGCTCCAGATGTTCGACATCATGTGCAGCACCTCTTGGGCCTCCAGGGATCAGTGCTGCGAACTTCCTTCTTTGGTGAGTCCGCTTGCATGCCCGGCCACGCGCTAAGAACTAACGGTCGTCCCGCCCGATCTCTTCATCACGCTAACGCCACCCAGCGCAACGAGGCCCAGTGCCCTGCCATGCCTAAAGCCTGCACCTGCACCCAGGACAGCAAAGGCCCCCCAGGGCCTGCCGGACCACCCGTGAGCCACACACACACGCACGCACGCACTGTTTGCATTTGGACGCGCTGAATTCTGCACACCCTGCCTGTTTTCAATTAGGGCGGCCCCGGAATACGAGGAGCCCGAGGTGAACGTGGAGGGCCCGGTCCAGTGGTGAGTTTGGATCCAAGTGTAGACTGGGATTTCCGGTCCAGTTCTTGATTCAACCCTTCCTCCAGGGGCCTGGTGGAGCGGTAGGTGAGCCCGGAGTACCAGGACCCCAGGGGGCCCCAGGTCCACTGGGGCCCAGCGGACGCTCCATCAGAGGTTCTCCAGTAAGCATGCTAGCATGTCACACGTCACACATGCTGAATTGTGCATTTTAAAAGCATGTCGGGTGCAAGCACGCGTGTCTTCACGCGTGTCTTCAAGCGCATGTCAGTACATGTGTTTTGTGTGTGTGCGTGCGCTCACGTGCAGGGTGCTCCGGGGGAGCGAGGACAGAAAGGAGAGTCAGGTCAACAAGGTCTGCAGGTAAATGCTGCCGGTGTCATGAAACACGCGTGCAATTTTCAAACCTGGCTGGTCGGTGGGTGACCCGGAGTGACCTCTGCGTTTCAGGGTGTGGCCGGCCGAGTGGGCGTTCCCGGCAGAGAAGGACTTCCCGGCCCCCGAGTGAGTGGCGCTGTCGTAAACGTGCTTTGTTGAGTCTCGCACACGTTCTTTTTTTCGTCTGCAGGGGCTGTCGGGCAAAGATGGCCCCCCCGGCCGACCGGGCCCCCCCGGAACCATTGTAAGCGCTTTGGAACGATCCAAAGTATTGTATGCTGCGGTATAAATGATGCTGGCGCATTTTCTTCTCAAACGCAGGGAAGCCCGGGAGTGCCCGGGGCCCCCGGTAACACGGGACCTGCGGGAAAACAGGGAGAACTGGGACCGCCGGTGAGTCCAAGCATTGAACATCAAACAGCTGCCAGGGAGACAGGACGTGCAGGACGTTGCTAGCGGTTGACCAATCAACCGTTTTCTTGTTTTCTTCCTGCTGTCAATGTTTTCCTTCTCGGTGCAGGGCCCCCAAGGATCCAAGGGCGACAAAGGTGAACGGGTACGCCATCCTCTCTCCAACCTGCTGCCGTTTTTGCTCTCCTCCGCTTGCTTGACTTTGAGCTTTTGCGTTGCCAGGGTGACCTGCAGTCTACGGCCGCAGTCCAGACCATCGCCAGGCAGGTGTGCGAGCAGCTGATCCAGAGTGAGTATATTAGCATCGCCAGTTGCCCGTGGGCAAAATGAGCGCGGACGCGCGGCCCTATGAAGTCACCCGGTGCATTGCTGGCTGCAGGTCACATGGCTCAGTTTAACGCCATCCTGAACCACGCGCCCAGCTCGTCTGTGACAGTCCGCACCGTCCCGGGCCCTCCCGGAGAGCCTGGTCGGAATGGATCCCCAGGGCCCCAAGGGGAACAGGGCCCCTCCGGAAGGCCCGGTTTCCCTGGACAAAACGGCCAGAATGGCCAACCTGGAGAACGAGGTGCGGGGCGTTGAGCGGATGAGCCGACAAATCCCAATGGGAATTTTGACAAGCGTGCGTGTCCATGCGTGTGCGCAGGTCCCCCAGGAGAGAGGGCTGAAAAGGGTTCCGCTGGCGTGGGAGTTCAAGGCCCAAGAGGACCGCCAGGACCACCTGGTAATCCCCTTCCGATCGTTTGTCCTCCACACTAAGAAGTGGCGTCTTCACATCCGACCCGCCAACCCGCCGCAGGTCCTCCGGGCCAGGGCAGATCGGGCAGCCAGGGCTCGTCGGGAAGACCTGGAAATCCGGGAGCACCGGGACGCCCCGGGGTTCCCGGCCCAGTGGGCTCTGCCGGGCCTCCCGGCTACTGTGACCAGAACTCCTGCGTGGGCTACAACGTTGGAGGTACGGCGTGAAGGCCGCCCGCAGGTTGAGATGTTTTGTGTCTGGAGTCGGCCGCGTTCTTCTTCAAAAGCGCTGGTGGGCCTGTCGCTCGCTCATCAAATTGCTCCTCCTCTTCCTGTCCCACTAACCCAATGGGAAGCTCTTCAAGTGTCTCGGTGATGTCTTGCTTTGGGGCTTACACTAACGGGGAAGTGCGGCCGCGCCGACTGCTGGAGCGAGTTGAGTGGCGTGACGGCGTCGCTGTTCCTGCAGTCCAGCTTCCGTCCAACATCTTCCCCAACTACGGCGAGGCGGAGGAGGTCGACCCCTACCGCTACTACCAGCCCGACTACCCGCCGCCGCGGCCTGTCCAAGACCCGGAGCTGGACACCGACCTCTCACAAGTGGATGAGGGGGCGGGGCCCGACAGGAGGCTGAGGAGAGGCGGCGCCAGGAAGTGACGTCAGCGCGAGGAGGAGGTCCGGCGGAGCGAGCGCAGCTAACACGTTTGTCATCTCTGCACACGCTGCTTGTCGTTCTCCAGCGCTTGCGGGAGGTCCGGAAGGCGCCGAGCCAATGGGCCGCAGATGAGGCCACAACCTCCGCATCTGATTGGCCGCCGTCCATAAATGTTGGCGATGGCGCTTGACATCCAGGAAAGCTTTGAACGAGCTTGTGGCAGTCAACGTAATTTATTTGGACGACTCCCTGTCCTGTTTGTCCACACAATAAAAGAATGACACAAAAGTCAGTCTCATGCGTCCTGACAGGAAGTTCGAGAGCGATGCTCGCATGCGTCGTCTTCATCATCCTTCATGTCCTCACCACTTCACGTCTTCGCCATCTTTTCACGTCTTCATACTCGAATGTTTTCTGTTCAAGTCCTCATGTTGTCACCACTTGTTTTTCTCTTTCCACCTTTGCCACATTTTTGTAGCTTCAGGTATTCACCTCTTCGCTATCTTTTCATGTATTCATATTCATGTTTCATGTGTTTGTCTCATTTCATGGCTTCATATCTTCATCTTTTCACGAGCCATCACTTTTCATGTCTTCATTTAATCGCCATCTTTTCATCCCCAGCTATGTGGTCACCTCTTCATTTTGATATCGTTCATATTCCCCACTCGTTTTCATGCGCTCACCTCACCCTTTGTTTTCATTGCGTCATCTCTTCCCGATGTCTACATGAGGACTTGAAGAGATGGCCCCTGTAGCCCCCCTGCGCTTCATGTGTTCACCAGGGCGCCCCCTTTCAGGAAGCTGCACGCTTTTGCCTCGGTTGCTAAGCAGCGTTGGCCAAGCTCTCCCCCTATTGGCTGCTGCTCGCTGCCTGGCAACCTCATCTGACCCCGTCCTCCAGAGACCACGCCCACCCGAACACGAGCACGAGGGCACGTGCACCACAGTTACAAAATCTTTTACAGCAGCAAAAAAAGTTGATCTGAAAAAAAAAAGGGGACAGGGATGTCTTTACGATGTGGCCAAAATATTGTACATTCACTAAAGTCGCCATCACGCTCGTCCCAGGGTCAGAGGTCGCGCAATGCACAGCACGTGTAGTTCTGTCAGCGATGTGCTTGTACGTCATCGGTCATAGGTGGACGCAAAAGGCCGCTGACGTCACGAGGCGAGGTGTGACGTCAGGCCGGAGACCTTTTGTCAACATCAAGATTCCGCGTTCTGTGAGGGGGCGGGGCCGTCAACTTGGCACAAATACAAATGATTGATGACGTCGCAGGTCACGTGACGTGTCGTGCAGCGCGAGGAGTTTGGTGTGCGCGTGTGTGTGAATGTGCGTGTGTATGCGCGCGCGCGCTCCCTCTCGCTGCTCCGATCCTTTGCTGCGACACGCGAGACGGGACGGCTTCACGCGACACCGCCAGGTAAGAAGCAAGAACACTCGCAACTTGTCGCGCCTCCGCTCGCCGCCATTTCCAACAACTCGTGGGCGCAAAAGTCAAGTTTGGCGAGTGGGCGTGCAGCTGGCAGCTGGCAGCCGCCGCCGCCTCTTTCCTCGCCGCTCGTCCGCCGGCTCGACGCTGCCCGCCCCTGCCCGGTCCGCCCGCTGGTTCGGTCGACGTCGGAGCCGAAGCGAGCGCACTCGCGCTCGCGCAAGTTGCTGTGTCGTCACGCCGCCGTTTTTCCTCTCGGGGGCCAACTTTCGTCGGCACCCCCGCCCCTTTGGTGACCCCTGCCTCCACTGGTGAAAGTGCATCCCGAATGTTAGCCGTTAGCTGCCTAGCTTCTACAGGGCGAGCGGGGAGGCTAACTTGTTTAGCTTGAGCGGTTCTGACGAGTCGCTCCGGTTCTGGTCGGCTTGTTTGCCGGGCCGAGCTTGCGGGCTCGCTCGAGTGCTTCTCCTCCTGCTCCTCCTCCTCCTCCTTCTCCTCCTGCTGGACGCCAGCGTGTGACAATGCTAAGCTAACATCAGACACGGGGTCATCCGAGGTAAACTCACACTGCGAGTGTTTTTCCGCGCTTTTAGATGTGTTTGTGGCATTTTGTGTGTTCATGTGTGACGTCGTGTCGATGTGTGTGTATGTTTTCATGGTCGTGTATACTTTTGTGTAAGTGTGTGTTTTTGTGTATCCGTGTTTGTTGGTGTACGAGTGTCTGGCTGCTTTTGTGCGTATGTGTGCCGTTTGGTCTTGCGGCGGCCACGAGCAAGGCAGCAGTGTCAAAGTCAGTTGTGTCATGTCACTTTGAGTTTGTTGCGGTGGCGCAGGTGTCAAATGTGGCCGCCACACGTCTTCTCGGGGTTCGAGCAGGACTCCAACGTCGGTCGGAGTGACGTCACCGGGTCCGTGTGGGGAAGCGTGTGGAAAGGCGTGGCTCGTCACCCAAAATTGGGCGGGTGTTTTTTGGGGGGGTAAACTGTCACGCCGTTGAGAATGTTGTGGTCAGTTTGCGGAACAAATCGAAGGGGGCGACTTGAATGGCGTTCAAGGATGAGGTCGCCTTTGTTTGGCTCCAGTTTTTGTTGTTTGGATCTTTGGGCCAAGTGGGCAGAGTCAGGCGTGTCTCACACATGCTTGAGTCGGACGGCAGAAACTTTTCCTCCCTCCGCGCGCAAATGTCAACTTGTTCCGATTTTTCTTCCGCCGTGTCGTCCTTTCATCTTGTGACGTGCCGGTGCGTCAGGATGGCGGCCAATCAGATCGCACTTCTCCTTGTTCAGGCACGCTCATCTGAAGGCATTTTTGAATTTGGGGGCGGGCACCCGGCAACCCACCTGAATTTTTTTGCAGACAGATGCCGGTTCTGATATGACTTGATTTGAAAAGTAGGAAATAAATGACACCACTTGTTCTTTTGTCCACTGGGTTAAGGTGACGCTAATCCAACGCAAGAATCGTAACAGCAAGAATCGTAACGGCATGGTCAGGAAAGATGCAGATCGGATTGACCGCATTCAGAGCTCCATCTAGTGGACGAGTGGCACAAGTGCACCGTCTGTGCAACATTTCCCGTTTGGTAAGCAATTGGCAACCTGCTGTGGATTTCGAAAAGGACTCGCTGATGTGATTGTGGGCAAAGACGTTTGTGGCGTGAACGTTGACCGGCACGTAACGAAGCCAACAAAGACGCCCGAGTGGAGCCGCGTGTTCTCTCGTTGCTCGCCGTTTGTCAATAAAGGTGACTTTGCCACCTGATTTTCCTCGTTTCCTACTTTGAGGTGACACAAAAGCAGAAAACGGTTTCCTCAAACTCACTATTCCGCCCGGCATGTTTATTTTCTCCGCTTTTTGGCAGTGACTTTTTGGGTGAAACCAGCACATGTTGATTACAAAAGAACCGAAGAAGCTTGAAAGTTTCTTTTGACGGGTCTTCAAATGCTCGACGGCGGCTGAAAGACGGGCGAGTTGCCTTCACGAAAAGGACCCAATCGCCGGCAATCGCGCCACAGCTCCCGGCAGCTGCCTTGGCCACGCCCCCTCCAAGCTAACAAACATCCAACTATTTCCAGATCAACTCGTTTGAACAAAAGCGCCCAAAGGGAGCCAAGAAACTCCAAGTAAGCAGCAATCCGCCCTCGCGTCCCGCAAGATGGCCGCCGGACGCGGCACGCGCCTTTCACGCACCAACATGCCTGCGCATTGTCTTCGGGAGGGCAGGTCTCGCTTGGTTGGACCCGATCTCCGCTGGGCCCGCCGGGCGGCCTGCGTCTGTTGCTAAGGCGGGTTGCCATGGAGACGAGCACGGAATGTCACGTGAGCGCAAGTTGCGAAGGCTTCGCGTGTTGCGGATCATGTCACCTTGCGACCCTTCACAATAAAAGACGCGGTTGAAGACTTAAAATACCAATTCGTCGTCTTGCGGGTTGGCGGTGCAACAATTTAGCGATCAAATGAATTCACAGCTAATTTGACGAAATCTTCTCAGCTTTTGATAGTCAGCCCTGAAAAACAGACGATTTGATTGGTCATCTTTGTGATAAACAAAAATAGGACTTTTGCAAATACGTGGAACAAACATGAATTGAAAGCTGAATGGAGTGTGAAAATAAGGACCGCTTTAAGTTGATGTGCACTTTTTCCATGTTGAGACAACCGGCACGTCTGACTTTTGACCTTGTAAGAATGCAAATGGAATTGCTGCTTCGGCGGCGGCGGCGGCGGCGGCGGCGGCGGCGGCGAGCTCCTCATGGCGTCTTTTGCTTTGTGTTCTTGCAGGCTCGTTAAGACGTGCGCCACCACAGGCTCCACCCACTGGCATCAAGCTCCTCCCCTTAGAGGAAGTTGGGTAAGTAGCAGGCTCTTCCTGGCAATTTGTGTGCGTGCAGGATTTGAACAGGGCCAAAAGGTCCACTGCGATGGTGCGCCCCCTGCAGGCTCAAACAAGCTTTTGCGTGACTTCCAAGCTGGAAAGTCCTTTTATCCGTTGAGCAAATCCATTTTCCCAAATTCAACACATGTCTATTCCGTCTTGAAAAAAACCCAACCTTTTTTTCTTCCACTTATTTCATTCCAACCGAAATCACGTCATCAAACAGACTGTTAAGGTGTCGCGTGTGCCTTGAAGGGGCGTGTCTGGATTCTGTCATGTTGGCGATGCAATCGGTTGAGCGTCTTGCACATGCTCATTGCGAGTGTTTTCATTTCGCGGACCCCTTCGTCACGCTCACGGGACTTTGATCTCGTCCACCCTCAAATGTCCACATGAGATCGATCTCTTTGCAGTGACTCGGGCGCGAGTCACATGACGTCTGATCAGTTACGCACAAGTAGGGCGGGGCAATAAATGGAATTCATTCGATACATCGTCATTTGAAAAAAACGTGTTCTAAATCAAATGTTGTCTTTTGCAAGCCGTCCTTCTGTTGTGTTCCACTCAAATGTTTTTGTGTCAGAATGCCGGACGGCTGCTTTGCGAGACGTGCTTGCGGCGGCGGCAACAAAACGACTTCATTGTGGCATTTGAGGAAAAGCCGTCAATGTTAAGTTGATGTCAAAACTCATTTAGAATCGATTGTTGTCTGAACGTTTTGCACGCAAAAGATTTTTGAATACATGAAAGCGTGAATGAAATGTTTGATGGCTTTGTTCAAATCGCAATCGTCTGCAAAAATATGGCCCAGCGACACACAAACACGTTGTCAGAAATGTGCACGGAGAAGCTCGAAGGGAATTTTGCTGCTGACGCACTCAAAGCCGTGCGTGCGTGCGTGCGTGCGTGCGTGCGTGCGTGCGTGCGTGCGTGCGTGCGTGCATCATGCATTGGTTTGCATGTGTGTTGTGTGTCATCATTTGTTGTGTTCATTTGTGTGTAAATGTGCGAGGGTTTTTCTGTTGCTGTGTGTGTGTGTGTGTGTTGTAATTGTAATTGTTTCTGTTTGTTTTTGTGTGTGCGTGCACAAATGTGAAAGCAGCCCGAGTACGCGATGTGCAGCCAAACTATTTGCTGCGCTGCAGCGCAGGGGTGTCCAAAGAAGCAATGCACTCACCCCAAAGTGGAGAAAACTATTTCTAGGGAAGCTTTATTGATCGTAGTTGTGATTGTCTTCATTCTACTTTTTGTGATGGGTCAAATATGTGTGGCCCCGCCCCGCCCCGCTTCACCCCAGCAATACAGTTCACTATTGGGGCCCCAAAGTCGGTGGCGCACGGTGTCATTAAAGTCGACGCCAACGTGTGTTGAAAGTCACGTTGCTCCGCTAAATCTTTGCTTTGCCGTCACGCCGTCGCCATGAGACTCGGCCCGTTGCCATGGAAACAACCCAAACTGCACTACTGGGAGAGGGCGAGCGTGCGTGCGTTTAATGAATTTAATCATCCTCTTTTCATCATTAAATGGATTTTTTTTTCGTGGTTCCTGCCAGCAACAGAATCTTTCTGCTGCATGAAGGAAGGTCCAATCAGTTTGTCGCTCATCACTTCCTGTTTGCTGAGGGCCAATCACTTCCTGTGCGTGCGTGCGTGCGTGCATGCGTGCGTGCGTGCGTGCGTGCGTGTTGCTTAGCATTGTGTGATGCCACATTGTGTCTCTTCTGCTGCTGTTGCTATGGTAACATCAACACAGCCCCAACCCCAAATAACATCACACACACACAGGCGTGTTCTTCATCATGTGAAGTCATGCAAATGAAACCTAATCAAGTTTGTTAAGAGCCCAAATGATCAAAGGAGGTTTTTTGGAGAGGGGGGGGCGCGATGGGGGTAGAAGACTTGTCATCTTCCTCTTCTCATCTTCCTCCTCTTCAAATCATCCTCCCAGCTGACAGGCCGCCGCCCTCTTCAAGCCAACGACTGTCAAGCATGTGATGATGTCCTGATGCTGATTGGCTGGCTTGACTCGAGGTCGCCTTTCCGGAGGTCAACTTCGGTTTGCCAATCGCGATGATGAATAATCAGCACATTTGTGCGCAAATGATGGGCAAGTTGGATACTTTTGGTCACTCTCCACTTTTTATTTTATTTTCCAAATAATTGATGACTATAAAGTCCGAATATAAAGCATACCAACATTCTGACTTTGATACTGTACTTGCATAAAATACTTCGGTACTGGAACGGTACCTTGACAAAACTCTAAAACGTCAGCAAAAGCAGCAAAGTTCAACCTGACAAAAGAACTTCAAATTCAGATTTGTTATTTGGGAATAATTACAAATGTTGGGATGTATATTCATACCATTTCATGCCATATTGTTGACGTTTGTCTGCGTTTGATGTCATCCGTTTGAAATATTGGCACTAGAGTGGCGCTCAATGTGACCTTGAGGGCGCTCAATGTGACCTTGAGGGCGCTCAATGTGACCTTGAGGGCGCGCGCGTCTCTGCTCTTCTCCACTTCGTTCCCAATTTCGTCAAATGCGTCATCAAATACGACAAAGTGGGAACAAAATAATTCACACTCAAAAACGCGTCGTCGGAGCTTTTTCTATGCATAGCTGTGATTTCCTACCGTGCGCCTGTTCATTGAACGCACCTCGAGTCCACTGCAGGAAGGATTGCTGCTGTCCGCTCTTGTTGCAAAACGTTTCTAAAAGTCAACATTGAAAAGCACGCGTGTGGATTGAAAACATGCTTGCGCGCTCCCGCGGCGCCTTGATTAGCGCGTCATGCTTCTCGAGGTCCAGCGGGCGCTTCAGTGCGTCAAGCCACCTTCCTGCGCCGTCTCGCACCGCCGCTGAAAGGGGCGTGTCGCTCGAGACAGGCGGCCTGCCTTTGAAACTGCGTTGGCGGCCTGTCTGGTATTTATTTTTTGTAAGTAGCGGCACTAAGAAAAAATGATACCGAACCCTTCTTGACGGCAAAACGTCAAGGTGTACGGTACTGGTACCGGTATCGCGTGCAGCAGACGGCTTCCAACTAAGAGGCCCGTTCCAAAAACGAGCTCGGTCTTGTTGGCGTTTGGTCTCCGCAAAATGGCAAGTGACTATCTCTCTTTGTCTCGCGCAGGTCTGGAATGACCCCTCACAAAGTCCCGGTCAGCTGACATCGCACCGCCGGTGCCGATGCCAAGCGCAGCCCGGGTCGGCACCCCAGCACACTCGCCCGCCTTCTTGCGCTGGCCCCGGCCAGGCCAACGCAGTCCACGAGAAGCGCTCGAAGCCAACGCCCCGCTGACGTCAGCCCGGCGTCACCGTCACCCTGAAGGTCGTTATGCCCGGTCGCAGAAAGTCCTCGAACCCCTGCATGGTCCAGGTCCTCGGACCGAGTGACCCCAAGGAGACCCTGGATGCGGAATTTTTGGACATGGAAATGCCCGAAGACAATCAGATGGACCGGTCTGAGCCCTGTGAGGCAAGCCATCAGAATGCGGAAGGTCCGGACCAGGAACATTTGCACCCCCCCGAGACGTTAGGACAAAAGCAGTCGGGTGAAGAAGACGAGCAGGGAAATGAATTGCCGTCTCAATCTGACCTGGAGGCTCACAAGAGAGAGTCCAAAGACTACGCGTGCAAATGTTGCCCCTTCTGGTGTCCCAACCTTAAAGACTTTAAAGCCCACGTGGACTCGAGCCACCCCAACGTGATTCTTAATCCGCTGTATCACTGCGCCGTTTGCGACTTCAACAGCAAAAAGTTTGAGCTTCTCACAGAGCACAACAAGAACCTTCATCCCGACGAGAACAACTTCCAATTCAAGAGGATCAAGAAGAACAATCAGACCATCTTGGAGCAGACGATCCGATTTGAGGGCCGTCCCCATCCCGAAGAACAATCTGGAAGTCACACTTCCGTCTTCCCGCCCCGCTTATCTGCCACAGCGACGTCGCCAGACGCCATGCAGGGTCTCCACAGGGGCGGCCCGGTCTCCATCCAGAAGGATCCCGTCGCGGCGCTCCATATCAACGGCACCGTCATCATTCCCGAGCCCTCCGTCCTCCGAGACCTGGGCCACGTCACCCCCGTGCTGCAGCGCCCGCCCAACTACAACTGCCAACCCAAAATAGCCGTTCCTCTGAACAGCAGCAAGTACAACCCGTCCTTGGACCACAACCCGACTCTGATCACCTCCTTTAACGGGTTCCCCTACCCGACGCACGCCGAGCTGTCCTGGCTGACGGCCGCCTCCAAGCACCCGCAGGAGCAAATCAAAGTTTGGTTCACCACCCAGCGGCTCAAGCGGGGAATCACGTGGTCCCCGGAGGAGGTGGAAGAGGCCAGGAAGAAGATGTTCAACGGTTCCATCCCTGCGGCCCGTCACACCTTCACAGCCCCGGCTCCCGGTCTCGCCTCTGCGACGTCCGCCGCGGCCTCCCAGCGGGCCCCCGCGGAGCATCCTTCGCATACGGCCGTCTCACGTTGCGGCACGGTCCCGTTCGCCAGCCACGTTCCTGCTGGAGTCGCCGTCAGCTCCGGCCATGCGCTCAAACGGTCTCTGATGGCTCACTGTGGCCCCGAGTCCAAGAGACCCGTCATGGCAGTCGCCCCTAGCCAAGGAGACCCCAAAGACCAGGGCTTTCTGGCGCCCTCTCAAAAAGACAACCACCCGATGGCTCCGCCGGCAGGAGTTGCGCCCTTCGCAAGCGAGATGAGGAAGTCGCCCCCCGCTGCTGTGCCTTTGATGACGTCATCATCATCATCATCATCTTCGTGCACCAAAGGGAAGCTTCTCTCTTTGTCAGGAAACCCCAAAACCAAACCGGCGGTGTCACTGTCGTCCATCGTCTTTCCCGAGTCCTTAACGAGGCCAACAATCGCGCCGCCGCCCATCTTCGCCCCGCCATTTCCAAGCTCGTTGTTTCTGCCCCACCTTTCCAAAGACAAGCTTCCCGACACTCTGCCGGCCGCCAACGTGACCTTCCCAGATTCGCCTTCACTCGTCACCCCTCAGGCACGGAGGCCCCCCATCATCCAGTCCGCGCACACGCCGGCCAAAGTCCCCGCCGGCATCCCGAGACCAGAAGCGCAGAATGCGGACGAGGAGGCCGGTTTGCACGGAGCCGCGATGGGCTTTGGCAGCGGGACGTCCTCCAAGTGTTCTAGCGCCGTGCCGGCACCCACGCACAGCAACGGGTTGGCCCAAACGGAGGGCGGCAAGCTCCCGCTTGTAGATTCCCGGCAGAAGTCCTCGGTGCTGACTCACTTCCCGCTGCTGGAAAGAATGAAGGGCAAGACGGCGCAGCAGCTGAAGATTCTGGAGGAGCATTTCCTGAGGAACAGCTTCCTCTCTCGCGGCGACGTGGACCTTCTGGCGCTGGCCACCGGTCTGTCCCACCGGGAAATCAACGGCTGGTTTGCCGAGCGCCGGGCACTCCGGGACAACCTGGAACTCGCCCTCCTCAACTCGATGGGCACAAAGAGGGCGGAGCCGGACAGCGAGGCGCCGCCGCTCCTTAAGGGGATTCACAAGCTCAGTTTTGCTGCGGAGGATGGTAAAAGCGGCTCCATGCCTCGTCCCCGCTTCGTTCCAAATTCTTGCTCGGCGGTGGCCGCGCTGCCCAAGGAGCATTTTGCTCAAAGCGAAGGGACGACGCCGTCGGAGGTTTGGCCCGGACTGGCCCGCGTGGACCTGGCGCGCTGGTTCTGCGATAGCCGTTCAACACTGCACGCTGACTTTTTCCACAGTGGAGGAGGTGCGGGGCTCCCAGACAAAAGTGCTGCGTCCAGCTGCCAGGAAGGAGGAGCCGAGGTTCTGGAGGCGGAGCTGGGCTGGCTGATGGAACAGCATGCCAGCGGCCTGAGCGCGCCGCAGCGTGACGAGCTGCAAGACCGTCCGGCTGGCAGGTAACCTCTTCTCGACCGCTCACGTCTTGCCAAATTCTTTCTTTCGCCGCACTTGCAACGTCACAGTGAAGCTCCGCCTCTTTGACGGTCACCTGTTTTCCATCGCCTTTTCTTGTATCAACGTCGTTTTTTTGGCTTGAGAAATTGCGCATCACCTGGCCCTTTGCTTGGCGCACAGCGTTTTGCTCCTGAGCAGCTGCGGCGGGATCGCTAATGTGGCCAAACATGAGTCCGAGCTCACGGTCGGCTTTGCGTCCGACGTGGCTTATCGCGGCCCCTGCGGCGCCAACAGGCCCGAAACAACACCGCCGCGGACGGGACCGCTTCAAAGTCCCGTGGCTGTAAATGCTGCGAACGCTCGAGCAGCCCAGTCCCACCCAAGATGGCCGCCCTGTGGCGACGTTACTTCACATCTCAGACTTGTTTATGCTGCTAACGCAACAAATGCTAACCAATCATTTGTTAATTTTTCTCAACGCGGTTTAGTTTCTCGCTCGATAAGTCATTTGGGAATATTCCCATTTCTGAAATGAGGAATATTCCTGCAAAATCTTTCTACGCTTGCCGTCCGTTTGTGAAGGGATGTGCGTTCGCTCGGCTCATCAGAACGTCCGACACGCGTCCCGATTGAAGTTGCTGCTCGCTTACGAACATCCGCGCGACTTTCGCCATCAAATCCCTACAAAATCTCCTCAACTGGCGTTTCCACCGCATGCGGTCGGCATCCTGGCGCGCCCGCTGCATTTTTTGTCCCCAATCTTTGATTTCGAAGGGGCCCCATATCCAAATGATTTGTGCCAGTGGCCTTTGAACCATTGCTTGGCGGGCGTGTGCGCTCTGCGTGCCATATTTGAATAATTTTGCTCCACTCTCACACAAAGTGGATCCGCGTTTGTGCCCAAAATAGCGGCGGCGGGTCTTGGCGGCGCCCCCCTGTGGTGCCGAAGCCATGAAAGCGTCACGTTGACAAACGATTGAAAACGATGGCAGCTGTCGGCATCATCAGTCGGAGAGAAGCGGAGGCGGGAGTGATGGCCGACGTTTGCAACAAAAACGACCCCACCCCCCACCACCGTTCCTCCATCTTTTGCGGAGGAACTATCCAGGTGTACATTGTGACAATCTGTTTTGTGTGTGTGTTTTCCAGGTGCGAATAACACCAATCAATCATCTGGACACGTGGAGGACGACGCCGCGTTGTGATTGGTTGCCATCACCCGTCTCCGATAGACAGGAGGCGTGTCCCTAAACCATTGCTACAGTTAGCTGCTGCGGCTAACGTGCGCTAACGCAATCGCTCAGGTTGGCTCTCCATTTTTTGTCAGCGTGGGCGGGGCTGGCAGCCATTTTTTATTCCCCAATGTGCTTATGTTGAATTTGGGACTTTTTCTTTCTTTTTTTTTCCCTTCTTTTTTTGGGGGGGGGAGGTCGCCATGAACTACAACACACTTTTGGCACTGCCCCCTAACCTCCTTGCTGTAAGTAGCTTTAGCCACACCCACTCTCACGTGCATGTGTGCACATTTGTCAGCGTGTACATAGTGTGTGTGTGTGCGTGCGTCGACGCGCTAAGAACAAAACTGCCTAACCAGTTTTTGCCAAAGTCCAATTTTTGCATAATTTTGTCTCTTCGTATTCCCAGCAGATATAGAAAAAAAATTCTGACAAAAGACCAGTTAGGAACTTTTGTTCTTAGTGTGTGAGAGAGAGAGAGAGAGAGAGATTCTTTTGTTTTCAAATGATGTGCTTGAAAACAAAAGAATGGCGCACGCGCACGTGCTGGCAATACTTGAGTGAGTTGTTGATGTGAGCGTTTCCTGGACTTGCGCCCGCCACTCCCCTGCTGAGGAGGGAAGCGAGGGGGAGGGGCTTATAGCCAGCCGGGTGGTGGGGGGAGGGATCATCCCCCAAAAAAAGCAATTTAGTTTGAAGTGCTGTTTCGTCGTCACATTCGAGCCGGCCAGCTTCCTTTGGTCTTGCGTGGCGTGCACGTAACACGCCACAAACATGTCACGTGTACACGCTCCGCTTCTTTGCTAACACGCGAGTGCGTTCGTCATGTGACACAACTGGACCAAAACGCGGCCCAAGAAGTCCTTCTGCTTCCAGCACACGTACACACACACGCATGGTGTGTACTTTTGTGCAGGGATGCGATACTCAACGCGTGCACTGGCAATGGTGCAAATGCGCCGATACCCCGACAGCGATACCGCTTCAGCAGCCTGACGTCTTCTGTTCTGCCTCGCTGGAAACGTTTGTTGGATAGGGAAGCGTTTGCTAGCTCAATGCGCACACATCATGCGGAAGGCCAAAGACGGGCAACAAAATTCAAACCTTTATTGAATATTCCAAGACAAACGGCGAAAGATGACAGAACAAAACTCGCAGACGGATGAACGGGAGCAATCGGACGAACCTTGTGACGAAATTCAGTCGCACAAGCGCGCCCGCCTTGGAAAGGGCAAGCGGCCGTCAAGACGGCACAATCTGTTGAGCTCAGTGATGCAAAACACAAAAAGTTGGTTGTCAGTTTGCACTCTGTGATTGGCTGGCGACCAGTCGCGGGCGTACCCGGCCTCTCGCCCAAAAGTCAGCTGCGATAGGCGCTGCTGCTAATCCGGCAAATGAAGTTGAAGTTATTCAGGACAACGTTCGAAAAGACAAAATGGCGACATGACTGCGTCGCGTCACTACTTTTGTGTCCTTTGACTCGATGAATGTGGAAGTGCGCTCGCTCGCTTCCAATGGCGTGTCGTCATGACTTGTGATGGCGCGGCATGAATGTTGATGCTAAGATAGCGCGCACATGCTAATTCATTAGCATCTGATTCCTATCAGTTAACATTTGGACCAGGCCAGACCTTTCCTCGCACGCGCACACGCACACACGCTGCTGCTTCTATTAGCCGACGCCTTTTTGTCTCAAGCGTCACTTTTGGCTTACGTTTGTGTCGTCCTCCAATAAAACGCTTTTTACACCGCCATCTTGTGCTTGCTATCTTTTAGGCACTTTGATGGGACGATGAGAAGCCTTTTGAAAAAGTGCGCAGCCAAAACGTTGAACTCTTCCAAATTTGTCATGAAACAAAAAATGCAGTTGAGTTTCCCCCAGAATGATGTGCATGCAACGTTTGTCCACTAGAGGGAGCATGGTTGCGGAGCCGCTGATGCGATGGCCACCACGACGGATTGGCGCGTTGTTCTGTTGCCGCTGCCCAAGATTTTGCTTTGCCAGCTTCTCGCCATCCGCAGCAAGTGGAGCTGGAGGCCAGTATGTCCGCCATTTTCTCAAAGCTGGAGGCCAGTATGTCCGCCATTTTCTCAAATCCAACAAATACCAACTGGAAAACATCAAATGTTCGGCCTGAATGCATCGGGACCACAAAAGTAGCTATTTTATCACGAAGCCGCAACGCTGACAATAAGATTTGGTATTGGGGGGGGGGGGGGGGTGGTCATTGTGGAAAATGCGTTGACATTGAAACAAGTATTGGCATTGTGAAAGGTTGTATTGGAAAATAAAACATAGACATAAAAAAACAAAACCTTTTCTTTAAGCATATTTTTGGGGGTCTTTTTCAATGCCAATCTGCACATTAGGAGTTCCTGGTGTACTGTTGCCTTTAGCCAACAGAGGGCGCGCTCTTTTAAAAAGCTGGAAGGTGTTCTCGCTTCTCTCAAAGCCCCGCCCCCAACCACAACCCCGCCCCCACGTTAAAACACTGCTCATAAATTGAAAATGAAAAAAAGAGAAGTGAAACTGAAAATCTGACACTGGGGGGGTAAAAAAAAATCTGCAGATTGGCATTGAAAAAGACATAATACAAAAAAAATATGCTTCAAGAAAATTGTGTTTTTTTAATGTCTGTATTTAATTTTTCAACAACCTTTTACAATGCCAATACTTGTTTCAATGTCAATGCACCTTTTTCAACAATCACACAAAAAAATCCAATATCAAATCTTATCGTCAGTGTTTTGGCTCCATATTTTATCAACTGTAATTATTTTTTTTTTAATAAATTCCTAATTGTAAATTTTTCCTGCCAAATATGTAAATGTGCATTGGCCTCCAAGAATCCGAATCGTTTCGGGGCCCAACGTCTTTCCTTGCCGCGTGCGTGCGTCAGGACGGCTTTGATTGATTGTTGAACTTCTGTATTGATCACACGAGCGGCTGCTAGCATGTTAGCGTCTGGCGTTGTCTTTTCCGAAAAGGCGGCGAGCGAGTCGGGAACAAAAGGAGACGCAAAGACGAAACGTTAGCGTGGCGATCAAAGGCGAGAAAAGTTGAAGGTGACTTTGGTTCCCGGCAGACGAGTTCACGTTGACGAGTTTGTCACGCGAGCGCTTTGATGGCGCCGACTTGATTTGTCTGCTTTTCAAGTGAGAGTCACGCTCGGCGTCCCCGCGAGGTTGGCCGCCGTTTGTGATCACGCTTCCTGTCAGGATGGCGGCGCTTGGCTGGCGCTTTCATCAGCCGCCGTTTCAACGTCGCGGCAAAAGCAAAGCGTCTCGCCAGCAAAAGCGCCTTTTCTCCGTTTGGCCTCGGGAGCCCGCCAGAGGTCCGTCGCACCGCCTTCTAAGTGGCGTGCGACCTCCAGCACGCGGGCTGGACGGCGGCACGTATGCGTCACGGCCTTCATCATTATGGGGTGCAAGTTGGCTCCAGGTCATCCCCGAGGGCCCCGCCCACTGGGCCCCGCCGGGACCCGGCCAGCCCGACGGGTAGGGGCGCGTGAGGCCCAGGCAGGCTCCTCCGGGAGTTGTCTCTCGGCGCTTGGGGAACGTCAGCAGACGACAAACGCTTAGTGGGAAGTGACAGACTCAAACGGCGCTTTGAAGAGCGGCAGACGCCGGCTGAGTTAATGCAGGTTAATGCCGACGCTATACATCAAACGGCAACATGTCGACGGCGTATACGCTTTGTACAACGGCGCCGTCTTCAAACCTGTAGCCGCCGCCACACCTGTTCTGATACGCCGATGTGGCGGCACGGGCCTTCTGCCTGCCAAATGGCTTTTGCTGACGGTCCACATTTGAATGGCAGCAGGCCAACGGCGTCGGCGACTTCGGCGAGCTTGGCTGTGCAGTGGCCCGCATCGAACCCTCACCCGGTGACGGTCAAACATGAGTTTGTCAAAACAGCAAAGAAGCGACATGTTATTTCCAATTTTTTATTTTCCACAAGGAAGTGGTCAAAGCCAAGAAGGAGAATAAATAGATACGTGCTAAAAATGGCTTCAGGAAACAGGAAGTGCGTGCAGAAAAAGAAAATGAGAAGCTGGCATCTCAAGTGCTTTTTGTTCCAGCGGGAACGTGTTGAGTGCACCGTTGCATTCTTCTCGTCTTTACCTCGTGACATTGTCTGGGTGTGTGGGTTTTTTGTTTTTTTTTGGGGGGGGGGGGGGGGTGATATTCTCATGCTATTCGCATGTTCCAACGACAGAGGTCCGAGGGTGACATCATACAAAAACCTTTCAAAAGGGTCTTTTGAATGAATGAGACCAAAAGGAAAAAATGTGGCACAGGAAGTGCGTTTCCCACATCGTCCGCTGTCTTGTCAATAAAGTTGTCTGCCATGGTTGCTGAAGTGGAGGCCAGATGGTGATGGCAAACTTTTGTCCATCTTGACATAAGTGCAAGTTGACTGGGATACGATGGCACAGAGTGGACTTCCTTTCACAATAAAAGCCCCGCCCATAAATGGGAGCAATATTTGAAGTGTTGTTCATTCAACGTGGACTGAATGTTGAAAAGCAGAGAAGCTCGGGAACAATCCCGCCACCATAAGCTGTCCGCAATGTTCTTCCCAAAACAAACGATGCGTCCTTCAGCCATGTTGGCGAAGCAGCCACGAGTCCTGTCTCTTATTTCGAAAGGCGCGGAGGGGCGGGGGGACGCAGCACCGAGCGTCGTCTCACGTTGGACGCTCGGATTGGTTGGCGCCAGGAGATGCTTCCTGGATCATGTCCTCCTTTTGATCTTGGCCGTCGTTGGCCTCCGCCTCGTCTTCACTGGCCGCTTCCACTTCCTGCTCCACTTCCTGTTCGAGGTCGCTGAAGGGCTCCTTCCCCTCGGCCAGCCGGAATCCCACCTCGGAGAACCATTCCCGGATTTGTTGCTCGCTCATGTCCGACTTGGCCGCCAAGTCGTCCAGGTGCTCCTCGCTCAGAACTCGCTGCTGGAGGAAGTAGGCCCTGAGGAACGCCTTCCCGCTCTTGGCCTGCGCGTCCACACAAACAATCGTGTTCAACTTGTATGAAGTGGAGGACCTCACAAGAGCAAACGGACCCCTGCTGACGTTTTTGGACTGATTTGCTCCTTTCTTTCTTTTTGTGGGACAACAAACGTCCCTTTGCTATAACTTGGCGCTCCCTCCAAAGACGGCAACGCCAACTAAGCATGTCTAAAGCGCCGGCGACAAAAGTGAGTCCACCCTCTCAAAAATTCATGGAAAAAAATGGATACAGTTGAAATGGCAAGTTTGTCAAGTTTGGTCGATATCAAAACATGCTTTTAGGTCCACGGGCTCTTTGCACAAATCCACCACTTCCTGAACTCGGCGCCGCTCCTTCATTTCCCGCCTCATGATCGGATCCAGGTGCGCCTGACCTCGGTAACCACGACGACAATGGCCAGACGCACCTGGATGAATCCGTTTTTTCAATCATGAAAGGCAGGAAATGAAGGCGTGGTCTTGAGATTTGTGCGAGAGCCCGTGAGGAGGACGAAAATCCATTTTCATCTGCTCAATGCCGGAATAATGAAGGATTTTGATGTCTTGTTCCCCAAGAGGCCAGTACGGCGTCACGACAACCCGCGAGACCACGAGCGAGCAAACGCGTCCATTCGAGGGTTGGTGAAAAGCGCAAGTGTGCAAAATGTGGAGGCCTGATTGACTTGAAAGTTGGAATTTCGTTGGTGTGAGACGCGCGTGTGCTTCTTCGTCTTCGTCTTCTTCGTCTTCACGCCAAATGACTTTCACTTGCGGCCATCCAAATGGATTTGTGCCTGCGTGCTGGATGGGAACGTTCGACAAACACTTGTTGCTTTTGCCGGTGTTCATGCTTTGGCGTCTGCCTACGGGCCGATGTTTTATTTTTCACAAGCGCAAACGAACGATGAGAAAATGTGGAGATTGTGCGACGCAAATGGAACCATTTTGAGGTTATGGCTCGGATTTGCCGTTACCGATCCCTCCACTAGGGTGCGCTGGCTCTTGTGAGATTTTTGCGTGTGTGGACACGACCGACCTTGCTGGGCGCGAGCGCGTCCTGCTTCCCGGCGTGCGGCCGCCGCGTCCTCCTGGACCAACCCCGGAAACGCTTTCTGGACTTCTTGGGCGTCCTGGCGGCTCCGTCCAGCGAGGTCTGGTCCACCTGCGGAGAAGAACAAAGCGGGTCGGTCCGGCACTTGTGCGCGTTGCGGCTTACACGTGTCCGTCTCCCGACCTTGCCGCTGTGGTAGAGGTCAAACCACTTGAGGTTGCTGTTCTTGGCGGCATAGCGCGTGTCTCCAAACCAGTTGACCACGTAGTTCCTCGGCAGGCCGCAGTCCTGCGCCATCTTGTCGTACTCGTCGGCCGTCGGCCATCGCGAGCGCACGAAAGCTTTCTTGAGGATGTCCAGCTGCGCCGGAGTTTTCTTGAGGATCCTGCGGCCGGCGGGGGGCGCGGCCTCCCCGCTCCCCCCCTTGGGCGCGCCGCCCTTGCGCCTGTCGCTGAACCAGGCGTCGACCTCGCGTCGCGTCAGCTTGGTCTGCGCCCGCAAGCGCGTCAGCTCGTCGTCGGACGGCGTGTCGCATTTGCGGAAGCTGGACTCCAGGACGAGGAGCTGGCCCGACGTCTTCTCCTTGAACTTCTGCGGCGTGAAGTCCGGGAAGGCGTGGCGCATTTTGCTGCGGCGGTCCCTGGGGCCGCGGGGCGGGCCCTGGCCGGCGCTCGGCGAGGAGTCGCCCGTGTCGTCGCTGGAATCGATGACGATGGCGGAGGCGGAGTTGTCGTCGCCGTCGTCGTCTTTGCCGTCGTCGTCTTTGCCGTCGCCGTCGTTCCCGCCGAGCCGGCCGCCGCTGTCGTGGTGCAGGTCCCTGGAGTTCCTCTGGTTGTAGCGCGTGTCGCTGAACCACTTCTTGATGGCGCGCTTGGACAGCCCCGTGACCTGCATGAGGCGGGAAATCTCCACGTCGGTGGCAAACTGGCGCCGGCCGTAGCTGGCCTTCAGCTCGGCCAGCTGCTCTTTGGACTTTTTGGGTTTGGAGGCGGAGTCAAGAGCAGCGGACGAAGAGGCCTTTTCCGCGCGGGACTCGGCGGCTTGGGCTCGCTTGGCGTCCACGCCGGTGACGGTCAGTGTGACGGGGGCCGCCACGGGAAGGCCGGCGCCCGCTCCGCCGCCCACCTGCGCCAGGAGCAGCCCCGGCTGGCCCACGATCTGACACGTCTGGAAGATGGACTGCAGGCCGTTGGCGGCCATGTTGGCGGCCATGTTGGCGGCCATGTTGGCGGGGATGACGGTGATGGTCTGAGGGAGCGTCTGGACGCTGCCGTTGGACTTCCTCCTGCGAGCCTCCTCCACCTGCCGCAACAAGTACGACACATCACATGTTGATGAATATTGCGGACGTAAACGCCTTCTCTTGGCGAGACCAGAAAAAGGAAATAAATCAACAATGGCCGACGTGATCACACTTATTGATTGCATCTTCAGTTGACTTGTTTAGATTTTGCTGATTAAATACATTTGACTTGTTCATATTCAAATGTTTTCTAAGGTATGAATTGTATTTCCAACATGGCTTCAGCTGACGCGGGTTGCACTGCACTTCCTGTCACCAAGCCCAAAGTACAGGTCATTGGATCCAGCAGGTTGTGACGTGATCCCGGTACCGACCTCGTCCGGGGTCCAGCTGATGCCGTGTTTCAGCCTCTGGGCGGAGAACCAGACTTTGACATTCTCCTCGCTGAACTTTGTCTGCGACGCCAGCGCCACGATCTCCGACGGTGACGGGTAGGGAAACCTGCGTGCGGGGGTCAACAGGTCACAACGCTGGAACGGGACCGCCGGGCTGATGCGACCACCCCACCCACCTACCTGCTGTAGGCACCCAGCAGGAGGACATTGTTGTCCATGGCGGTGTTGTAGGCCGGGATGCTGCTGATGGGGATGAGGAGCTGGTTCTGATTCTGCTTCTGCAACGCCGACAGGACCTGGGCCAGGGTTTCGGCCGGGAGGGCGCCGCCCCCGCCGCCTTTGACGTGCAGCACGTTGGAGCCGTTGATCAGCAAAGTCTGCTGCGCCCCCGTCTGGATTTGCAGCGGCGCCGATATGGGGAGCAGTCGAGGGGCGGCGCCGCCGGTCCCGGGGGCCGATGGGGCGGGCGACAGAGCGGGCGGTTCGTTGTACTCGTCCATTTCGTCCTCGCTCTCCACCTTGATGACATCTTCCGCCGCCATCTTGTGAGAGGCGGTGAACTTCTTGGGTTCCGCCCGGCTCCTCATGATGGGCGTCTTGCTGAGGGCGATGCCTTTACGGCACGCGTCGTCTTCCGAGCCGCCGCCGCCGTCCTGCATCTTGCCAGGACCGATGTCTAAACGCCACAAGTCGTCGTCCGTCTCGAGGGCCGCTCGCTCGTGCCGGGAGTCGGTCTGCTTGCGGTGTCGTGTGTCCGGCGACTTGTCCTGGGCCTGGCCCGGGTGATGGCGCCAGTTGTGTGTCACAAGTGCGTCACAACTGCAGTAAAGAGCGCAAGAGAGAGAGCAGCGTCGTTACAACAGCACGCACGCGCGGGCAGACGGAGTGCTGGGAAGTCAACAAGCAGAAATGCCGCAGCAAAGCGCCGGAACTTGACAGGAAACCTTCGAGAGACGGGCCGGTGACAGAACAATTCTTATGCCTTGGTCAGACGACAAGAAAACGGCCCGCCCGACGTGTCGCCGACAAACGGGGCGAACGATTTTGAGTTGTCTTGACGTAGCGTCGCCCGTGCAATGAGGCACGTTCAACGATTGGTCGCATGTCGTCCGGGACGGTTCGCCACGAAAGTGTAGCATGTGCGAATTTTTGCTCGCGCAATGTGACATACTTACGCCGTCGTCCTTTTGGTTTTGCAGCATTGACCAATAGCGAGAGGGAGCGAAACGTCAATCACACACTGACCAGCACGCTAGAGCTCCTTTTTTATTTATTTATTTCTCCCCTGGATATCTCATAGGATATGGAGGACCAAAAGCAGTCGATTAGACAAGATTTGAGTGAATCAGGCTTTGGCCCCGCCCACTAACTTTGATGGGCGAGTTTGACAGATAGAATAAATTCATTCAACGTGCGATACAGGACCATGAAATAAATAAATACAGAAATAATTATATGTGCGTGTGTGTGTGTAAGTAATTTAATGAATGAACGACAAAAGGTTTATTTAATTCCATATTTAAATAATAAATGACACATGTAATTATTTCATGGCACATATATTTAATTATTGATTGATTTAATGTTGGCACTTTTGGTCGTCCGTAATGGCCAGCCAGCTGCAACCATACACAAATTGTAGGCCTTTTATCGGGTAATCTGACCAAATCAGTCGTGAAGTTTGAGCTTGGCATTTGAAGCCAAAAGTAACATTTGGAACTGATACTGATTTGCAGTGAAAACATTTGGATTTGTTCATCTTTGTTCTCAAATACACCTTGTCTATCGTTTAGCTCTTTTTGTTGTGCGTACTTTTGCCACATGTGGGCGGGGCGTACGTACCTCCTGGTGCGCTCCGACGTGCTCGTGCCCACGTCGGGATGCTCCGAGTCCACGTGCACCGCGAACAACTTGAGCGTTTTGGTCGTGAAGCTGCAGTACTTGCACTCGTAGCCTCCCGACGATGGCTCGGACAAGCTGTCGTCCTCGGAGCGGTCCGCGTCCACATCCACTTCCGGCCCGTCCTGGTCCGAGCGCGGCGGAAGCATACACGGCGTGCTGGACTTCCTGCGGCTCGCCATCGCAACTTTTGGGCGTCGAGCTGCTTCAGTTGCGGACGCCTCGCTGTGGCATCTTCGCAACCGATGCAGGGGGTCGGACTTTGGCGTCGGGTCACGGGCTGACTGTCAGGATTTCATCGCACGTGTCCAAAAAAACACTCAGGCTTCATGGATCAACTTGGTGTCGAGGAACCGGAAGTTGAGTGGGGACCATCGCAACGAGTCGAGCCGAGACAAATCCACTTCCGCTCGCGCTCAAGCACATTGGGTTCACGAGCTGGCGTCGAAGTTTCCGCTTGCTGATGTTGTTGACCCGCAGCGAGCTCGACGCTGCTCGTTTGGCAGCTGCGCGTTAGCAAGCAGCTGCTAGCTAGCGGCCTCGGCTAGCTCGCCGTGTCGCATCCGCGCTTGGGCGTCAGTCTCGCTGGCCCTCACCCTTCCGCCATTCGGCCGACGACGAAGAGTCCATCTGGCGAAACCGGCTGCCGGCTGCGGTCCCGACTGTCGTCTTATGTTTTTGTCGCGTTGGCAACGGCGACAGTGTGTAGGGAAGACAAAACCAAACAAAATCCCGCTTTCGGTGGCGAAGCCAATGTGCGCATGTACATTTCGAATGACAGCAACGGCAAACGCTCATGTCCGTTTTGACCTTTTCCAAGTAAAATCTTTTGCAAACTAACATGTCGCTCTGCTGTATTACAACGCGTCTTCTGATAATGGATACATGTTTGTCTATTTTTGCTCACTAATGTGTCAAATGTGCTTTGTTTTCAAAACGTTCTCGAGCAAATATCGAGCGAATGGGTAAGCTTTTGTTTTGAAGGTAAGCGTCAAAGCGGAATTGTCATCAGCCTGACAAAATGTGATCAGTTAAATGAGAGCGGTGACGTCACGAGAACTACTACTTTTAGTTCGAATTATTGGGTAATAAACATATCGACCCAGCTGCAAATGTGTGTCCACTCATCAGTGTTAATTACGACAGTAAATTGTTATTTAGTCTTAGTACATTTTGACCAAAGTGTCCGTTTTTATCATGTACTCTAGTTTTAGTCAAAGAAAACCGCAGTACTAATTTACACTCTCTTTTTTTTAGCCCACTAATACAAAAATATCAACTAAAAAGTGTCATATGTGAACGTGTTTTGAATTGGGCTTAGACGGAAGGTGCGATAGTTTTGAAAAACCTCCGTCTTTTGAGTTTTTCCTTGCCCTCTTGTGGTTGGATTCAGGGATGCTGATATTTGTCCCCTGCGGCATGTGAAGTCCTTTGTGGGATGAAGGCTTGAAGTCACCTTGACTTGACTTTGAGCGTCTGCGCTGCAGCGAAAAGGACTTTTCTCGTTTGCTGTCACGGCGGCAACAGTTTGAGCAAATAAAAAGCTTCCCATGGGCAACGTCTTTAGATGGAAGCCGCAACGTTTCAAGTTAAATCTGAAGGAAGGAGTTTGTTCAAAGTTGACCGATAGCAAGGGGAGACCTTCGTCACAAATACATGTTGTCATTTTCACCTGTCTTTCAGATCCACGAACATCTTTGCGATTTTTCTTTCTTTTTTAATTTGATCATTTGCGATATTCGATTATGCTTGCGAGTTGTCGAATGTGCGTTTGTGGATCGTCGCGCTCGCGCAGTTTCCAGATATTCACTCACTCTGGATATGATTGATTTGTTGCAAGGTGCCATTTTTGTTGCACTATTTTGATGACTTTTGCAATATTTCATGTTAAATGTGCAATTTGTTCAATAAAGCATAAAAAAAGAGCTCTTCACACGCATGGACTCTCAATGCCGCTCACTCGCCGTTAGAAGTGAAGCCGCCGGCGGCCATCTTAGGTTGCCATTTAGGCTATTCAAGCCGGCTAACTTAATACATCGAATTCATTGTCTGCTGCCTTTTCACGTTGTTGTCAACAGCAAAAACTCCGCCGTGTATGTATGACGTAGTTGCACCAAGAAGTCTTTCATTTCCTTGCTAAGAAAAAGAATGACTCGTTCTCTTATCAGGTAGATCTGCGGGTGCTACGCAAAGATTCGTCTGCGTCATGTTGCGAGAGCCTCAACCATCAAGTGGAAGCAAAGCCCTCGCTGTGAAACGTAAAGCCAACCTCTGAGCAACAAACAATTCGCAATATTGTAACAATAAGCTACTCTGAATGGTTGATGCAAATAGTCGCGTTTGCTCTTTGCCAAACACGCACTAATCACTGTTTTCAGCAAAAAACAACAACACGTTGCCAGCAAAAGTGGCGGCGTAAGATGGCTGAAAGCGAAAAGCCAGTTCCTCCTCTGTCCACGAGGCGGCAGTGTTGCTGTCTCCATTGAACGTTTCTGGTTTAAATTTGGAAACGGAGTCCCTGAAAACGAGCCTTCATCGGACCTGCCTTGTGTTCATTGATTCAACACAAGTCGGGAAACGAAAAAGCACCGCCATTTGTTTCCCCTGCAGCTCACGCAGCCTCGACAAGACATGGGGCGGATTCGACCCGGGTTTCACACATCAGCGTCGTTTTCCGGTGCTCGCACCCTCACCCCTGAAGCCATGATTTCACGTAGACATGTTCAAGAAGTTATCATTTCCCGAATTTGGGGGTTCAAACTTTATTGAAAGGGGGAAAGTGTTTTTTTTGTTATTTTTTGTTCCTATCACACGTCGTTGTTACGGGGCGCAGTTCATTGACGCACAAGGAAGGAACTTGTGCTTTTCTGTTTTGACGATTCACCAACATTTATTCCTTTTGAACGTGGCCAGTCGGGGAAATGTTTTTCTTATTTGCCTTCTTAATTGTTTGATGGGAATTCTCTTTCGTTTGTGTTGCGATTGAGCTTATTTTGCTCATTTCTTCGTTCCGCCGGCATTGTTGGCGTGTTGTTTGACGTGTAAAAGACATGATGGAATCCGTCGATCGTCTTCTTGCCGTTGTGTTTGTCGTGGGCACGCGTCACATCAACTTCAAAAGCGCAGCCGCAAACGTCACGTAAACGCGCACAGATGGCAAAAGTACTCGAGTACTCATCCTTTTCCTTCAACGGAGACGTAGCGAGTGTGGAAAGTGCAAGTCCGTTTTCAAATCTTTCAATATTTGCAGGGCAAAGCGGTCAAAGTAGTGCTTTGCCGCCATCCTGTTTCATCTCGCAGTCAAAAGTTGAGAAAGCGCCGTTGACGTCAAGTCAGGTGTCTCGTTTGGCTAAAAGTAGTACTTTGATGCAGCGTTTTAGTGGTGTCGCTTCTCAGACAAAAGTAGTGCTTTGACACCGTCTTGTAGTCAAGGAACTGTTCCAATGAATGGAAGTGCTTGATTGTGACAAAAGTTGCGCTTTGGTGTCGCTTTTGCTGCCAAGGAACTGCGTTGAAGTGAGTTGAGGTGTTTGGCAAAAGACAAAAGTGGTGGCTGGCCAAAACGTTTGACTGCCATTTTGACTCTCCCGTTGCCTGGAACCACCGAGCAAAACTTTTTTTTTTGCTCGAGTGCGCTCGCAAAATATCTCAAAGTCAGACCTTGGCTTTCTACGCAGTGGGCGGAGCTTCACCACAAGCGGGAAAGGAAAGCCCGTCCTTCTCCTGAAAAGCATGACATCATCCCCCGAGGATGTCATTGGCCACCGCCAGAGACCGCGCTCGTGTTTATTTATATATGCCCTGGCATTGGCTGGCGACCAGTCGCATGAGTGTCATTCTTAGGCCTGGCCTCGGTTGGCGACAGGTCGCCAGTCAGCCGGGATCCGGGCGAGCTCATCTCAGGACACATATTGTGGAAAAGGAAAGGTCGCGCGACAAAATGAAAACCTCCCGGCCAGGATGGACGGCGTCCAATCAAATGACAAAGCCACCTTTCCTTTCTCACCGGTCCATTCTATGACAAACTCTGCCATGCCAATGATTAGTGATGACGTCACAGCCAGCGTGTGATGACATCATCTCCTGGGGCGGGGCCGCGACTCCATTTTCTGATGGACTTTATTCACTTCCAAAAGGACTTTTTTGTTTCAGCCAGACAGACAGCTGCGTGTGCGTGTGCGTGTTGGGGGTGGGGGTGGGGGGGGGGGGGGTCACCGTGGGCGTTGATGCCTGAATGGCTGTGGTGCCGTCTGATGACTCAGGTGATGTGTCATACTCGCACGCTATAAAGGGGAACTTTCACATGTCCACAAACACTCGCGTACTGTACACATCCACTGTACACGCACGCGCACGCGCGCGCACATGCTGGATTTATTTATTACACACGAAAGGGACCCACGACAACATGAGACGTAAGTTTGCTCTTTTCTTCCCACTTTCAAGGGACGTGCGTGCGAGCGAGCGAGCGAGCGTGCGTGCGTGCGTGCGTGCGTGAGAGAAGGACGCGTGCTTGAAATCTTTCAACGTGTGTGACGTGACGTGACGTGACGATGGCCGCTCACAAGGAAATTGCAATCGCAATGGACACGCGTTGGGGGCGTGGCTTAAACCCGCTTGTCGCGAGAATGAAAACGGGCCACGCGAGAAAAGAACGAGAAGAAGTCCAAAGTGGAGTTGAAACGTCGACACGGAGCTCAAAGAAGCTCAAGTCAAGCTAACGCGGAGTTGAGAGGTCAAAGTTGTACAAAAAGGAGCTAACGAAAGAAATCAAGCAAAGACGCAACGCGCGATTGGACAGATTTGTGGACGGTCGCTGGCTGACGGATTGACCCCAAAATTGAGAGCAAAATTGTCCGCGTGGAACTTGCGTGAACAAAAAGCACAAAAAAGAACTTGCGTGACGTCAGCACGCTTCGCAAATACGCGTACAATTGTCGACACGGCGAAACGAAAAAGTGCTGCATCGGCAGAACAAAAACAATGAGGCGCCACCATGTGGTGTGGTGCCGTACTACAGATTGTTGCGCACACAAGAACCGTGGACACAAAAGAAAAGAATGTCTTCCTCGCGCTCAGCCCGGGAAATGCCGTCGTCACATGATGACAGCCGGCGTCACAAAATGGCGCCGCCTTTTGTTTTTGATGCTTCGGCAACCTTTTGTTTACAAACGTGCTAAAACCTTGGCTCGCTCGCACTGTTGCCGTCTTCAAATGATCACGTGACTCATGCGGCTGCATTCTATTGGACGGCGGTCATCGGGCTGTTGCGACGAACCCGTGTGTCTGTGATGCTACAAAAAAAGAAAAAAGTTCTCCAAGACGACACCCAAAAAAGAAGTTCCAAAAAAAAGTGCGGGTGTGTCGTGTCGGGACGTCGCAAATGATTCACGCTTTTGGCCAGTCGCCTTTTCTTCCTGGCGCTGCGCCGCACCGACAGTCTCGCGCTTGCGACAATGCCGGTGTGTGTGCGTGATTATGTGTGTACACGCATCGACTTTTGTATGTATTTTTTGTGCGAGTGTGGGCGTGTGCGTGCAGACAGTGATGTCATCATCCGCATTAATGCGAGTTTCCTCATGAATTCGTTAGGAGCTCACGAATGTCCTACGTCGAGACAAAGAAGCATTGTGATGTCCTTCAAGGTCGTCCTGAGGTCACGTCCCTGGCGGAGGTCATATTGTCAGAAGACGAGCGCATTCGCTTCACGGCTGCGAACGACAAACTCAAAAGGGGCTCAAAAGCCGACCCGAAAGAAGCTCAAGTCAAGTCGAGCTGTTGCGGAGCTCACGCAAGTTCAAAGTGAAGGTCAAGGAAAGTCGAGTGGAGCTCAAAGACGCCAAATTGGGAGTGAACGACGCTCAAGTGCGGCGAACTGTGGCTAGCATCGTGCTAAAGTCAAGCTAAAGCTAGTTGTCGACACAAATGATGTCATCGTGTCTTCCTTGTTGGCAAAGGACGCACGCTGAGAAGGTCTTGGACGTCACTGCTTGAAGGTGGTGAGGGTCGGCCAGGGGCCACTTTCTGCCCGGACCACTTCCTGCCAGGGGCCATTTCCTGCCAGGGGCCACTTTCTGCCCGGACCACTTCCTGCCAGGGGCCACTTCCTGCCCGCGGACACTTCCTGCCAGGGGCCACCTCCTGCCAGGGGCCACTTCCTGTCCGGGGCTACTTCCTGCCCGCGGACACTTCCTGCCAGGGGCCACCTTCTGCCAGGGGCCACCTTCTGCCAGGGCCCACTTCCTGCCCGGGCCACTTCCTGCGAGGGGCCACTTCCTGCCAGGGGCCACTTCCTGCCCGCGGACACTTCCTGCCAGGGGCCACCTTCTGCCAGGGCCCACTTCCTGCCCGGGCCACTTCCTGCGAGGGGCCACTTCCTGCCAGGGGCCACTTCCTGCCCGCGGACACTTCCTGCCAGGGGCCACTTCCTGCCAGGGGCCACTTCCTGTCCGGGGCCACTTCCTGCCAGGGGCCACCTTCTGCCAGGGCCCACTTCCTGCCCGGGCCACTTCCTGCGAGGGGCCACTTCCTGCCAGGGGCCACTTCCTGCCCGCGGACACTTTCTGCCAGGGGCCACTTCCTGTCCGGGGCCACTTCCTGCCCGGGGCCACTTCCTGCCAGGGGTCACCTTCTGCCAGGGCCCACTTCCTGCCCGGGCCACTTCCTTCGAGGGGCCACTTCCTGTCCGGGGCCACTTCCTGCCCGGGGCCACTTCCTGCCAGGGGTCACCTTCTGCCAGGGCCCACTTCCTGCCCGGGCCACTTCCTTCGAGGGGCCACTTCCTGCCAGGGGCCACTTCCTGCCTCCCTCCGGGTGCCACTTGCGACTGACTCCTGAGAGGCCCGTCGCTCCCCCCAAAAATGGGGAAAGTCCAAAGTTGGTGTGCTGCGTCTGACTCAGCAAGCACATGCGGGCTGTGTGTGCGTGCGTGCGTGCGTGCGTGCGTGCGTGCGTGCGTGCGTGCGTTGACCTGCTGAAGACATGAATGAGGTTGCGTGTAGCCCACAATGCTCGTTCGGCACTTTTCCCCGCTTGTTGTGGGCGTCGCCTGCGTGCCAATGTCCTCCATGTTGTTGTTCTTGTCAATGTTGTCGTCGTTTTGTTGCGATTGTGACGGCAGTTGACGTGTGCAAGCGATGCATCTTCATCTTCATCCCCATCATCGTCACCATCATGACGATGATGATGATGATGATGATGATGGCCTTCTCTCCCGGGCAGTGCTCCGTGACTCCGCCTCCCGTCTGCTGCGCCTGCTGCTATTGGTGGAGCTGCTGCGGCCGTCGCGCTGTGGCCCCGCCCTCCACAAGGCCGCCCTCTGCAACGCACTCAAGTCGGCTGTCAATCAAATGGACGTCATCAGGAAGACGGCGCAACGGCTGCAACGCGTGCGTCCCGCCGCTCTTCATCATCGTCTTGCTCGTGCTTTTTCTGCCCGCTCGCTCCCGGTCACGTGGATGTTTGTGATGATGGCCGTCGCCATGTTTGCGTTTCAGGATGACGACGAGGCGGCGGCGGACGACGACTTGCTGGAGGCGCCACTTGAAAGTCTTCCCGTCCTGGCGACGAGCGCCGCTCAATTGCGCACGTGGAAGGTCAACAAGATCAACACGTTGACCTTTTCTTTTTTTCTTTTTGCCTGAGCGACGTCCCAATTCGATTCGAAAGCGTCCGAGAAAAAAAGAAGGAAAGAGGCTGTCGGCGGCGTCGGCCTTCATGCGAATACGTGATGGATTTATTTGTGCCATTGTTTGGCCAACCACTAGAGGGAGCCGTCATGCAGTCACTGTTGGAATGTCGTAAAAGAGTGGGACGTGATGGTCCAATTTGTAATTTTCTGCGCGATGACGTTTGGACCGGCGTTTGTCTTGGCAGGCCGACGAGTCGCTGCGGAGGTTGCACGCCAACGCGCTGGCCTTCCACGCGCACGCCGACTGGCTGAAGGCGGCGGCGGAGAAGGTGGACTTGCCCTCCGAGGCGGCGGGGGGCGCCGCCGTTCACCTGCTGCGGCTGGCCAACCTGCTCAGGACGGCGCTCGTCCAGGTGAGCGAGCGCTCGCCACAAGCGGATGTTGGGACGCCATTTTCACATCCGTCTTTGTGCTTTTCAGATGGAGACGCCCGTCCCGCCGCCGCCGCCGCCGCCGCCGTCGTTTCCGCACGTCCGGACGGCCTTCGAGACCGTGCGCTATTCGGCCGAGATGTCTCGCCGCTTGAATGTTTTCTGCGGCTTCTCCAAACGGATCCTACGTCGCCTGCGCAAGGCGGCGACCTGTCCTCGCAGGGGGAGGTGAACGCCTCCATCTGGCGGTTTGTCCTCCAGTTGCAATGGGCAACGGAATGGTCGCCAGTCCGCCGCATCTGCTCCCTGATGTCGACTGGCGACCAATCTGTTGTCCTGACGGAAGCACATGAGCCAAGAATTTAGAGGAAGAACTGATTGGTCGCCAACTCATGTCACGACAACTATGGCCGAAAGGACGGACGGAAGGAAGGAAGGACGCCTCCCGGCCTGGCCAGCAGGGGGCGTGGGTGCTATGTCGCATGACTCCTGGCACGCTTCCAACATGTGACCGACCTGACGATTGACGTACGTGAGGTATGTTTCAAATATGTACCTTGCAAACGTTTGACGTGGTCACGTGTCTGGAGAAGACGGCATGTGCATGTTTGAAAGGTGTTTCCAAATGTGATGTGTTACTTTGACTTATTTATGTACATGACAAACTTGACATGTACATACATGCAATGTTTCAAACATTATTCCTTTTTTAAATCTGAGAAACTGTGAAGTGTCCACAAACTGAAACACGTGACACGTTTTCGGCTCGTCACGCTTGACGTTGCCACTTCCTGTTCTGTTTTGGTATTTGTTTGTTTTTCAAGCATCTTTTTTCGACGAGGACGAGGCGCCGGCGTTTCGTCTCCGTCGTCCGGTAGAAAATATTTCACACTTGTTCCTTATTTATCTTTTGACCAATAAAAGCGGGACTTTGAAAGTCAATTTGTCTTTGCTGACCTTTGCTGACGTAATACAAGAAATGAGCAACAGGGGGCACCTTCACGGTGGCGCGGTTGGCTTTGTGACGTCACATTTACAGCGGAGCAGCTTGCAAAAGGTAAGCCGAGCTGCACACGAGCGTCTCGTGTGGGTTCGTGTCGTGCGCCAAACTGCTACTTTGACATTTGATGGCTTCAAGTCATCTTACTGGCGTGTTTTCAGCCAAACTGGCGCGCGCGCACACACACGCGCGCGTATCTGATTTCCACGTGAACACGCACCCACTGAGAGCAACGGTGAGATGACAACACTTTTATTTGTTGTTTCTCCGCAGCCGTTCCGGTTGTCGTCAGGTCAGACCAGGTCAGGCCAGGTCAGACCAGGTCAGACCAGGTCAGACCAGGTCAGACCTCTCGTCAGCGATCGGCTTGCTGCTCGGCCGTCGTCTTCGACTCCAGCTGGCAAAATTCTGCAAGGACAATCAATCATCAGACGATGGAGTCGATCACGGATGCCTCTGATTGGCTCTTTGCACCTGCATGCGCTCTTTGCACGCCTGTTTTCTTTTCGTGCTTCCGCTTCTCATGTCGAGCCTCATCAAAAGTCTTTTTTTGTTTTTCATTCGGCCGGTTTTGTTTTCTTTGCATGTTATTGGCCCACATTTTGGGCTATGCTGTTGAAATGCTTCCTTCTGAAAGCAACCGTCACTTGCACGCGCGCGCGCATTTTGGTTGAGGAACTTGAGAACTTTCCTTTTCTTATTGAAAATCAACAGGATGAAACAAGCTCCACGCACATCACCGCATTATTGGACGAAAGTAAGAAGAATTGACCTTTGAGGTTGAAGCTTCTTCTTTTTTTTCTTATCACGTAAATGATTTGACGCTTCAAATTGCAGGCTTCGCATCTTTGCATCTTTGCTGTTGAACTGAGATCGAAAGTTTGGCAGCAAGCAGCCAGCTGCGCCTTTCATCCTGCCAAAGAGCAACGGCGCCATCTGCCGGTCAAGGTACTGCACTACAAGACGGGAGGCACTTGGGAAGTCGACGTCATTCTGCTCGCTTGCTTCACGTCCTGTCTGGCACCTTTTCAAACATTTGATTTTCATAGGCAGCCACTAATGGTTGACTTTTTGTTTTGTGCAGATGGAGATGAAGGATTTATTTATTTATTTATTTGTGTTTAGGATTTGGCCGCCTTTTTTTTCAATGTGCTTGCGGCCTCCGCACTGAAGGGGGCGCTACTTGTACTTCTTCTTCTTCGCCACTTAGCGAGCGAGCTGTTTTTTCGCCAATGTTGATTTCAGCTTCTCAACTTTTGTCCTCTAAGGTTTTTCATCCGCTTGTGCTGAATTTTCATCAAGGAAGACTTTTGTTGTGACGTGGCACCTTTTAGACGGCGACACCAAGAAGAAAATGAGGCGAAGAAAGCGAGTCCACCTGCAAGTTCAGGTAAGATCATCCATGAACTGAAGTCGTCCCGTCTTCCTCTGGTCATGTGACTTCCGGTCAACGTCATCTCACACGTGAACATTTCCAAATGTGAGCGAATGTCAACTTTTTTCATTTCAATCATTTTGATGCAACTTTTGCCACCTGATGCCAAATTGTCACAAAGTCAACATTTCAACAAACACCATTTAGAATGTCTGGTCGTGTTTTGTTGCGGTTGAGCAAACGAAACGAGTCTCGTCACACGCTCGCTTCCCGCCAAAATATTTTCCAAACGGATCCGCTGGATGCCTTTGTTGAGGAAAATGGATTCCGACGCAATCAAGGATTTTGCTCCCTGCCGTCATTTGAACCGTATCTGCAGCTCACCCCAAAAACGAAGGAGCTGCTACTGGACTTGAGGAGGCAGCGTCCATCTTGCCCGCCCGTCGCCGTCCGTGGCGAGCAGATCCAGGCGGTCACCTCTTCTAAGCGCCTGCGGCCGGACAGTGAACTGGACGGATGCGCAGCGGGCTGCACTTCCCTTCAACGTCTGCAAACGGACCTTTTGGCGCGCACTTTTTTTTAATGGCGCGGCGTGTCGGACGACACTCCGAGACTGGCAGAAGTGGCCCCGCCCATCACTGGCGTGGACCTGGACTGTGCGGCATCGGTGGCAGACGGGAGAGCACAAGATGGCGCTGGGGCCGAGGAGCAACTTTCACACGCCGCAGGTCCTTCCTTCCCTGGGCCGTAAGACGACGTGACACGGGGCCGAGGAGGGGCAAGGAGCGCCGCGCGCTCTTTTTGGCACGCTTTTGTTGTTGTTGTTAAACGGGCGTATTGTTTGTCAGCTGGATCGTTCCACTTCCCATTTAGACGATTCGAGTCGATTTTCAGCACAACTTGTCACGTCGTCAAAAGTGCAAAAGATGGCGCGCAAACAGCCCGATGATGTCACACGTGCGGGCGCGACATGATTGATTTTGGTGACCTCTGACCTGCGGTGCCGTCATCGATGAAATGTCGCCCGGACGCGAAGGACAAGCACGCCACCATTTTCTCAAGCTTCTCGTGTTCTGCTTTCAGTTGATCCGTGTCCGCCGCCCGCGCCGCCCTCGCTGACACACAAACACACACAGTCCGTTGAGTGTGTGCGTGTGGCGCTATGGCATGTGGCATTTGTGTGTGCGCGCGCTTACTGTAGCTGAGCAAGAAGCGACCCATCCGGCCGGCTTCCACCAACATCAACATGGCGTCCGGCGATCTCTCGTAGAAATGCAACGTGAACGAAATGTTCAGTGCCAGCAGCGAACCGTTGCTCGCCACCTCTGACACGCACACACATGCAAATGAGATGGCTGGATGACGACATGCATGTGCGTGCGCGCGCGTCTTACTGTCAAGGAGGGCCTGAAAGACGAGGGGGTCCTCGCCGCTGTTGTCAACGGGTGCAGTCACGTTCCACGAGTACGCGACGCACGAATTGTCACTGGAACAGACAAACGGCCGTCACGCACGTACACACGCGTGCGCGCGCGCGCACACACGCACACACGCACACATCTCACCGGTACTTGTTCTTCTCAAAGAAGTGAATGATGTCGTGTTCGGGGTGCAAACTGACGACAGAACTGGCAACGTCGAACATCTGGAGCGATTCGGTGGCGCTCCATACCAGACGCCATTCCCCGAAAACCTGCTTAGGCCACACCCCCGGCCCCGCCCTCAGCCGGCAAATAAGGCCAGACAATCAACGGCCAACGAGCGCTTACCTGATCCAGGTGCTTGGTGGGGAGGGGCTTGTAATGCTGGTCACAGTTGTGCCCTCTCGCCAGTGACGCCATCGTCACCATCGTCACCATCATCACCATCATCACCATCATCATCTTCATCATCTTCATCATCTTCCTCTTTGCGTTTGTCCTCAACTCTGAAGGAAGTCAAGTGGCGCTACCTGGCCTCGCATTGGCGGGCTTTTAAAACAGACGACCCCCCCGCGACCCCCCCGCATGTGTGAGTGTGCTCAGTGCTGTCGAACCCGTTTTGTTTGTCCACCAGGTCCAAAAGTCTGCTTGCATCGATCGTCTCGTCAAATGTTGTCGATTTCAATTGAAACCAACTGAAAAACAAGGCAAAGTCTTTCCGAAGCCAGAGTTTGGGGACGGGTTCGAAAGATCGAAAGGAAACGTCTCAAAAGGGTTGTGACGTGTGAGCAAGGTGACGTTTGGCGGCCATTTTAAAAGGATCTGTTAACACGCAAGTGTGAAAATGTCATTGATTGATGGTTGAGTTGACGTCATGAGTTGAGCTGAAATGCTCACCATGGCGATGACGTCATGTCGCGTGGGTCCGAAAACCAAAATCCGGTTGGCCTAACGTGAAAAAGTCCAAGAGACGAGAAAGTATCATTTCCAATGAAATAAGCTGGCGAGAGTTACCACCTCATTGATGTCCTTTACAAATGTGGGTCAACTTTTCATCACCATCGTAAATTGCAGACTTTCTGTTGCCTCGAATGTTGCTAAGCTAGCTGATTGCTAAAGTTCCAATGAGCGGTTGGCAAAACGGAGGTTCAAATGCGTGCGAGGGACGCAGCATTTACCCAAAAGTTTGTGGATTTGAAGTCTTGGCAAATTGTCAAACGTTGATCAAGCAAAATGTTGTCCGGTGAGGCCAACCAAGTGGAAACGGATCGGAATCAATGTCTCGATTCCTGCGCAATCGATTGCGAGGGAAGTTTGTGTTGCGCTTTTCTCACGTTGCGATTGGAGGCCGGCCAGCAGGGGGCGCTGCGGCCACGGTTGCGCATGGCTCGCCGCGCTGCGCTGCTGCGCGCTTTCACATTTCAAAGAAAGTCTTGTCCTAGCGCTAACGGCGCTATGCTAACAGTGAGAAAGAGACAAAGACACGGGTTGCTCTTTGATTTGTTTATTAAGCGCTTCAGTTGATCATGACAACTTTGTGGTCGTCACAGAAGCCTGCGGGAGGGACAAACCAACAAAACGTGAGTCGCGTGATCGACGTTGGAACGGACGCGGCGGGGCGGGGCGGGGCGGCCGCAAACCTTTTTTGGGGTCAAAGGTGAAGTTGGGTTCGCCGGAGAAGCCCAAGCAGCTGGCCTGCTTCTTGAAGTGTTCCAGGTCCGAGTCCTTCATCTCCTTCTCTTCAGCTGCGGAAGGACAAACGCAGGCCACAAAATGGCTTTTTCAATGCGGAGACAAGATCATCAAGCGCGTACGCCATCGTGTTACGTCATCAGTCAGCGCCAGCAAGCCGCCGTCCGGCACCTCGGCTTCTGCCGTCCTACCAGCTAGCGTGCTAGCGCTAGCCTCAACGAGCAGAATGAAAAGCCTGCACGACATTTGCACGCAACACGAAAATCAAAGTAGCCGCGGAAACATTTTGGGCTTTTTAGTCTCGCTAAAAGCGTCATGACTGAAATTCGTACGGTCCAACGTTCGAGTCTTCAAGGACGGCCAACGAATCGCAGCAGACGCGGCTGGGAAGAAAGCAAACGCATTTGCTTGTCCAGCAGATGGCGCCAGATGGCTTTGGACTGAAGGAAATTGCCACATTTGGCCCCAAGACTCGGTTGAGGCCGGACCGGGCGGGGCCTCACCGAACAGGTAGACGGCGCGGATGCTGATCTGGTCGTTGCTGAGCTGGTCCTCGCGGATGCCGAAAGCCTCCATGAAGTTCTTGAGGTGGCTGGCCGTGCTGTTGATGCTCATCACTTGGCAGCCGGCGCACGTCGGCAGCAGGTGGTAGACGGACGAGATGTTGCGCACTGCGGGAGATCAAGAGCCCACGCGTCACGCAGAGCGCCGGCACGCGGCGCCGCCGGCGGAGCGCAAAGATGCCTGACTTTTGGCCGACGCCTCCTTGCCGTCGATGGAGATGTTGAGCTTGGTGCCGTAGCAGGTGCCGTTCCTGGAAAACATGGCGGGCGGCCGCGCAAAGAACGTTAGCGAAAAGGAATCGGCAAAACACCGGCCGGTGACAATGGACGAATTGTCACCGCGCTGCGGCAAAACGGGGAAAAGCTTGCAAAAGAGCCGTCCAAAAGTGTAAAAAAATATTAAGTGGCAAAAGGGTGGGAAAGAAAAACATGTGCGCGTGCGTGTGCGCGTGCGCTCACATCATCATCTCCTCGTAGAATTCCAGATCCTTGTCGTTGTGGGCGGCGGCGCTGATGTTGACGCGGGTGCTCTCGGTGATGCGCAGGATGGCGTTGAAGGCCTCGTTGTCCGTGTAGCCCGACACGAACGTCCGTCGGCCCGACAGCTGCACGTGCCGCAACATCACGTCAGCAACATGCGTGCGAGTCGCGCCAACGCCACCGACAACCCGACGCTCCCCCATTTCGCCACTTCGGGGTTCAAAGTGCAGCCGCCTCTCTTTTTCCTACGGCTCGCATTGCTGAAGCAGCTCCTTGAAATTGTGTCAAAGCAACAATTTCGAGGAGATGGAACCATTTCGGGTGCCGGGAACAAACGTTGACTTGAACGTCAGCGTCGTGAAAAAGTCGTAAACGTGTCGCAAAAGAAAAAGAAAGAAGAAAACCTTTCGTCATCAGCGTCGCAAAAGAATGCCAAAGCGTTTGTCAAATAGTCGCGCTGGAAAAAGTTCGTCAAAGCGGGATGAACGATTGCGCAACGAGGCTCGTCAGCAATTTGGGGCGGCGCCATTGTGAGCGCGTGAAGACAAACGGCTCGGCCGAGTGCCACCCGAGCGTCCGGCCTGCGCTCGCCTTGAAATTGGACGCCATTGACCAGATTTGTTTGTTCTTCATGCAGAATGTGAATTGGATTGATTGATTGATTGATTGATTGATTGCCTTCCATCAATTTGAAGCCTTTTCCTGTCACACTTGCGACGATCTGGACAATGCTAACGTGCTAAGCTAGCGCTTGCCGGGCGGGGCTAACCTGTTGGCGGTCGTCCAGCGGCAGCGGGGCGAGCAACGGCGCGCATTCGTCGGGCGTCGGCATGGCCATGACGCCGGAGCACGCCAGCGCAAACAGGAAGTGGAGGCACGCGACTTTCATGATGAGAGTTGATGAGACGAGACCGGCGAAGAACGACCGCCGCCGCCGCCGCTTTTATACCGCCGCCTTGTGGACTTTAGTATTTGTGGCCGCCACGTGTGCTTTGCTGACGCAAGGTCACCCGAAGGTCGCCGGGCGCCATCGACCCGGCCGGGCCGCACGCGCGCAAACATTTCGCAACCTTCACTCACGTCACATTCGCACTTTTGCAAAAGATTACAATCGACCTTTGTTAACAAGATGGCGCTGGATTTCCATTGGCGCTTTTCCACCTTCCGAGACCTTCCAAGCGCTTTCCATTGGAGGAGCGACTCGGGGTTCGGCATCTTGCTCAAGGATACTTGGGCACAAGGGCATGGAACCCGCAACCTGTGGCTTGGTTGTGATACGTTTTGTCACAATACGTGACATTTGTTGACGAGCGTGAACATTTTGTGGCATTTAATCACACGTCGTCACATTTGTCAACATTTATGACTTTTTCGTAGCAATCTTTTTGCCGCATGAAATGACTTTTGGTCATTAACATTTATTTTGTCATTTTTCAGATCTGATGAACTTTACGCGCGCGTGTGTGTTCGAAGGAGGGGGGGGGGGGTCGCGGGGTCTTTATTTGCTGATTTCAATGAGTCAGTCAATGACCCCCTAGTCAGGAGCCTGCAATGATTGAGCAAACGTTGGATGCAAAACAAAATGAGACGTTGGCCCCGGGGTCAAAGGTGGATGCAGAGTTTTGCGTGCCTTGCTCAAGAGCGGCAGCTGGCACTTTTCAACAGCGCCAAACTCTCAACTTGTCCTTTCATCAACAACAACCTGAAAAAAGGAAACAAACGTCCCCAAAAGCCAGATGGGACTTCAACCTTGACCTTTTGCCACCTTCGGGCCGACCAATCATCTTGAAAGCGTCTGTCAATCTTTGATGTCGTCAAACCCGAAGCGACTTTCCCAAGTCAAATAAAGTTCTTTCCCGTTTTAGTGCAGATTTGACATCAAAGTGATTTTCATTTGGGGGGCGTGGCTAAAATAGCATCTGGCATGAGTTGCTCCTCCCCCCGTAAGATGACAACTTCAGCATTTGGCATCAGCGCTTGTCTCCCCAAAATGCAGATAGTTGCGTTAGAGCGCCTCGTCGTCAGCCATGAGTGCACGCAAAACATGGAGAGAAAGGCAAACAGGTCAATATTGCACAACATTTATTTCAATGCAAACCGAAGCTTTGGTCTGCTTTAGAGTGCCTTGTTGTCAGCCGTGAGTGTGTGAAAGGCAGCGTAGCGAGGCGTGGAGGGTGACGGAGATCATAGTTTGTTAACTTGCTGTCAAGTTGGACTTGGTTTTTTTCCCCTTCAAGTCCAACTTGGACCGGGGGCTTCGGGCTGCTGTAACCCCTTTAGAGTGCCTCATTGTTGGCCGTGAGTGCCGTGCGCACGTCATGGAGAGAAGGAAGACGAGCAAGGAGAAAGTCTGCGATGAGAGCCAGCGTGCGGGCGGGCGGGGACTTTGCAATGGCGTGGCCGCTGTAGAGCGCCTCATTGTCGGCCTCGAGTGTGTGTCACAGAGAAAACAGAAGAGAAAGAGTCAGAGGTGAGCGGCAGCCCGCCCCGTTTCTGGTGCCGCCTCCTCTCACGCCGCCTGTCAGGAGACGATGCGGTAGTCCGAGGCTTCCTTGTCGGTGTGGTCGGTCCAGTTGGAGGCCGGCATGCTGCGGTACGGGTCCAGAAGGATCCGGAAGCAGCGCACCGTCAGCACCAGCAGCAAAAACAGGAGCCCCGCCACCAAGACCAAAGCGGCGCGCTGCTCCAGGCTGAGGAAGGACGAAGACCGGGGGTCCGAGGGGGCCGCGCCGCTGCCGTAGGCCTGCTCCGTCATGCCGGTCGATTGGCGGCGAGGACGGACGGGACTGCGAAACAAAAAGTTGACGTGAGCGCGACGCCCGTCAAAGGCACACGCAGCCGCCGAGCCAAAAATAAAACGCCGCTAAAATTAGTCGGGCAGCTCGTCAAACGCGCAACGCCGTCACCTCACGCGCGCGTGGCATGACAGCCACGCGTGGCATGTCCTTCCGCGTGTCACGTGACCCCTGCCAGGTCGCGCCACATCAGAGTCACGTGACACGTATGCGACCGGCGTCACGGCTTACCTGTCAGCTCAACGTGTCGACGGGAAGAGCGGCAAAACTCGGACGCTTCTTTCCATCATCCTGCCGGAGGGGCGGGGCCTGGACGTCAGCCGTGTGATTGGCCAAAAGCATCTTGAAAGAAGGATGCCGTCGTGATCGTGTGCCAGCGACGCCAAAATCCCTTTCAAGATGATTCCTGCTTTTTGTTTTTGGACTCCTCAGACAAAACGTTTGCTTTTGTTTGCAGCTTGTGCCACGCCGGCCACAACCGCACGTACACTTTGTAATCGACCTCCATCTTTGAAAGGCGGAAGTGACGCATGCCGTCAAGCGGTCGGCACGTTTGCAGTTTCTTGGGTGGCAGCTCGTCAAAGTTGCTTCGGGCGATAACCGATAACAGACACTACGCACTCGCGGCCTCGCAGGGTTGGGGGCGAAAGTGTTGGAACGCGGCCGGAAACGGCATTGATGTGTAAAACCCGGAAGTCAGTGGACAAAGACCCTACCGGTCTCTTGATCGCATCCCGGTGTTGTGTCCCCGATCCATCTCCGGGTCAATTAAATATAAAACATCAACTTTCCAACGGTTGAAATGGTCCAAAACAGCGCTTCCCCCTTCGACTCCTTTAGTTTTCAATAAAACGTTGGTAGCGGGCTACCAGCCGGCCTGCCCACAATGCACCGCGCTGCCGAGATGCGCACTTCGCTATTATTTACTTCATTTTTTTGGTACTGATTTAATTACACCTTGTTTATTTTTTTCTTCCTTCTGACGAGAATGGGTTGCATTTTTGTTGTTTTTAGGTTAGCATACTGTAAATTCATTTGTTAGCCTCATTGGGGGTCGGCGATTTTCAGCCTTCAATAAAGTTTCAAAATGAAAAATTCAAAAAAAAGAGACGATCACGGCCAGGTCGGCCTGGATGTGCGCATGCGCGTCGAGGTGGGCGGCCTGGCCCGTGACGTCATCGCGGCTTGGTTGGCGTAGTCGTCGACGAAGACGACGACGATGGCGGGCACCGCGTTGAAGAGACTCATGGCCGAATACAAACGTGAGGACAACCGCCCTCACATCCTCCACAGCCTCTTGACCGCCACGACGACATTTTGTCGTCGTCGATGACCGGCGCGCCTCCGATTGCGCACGCGCGCACCCTCTGTCGCTTCCAGAAGCTTCCGCGCAGCCAAAAAACAAAGTTGAGCGCGGACAAGCTGGGGATTTGTTGCGTGTTTTGTTATTTTGCACTTGTGTATGTTTCACGCGCGTCAGTCTGAGTGTTTTCGCTTCGCTCGAGACAAACGTCGAGCAACAAATAAGCCTTGCTGCTGCTGCTGCTGCTGCTGCTGCTGCTGTTGTTATTTGGAGCTAAATGCTAACGTGGCTTCCGTTCCGACTTACGCTGTTGTTGTTTTCCAGGTGGGCCCGGCGGATAGCATGTTAGCATGTTAGCTTGTTAGCATGCCAGCCGAGCGCTCACGGAAAAGTAAACTGCCGTTCTCATCCCTCTTCAATGTTTTTTAAACCGCGGAATCGTGGCTGCCACACCAGGGGGGAAAGAAAATATAGATTGCACGTTTTAACGTGATCGTATTGATCACATTTGTATCCTAATAAAGTGCGATAAGTTGTGGCAGTGGGTATTTTGCCGTGCAAGCGCTATTTTGCCGTGAACGGCCGTTCTATTCACGATGGCGCCAGCTGGTCCACATTCACTGGCGCACAATTTGTACTTGCGCCGTTCACGGCAAAGTAAGGCTCGGTGGAAAGTCTGCGTTCATCAAACAAGATAAACATAGCTCGTCAACAGATATTTGCATAATTCACCAGAACCAAATAAGAAGCTGACGGTGTGACGAAGAAAAATGAAATGAAGCAGCAGAAGACATTCAAACTCAAGCTTTTCCAGCGTTTGATGGCTTTCTTGCTTTTAGCATCAAATATTGACATTAAGTGCGCTTCTAGTTCTTTCTTAACCAACCCAAAGAAGCAATTTTACCTCGGCAAATGTACTTTTGTGAACACAAAAGTTTGCAAATAATGCAAGTGAGATAACTTGAGTAGTCGAGTATAGTTTTTTCCAAGTGAGGTGCAGATATAACGTGTGCACGTGTGTTTTCTTGCAGAGCTGACGCTCAACCCGCCGGAAGGAATCATAGCAGGTACGAGTGTAGAAAAAACCTTTGGGATCGGCAAAGTGAATGTGCGAGTGATGGGTGCGAGGTTTGCCTTTGGATGTCTTGCTCTATTTTGCAGGTCCCGCCAATGAAGAGAACTTTTTTGAGTGGGAGGCGCTAATCATGTGAGTTGCGTCCTGTTTGCTCCGAGCACCGTTCCTCACAATCTACATTTCATCCGGATGATTTACGTTTAGACGTACAGTTGACGCACGAGCCAACCGACCGACGAGAGTTTTTCCAGATACGAGCCGTCGTCGGGATGTTTTCGCTTTGACTTTGGAGCGCAACGCTTGAGATGCGAGTGAGGTCGACTCGCACGGGGCGGGGCCCCTTTTCATCTCAAGCGATTAGAATGCCATTCCCGGCTGAAGTTTACTCTAAAACGCCATCCATACATTATCCAAAGCGCTTTTCCTCACGTGAGTCTCTTGACTTGAATATTCAAAAGAGGCAAATGATGCTGCCCGCTAGCTTGATGCTAACATATAATGGAAAATCCCATTCATATGCTAACAACATCTGAGGAGCAATGATAAAGGGATGTCTAACCGACGATCAAACTAATTGACGACTATTTTGATGATCACTTAACGCACATTTGAAAGTTCAGTCCCGGAAGTCCGGAGTCGTGTCATGTTTTTCAGCCTGATCCCGATCATTGAATCAGGTGTGTTGGAGGAGGGAAACCTGGAAAACATGCAGGAAGTCCCAGACTTTGTCACCTGTGACTTGACGAGATGACATTTCCGTGCAACTATTCTCCCATTTGCGTCCTTCCTTCACTTGACAGCCAGTGTCAAAATGGCCGCCTGGACATGGATCAATTTTGCTGCTTTGTTCCACAAACGCAATACGAATCAAGAGTACAAGAGAAGGGCATATTAACGCTGCGACATTTTTAGGGTTGAAAAATCATTTCCAGGGGGAATACATTTGAAAAACAATCGATAGTTTGAGCCTGCAGATGGCAACATGTTGGTGAAGGTTTGTGGAAGTTGCTCCAAAGTGGATTGCAAAGCTCCTTTGTTTGTTTTTGGAAGAGGTTACATTTTTATTGACCTTGACTCGTACGGCCGTCCACAACTAGTCAAGGTAGATCAAAATGTAAATCCGACTGTTTTTAAGCATCTACTGCCCCCTGCTGGCCGAGGCGGCCTCAGCACACTGCAACAACACGTGCTTGATGTTTGCGTGAGGACGTGCAATGATGATGGATTTCCTTTGCGAAGCTGCCGTGTCGACCGCCGGAAGATTTTGTGGTCCCGTGCCGATTGTTTGTGGTGTTTTTGTGCCTTTCAGGGGTCCGCAGGACACGTGTTTCGAAGGCGGCGTCTTTCCCGCCGTGCTCACCTTCCCCTCCGATTACCCGCTCAGCCCCCCCAAGATGAGGTTCACCTGCGACATGTTTCACCCCAACAGTACGTCCGTCCGTCCGTCCGTCCGTTTGTCCTCTGCTCGCTCACTTCGTGCTTTCACTCCACTTGCTCATCCTGGGAATGGTCTGCACCCGGAAACTCAGATAAGTCCAAATTGGAACCTTTGAGACATTTTGTGTGTGTGTGTGTGTGTGTTTTCAGTCTACCCCGACGGGCGCGTGTGCATCTCCATCCTGCACGCGCCCGGCGACGACCCCATGGGCTACGAGAGCAGCGCCGAGAGGTGGAGTCCCGTCCAGAGCGTGGAGAAGATCCTGCTGTCCGTGGTTAGCATGCTAGCAGGTAGCCGCTCCTCACTGTACACGCCGTCGCCTCCTTTTATTTAATTTAAATTTATTTTTTGTCAAACGTGTCAAACTGCCGGCTTTTGACTTTCCAAATTGACCGTCTCTGCTCGTTCAACCCGTTGCACTCGTCTCTATATGTTCGTACTGCGGGTAAAAAACGGAATTGCTCCCACACATTGACAAATGAATTCCTCCATGGATGTTGGCTACACGTTTCACCACCAGGAGGTGCTAATGGTCAACATCAATCAAAGCAAATACAACATAAGAAAAAGTAGGCCGTTACAAAGTGTAAAAGAGCCATGAAATGTTGACTTGTCTCCGACGTCAAGTCCATTGACGTCAGCAAAAATGCGTCGCCATGGAAACGGATCACCTCTCCGCCCTCCCCTCTCTGTTTCAGAGCCAAACGATGAAAGCGGTGCCAACGTGGATGCCTCCAAAATGTGGCGGGAGGACAGAGATCACTTTTACAAACTGGCTCAGAAGATTGTACGCAAGTCCCTGGGCCTTTAGTGATGATGTCATCACCCAGCGCCGTGTGTGTGTGTGTGTGTGTGTGTGTGTGTGTGTGTGTGTGTGTGTGTGTGTGTGTGTGTGTGTGTGTGTGTGTGTGTGTGTGTGTGTGTGTGTGTGTGTGTGTGTGTGTGTGTGTGTGCGTGTGCGTATATTTACGCAGCAGCATGGACTGCTTGGTCACGGGATCACGCGCACCGTGATGACGGCCACGTGAACAGGAGCAGATTCCAAGCCCCGCCTCCAGGAAGTGATGTCACGTCTTGAGCCCGGCACTCCTGACTGCTCATTGGCCGTGTAGGACAATCCCACGGCGTCACGGAACACTACCTGGAAGTTGTCAGCTGACGAGACGCTCGTGTTGGGAGAGATTTACTGCGGAAAGCCGTTTGCGCGTTTCTTCCGTATTTTCGGCTTCTCAGTCTGGTCGCCTCACTCGTACCACACTTTTGCACGCTAGTTAAGTTGTCATGTTTTTTCCCCTAACTACTTTCGGTGTCCGAGTACAAGTTGAAGCAGGTTATCGAATAAATGTTCAAGCAGCTTTCAAAGCGGCCGTGGTATACTGTGTAAATGTTGTAGTATAGTTCCAACAAAAAACAAACAAAAAACATTGAGTTGAATTTGACGACTGGCATCGTGACGTCTAGTGACTTTGTTTGTTGTACAGTAAGCGAACAATGCAAATGTTCTGTTAGCCGTTAGCTGCATTTGAGCACGTGATGACCTACAAGCAATTAAATGAAAACTCAAAACTAAATATTAGATTCATTTGTTTGATGACAAAGGACTGTTTTGTTGTGTATTGTGTTTTACGATCTTATTGAATGTTACTTTTACGCAACTTCTGTGAAATACTTGATGAAAAAGTAGGACATCATCGTGTCATGAATTATAAACGACTACTAAATGATGTCGAAAGCAAAACTGCTATAGAAGCTCAGTCCATTGAACTATTTAAAGAGTTGTAAGTTCTACTAAAGCTGAATATCAAACGTGTTCATTTCTTCAGGTTATTGTGCGAAATATCAAATGACTTTATTGATGACTAAGAAATTGTCCCAAAAAATTGAGTTTATGTACAGCTCCAAAACGGATGGCACATTCCTTTGCATTCGAACAAAATGAACACATTGAATCAAAATGTACGCTTTATATTTTGGCAGTTCAAAAAAGAAACGACGTAAAGCAGGCACGCAAAGCGCTGTGAAGTCATTGTGAAGGCGTGGCTTAAAGCCGACGTGACCTTTTTGTATAAATAATTTAGTTGCGTACAACAATTGACACAAATGTTGAATATAATAATATAATCGGGAAGCAGTAGCCGTTAAAAGCAATTTTGTTTCCGGCCGTCTGGTCACTGGTTTATGTGACGTCATCATTCCGCGTCGTTACGTCAAGTAGGTTGAAAGGTCACGTTAGTTAAGTTACCCGCCTCATTCGAATAAGTTGACAACACAAAAGCAAGAAGAAAAAGAAGAAACATAAGCGACAACTCCGAGCGACACGTCGACAATTTGTTGTTGTTGTGGAGCTGAGTTTAGTGGCGCCTCCCCGCCTGCCTTCGTCGGGTAAAGACTCTTTTTCAACTTCCCGGTTAGCATGCTGCTGCTACGAAGCCGTTAGCTTGCCGCTGCAAACTTCTTCCAGCAAGGGGATTTCTTTGTTGCATTAAACGTGCTTATTCGTTGACTCTTTGCGTCCTTTTCAGTCTCATAAGTTTAACTTTGGACGGGTGGCGTGAAGGAAGGCGTGTACAGTCCGTCGCCACGTCAATTGAGCAGATTCTGAGATTGCCTTTCGCAATGGCGACCAGGTTGCAGACCCAAAACATCGAACAAATCACCATATAAGAGCAAATTCAAATGAAGAACTGTACACCAAATTGCACACCGTGAGCGATTGTGACGGTGAACTCAACTCACTTGAAAGCAAGCAACAGTAAACCGTGAACAATTGTTTGAAAACAAAAGTGATTATTCAAACACAAACGATGCCCATTTCCAGTGGAGAAAGTTGTTTTGTCATGTGAACGTTTTGAGACGTGATCAAGAAAGTCGTATCTCAAGCGAGCCAGCAGAATGTGCGCACGTTGGAAGAACACTACAGTGACGACACAACCGTAAACGCGTTTCAGCAGACAGCCACCATGGACTCGCAGCCGGCGATCGGCTGGCAGCGGGAGAGGGCGGAGCTCCGGCAGGAAGTGCGCCTGCTGCAGGAAGAGCTGGCCGAGAGTCGGGCCGAGAGGGAGGAGCTGGCGTCCAGGGCCAGGGCGCTGGATGAGAGGGTCAGGGCACTTCCTTGCTCGCTCGCTCGTTCTTCTTCTCCCGCTTCTTCTTCTTTCTCAAACTCTCTCTTTCTCCAATGCTTAATGGCTCTCGCTTTCACTCTCTTGCCCTAACTATCATCATCATCATCATCATCATCATCATCACTCACTCTCTGTATGCCTCTACCCCCCCAGCTGGAGCAGTCAGTGTCTCCCTCGCTCTCCCGCAGCCATCATGAGGAGGAAGAGGAGGAGCAGAGAGAGAGGAGGAGGCGCGACAGGGAGGCCAGGGAGAGGGAGGCCCGCCAGGCGCTGCTCGTGCACCGGCTGCAGAACAAGGTCAACAACGTGCACGTTTGTACACGCGTGTGCGTCGCTGCTAGCGCTGCTAACGCTGCTTCCGTGCAGGTGATGGAGTACAGGGAGCGATGTCAAAGTTTGGAGTTGCAAGTGAAGGCAGGACACAGTCAGCTGATCAACACGCAGGTGATTGCATCAAAGAAAAGGCCTTCATTTGACGCATGACAATTAGAAATGTTTTTTTGTAGATGAGTCTGAGGAGGGATACCTCCGAGTCGCTGGAGAGCGCCCTCATCAGCCTGGAGGAGGAACAGCAAAGGTGCGTGCGTGCGTGCGCGCGCGTGGTGTGCTCGGTCCGCTTCCACGTGCGCTCCTTTCACTCGTTTCCAGGGCATCGGACCTGACCCAGACCGCCTCCGTCCTGCGGCTGCAGCTCGGCCAATCGGAGCAGGACAACCGCGTCCTGGCGGAGCGCGCTCGCCACCTGACGTCCCGTTTGACCGGCGCCCTGGAGGAGGCGGAGCGTCGGGTGTCCCGTTGGCAAAGGGAGCGAGAGGTGCGGCCGGGCGGGCGAGCGGCACGCCCTCGCCGCGTTTGCCGTCTTGAGATGTCAATTTGTGTGTGCATGTAGTGCGTGTCAAGCGAGATGTCTCGGCATCAGGATCAGCTGTGGTGCGTGTGGCGCTGCGTCATGTCGCTCAGGCAACACTGCCGCGGCCTCAGAACCGCCGCCGACAGGTAGGCCTGCTTTCAGGGACGCTCACGTGTGTTTGCCGTGTCTGCGCGTCTTATGCCTTTGTGTGTGTGTTTGTAGGGATCTGTTGGAGATGAGGACGGAGCTGTCCCGCCTGTCCTTGTCCCTTCAGTCCAGCTGCGACTCCACCTCCTTGCACCTCATCAAAACGTCCCGGCTGCCGGCCCCGCCCACCGGCTCCCCGTCGGCCTGGTCCAGTCTGGGGACGTTGACGGCGGGCGAGCTGCTGGAGGCCCCGTCGGAGGACAGGTGAGCTTTCGTCCTTTCCGTGCGGGCGGCACGGCGGCGTAGTGTCGACCTCGTCGGACGGGCTCTTGTGTCTTTCAGGACGCGGGACGGCGAGGCCACGCCGGAGCTTGTGGCGCAGGCCGTCGGCAGGCTGGTGACTTGCAATTTGTCTTGTCGCTCTTTGACCTCGCAAACATTGTAAACAACTGCAAGACGTTTGTTGTTGTTGCATGAGGTCTTGTTGATTTTCTTCTGTTTGTTTGTGAGAAAACAAGAACAACAAACGTCGTGTTTCTGTTGTATGTGATGGATGACAAGTTGTTGTTGTTTTGTGTGTGCTTGGTCAACAACGACGTGCCATCTTGTTTTTGCGCGGGCCAGTGTCACGCGTTGAACGTGAGTGCGCCGTCGCAGTCGCTGCTCCGCCGGGACGTGTCCTCCTTGCTGGCAGTCCTCTCGCAGACGGAGAGCGCCCTGGAGTGGAGACAGCAGGAACTGCAGGTCTGTCTCACACGCGTGCCGGCGCCACAAACGCCGAATGAGCCGATGGCGCTGTTGTGTTTGTCAGAGGGCGGAGCTTAGCGTGCGGCGGCTGGACGAGGAGAAGGCCTCGCTGCAGGCACATGTGGAGCAACTGCAGGACGACCAGCGCGAGTCTCAGCAACTTGACAGGTTAGCGGCTGGCAATCCGTCTCCTTCCACTTGGTGTGCGCCCAACCCGAGCTTTTGGCAGGCGCGGGCAATACACACACACACACATACACACACCACCACACACACACTCACACATTTGCTTTTCATGACCTTCGTTTCCGCGGCGCTCTCGACACTTTTTGCCATTGGCGAGGGTTGACTGCTCCGCCGATGATGGCCGACAACATTTGATTGCTGTTTGATTGGCGCAGAAAGCGGGAGGCCGCGCCTGCGCCGCAGCAGCTGGAGGCGGAGCTTCGCGCCATGGAAGAGGAGCTACAGAGGGCAACAGCGGCACTGCAGAGCAAGGAAGAGGAGGTGCAAAGCAAGGAGGCGGGGCTGCACAAGAGGGAGGGGGAGGTGCAGAGGAAGGAGGAGGTGCTCCACCAAGGTGAGGAGAATCTGCAGAGTACAAAAGAGGAGCTGCATAATGCACAGCAGGAGCTACAGAAGAGAGGGGAGGAGGTGCATAAAGGAAAGGAAGTGCTACACAAAAAAGAGGAGGTGGTTCTAAGAAGGGAGCAGGAGGTGACGAAGAGGGAGGAGGATCTGCAGAAGAGAGAGCAAGAGATGCAAAAGGCGGAGGAGGAGGTGCTACACAAAAGAGAAAAGGAGGTGGTAAAAAGGGAGCAGGAGAAACAGGAGGTGCAGAAGAGGCAGGGGGAACTACAGACAAGGGAGGAGGAGGTGCGGAAGAGGCAGGTGGAGCTACAGGTGAGAGAGGAGGAGGTGCACAAGCGGCAGCAGGAGCTGCAGAAGAGAGAAGAGGAGGTGCAGACCAGACAAAAGGAGGTGCACAAGAGGCAGCAGGAGAAAGAAGAAGAAGTGCAGACCAGACAAAAGGAGGTGCAGACCAGAGAAAAGGAGGCGCAGAAGAGGCAGCAGGAGATGCAGAAGAGAGAAGAGGAGGTGCACAAAAGGAAACAGGAGCTACATGAGAGAGAAGAGGAGGTACAGACCAGACAAAAGGAGGTGCAGAAGCGAGAAGAGGAGGTGCACAAGAGGCAGCAGGAGAGAGAAGAGGTGCAGACCAGACAAAATGAGATGCAGACCACAAAAAAGGAGCTGCAGAAGAGAGAAGAGGAGGTGCAGACCAGACAAAAGCAGATGCAGAAGAGAGAAGAGGAGGTGCAGACCAGACAAAAGGAGGTGAAGAAGAGAGAAGAGGAGCTGCAGAGCAGAGAGCAAGAGGTGCAGAAGAGACAGCAGGAGCTCCAGAAGAGAGAGGAGGAGGTGCAGAAGAGGTATGAGGAGGTGCAGGAGTGGTGATTGTGTGTTGAGCGCTCACGTGACTCGAGTTTGTTGTAGTTTTGAGGCCGAGCTGCTGCAAAGGGAGGCCGTCATCCGAGACACGAAGGTGACCTCCTTCCTTCCCTCCTCCGTCCACCTCCTTCATTGTTGCCGTGTTATGTGCACGCGCGCTGACGCACGTTGTCCCGCAGGAGGCGCTGGAGAAAGAGGAGGTGGCCAGGGCCAGAGCGGAAGGAGAAGCGGCAGGCGTCCGAGACGCCCTCCTCAAGGTAGGCCCCCGCCCCGCGTCATTGAGCACAAGACAAGGACTTGCAAAATATCAGGGGTCAGGGGTCATTCGTCCGTGAAAGCCGTTCACGCACGCAGCCCGCCAATCCAGTCCAAATGTTTGTCACATAGAGCCAAAGCCGTTCATTCCCACGTTGAGACAAGGCGCCAACAAAACTCAAATTGGAGTCAAAAGGAGCCGCAAAACGCAAGGACATGATGATTTAGCCCGCCGACTGCCTGGGATAGGCTCCAGCAACCCCGCGACCCTTGTGAGGACAAGCGGTTAAGAAAATGGATGGATGGATGTCATCATTGGACATTTTTGTCCAGTCCGCGTCATTCATCGCTATGACGCGCACACTTCATTTGGGATTTGTTTGCTGCTCCATAAAAAGGCGTGTGGCGTCGTCAAGTGTTGGCAACATTACGAGCCGACTCGGGTTTCATGTTCTTCCTTCCAGAAAGGGAAAAGATTGCGCAAGCGGACTGGCCAACGCAGCCAAGCCGTCTTTGTGTGTGCAAGCGCTCCGTGGCGATGGCAGTCCAATGAAAAGCCAGTCCCCAAAATGGGCCCGAGCCGGACCATCTTATTGGCCCACGTTAATCGACCTTTTTCAAAACTCTTTTAGCGCTCCTCCCAGCATGCGGCGGTGCTGCAGGAGCTGAAGGAGGCGCAGGAGGAGCTGCGGCTGGCGGCCGAGGAGATGGCCCGGATCCAACGCGTGCACGAGGAGCAGCGCAGAGAGCGCGGCGGGCTGCAGGAGGCGCTGGACGCTCTGCGCGCACAACGGGAGCGACACCAGCAGGAGGCGCAGGAGCTCAGGTAAGGCCGCAATCCTGAACTGTGGCCAAAAAGCAGCCAAAAAATGTCACTCTCCCGTGGTCACTCCTTAACCCCGCCCCCGCCCCCACAATTGTGGTCTTCCTTTGTTCAACGCAATGCCGTGTGTGTCATCATCAGAAGCCGCTTGGCGTCCCTGCAGGAGCAGCTGGAAGAGCAGCACACGCAGATGTCGCACGCCAACGTGGAGCGTAGCCACCTCGGCGCCCACGTGCGCACGCTGCAGGAGGCCAAGGAGGCGCTCGACGGTGAGTGCCACGCTGCTTTGCTTTTTTTCTTGTCTTTCCCTCTCAAGCTCCCGCCCAGTCACCGTCCGTCTGTGTTCACCGCCAGGCGAGCTGCGATGTGTGCGGGAGGAGCTGCGCACGGTCACCTCCCACAAGGAGCAGCACCAGACGGAGAAGGAGCAGCTCGGGAAGGACTTGCGGACAAAAGACGCGGAGGTGGAGACTCTGAGCAGGCGCCTTGACGCACTACTGAAGGAGCGGGAGGAGCATGTGCAGCAACTCGGGCAGGAGTTGGGAGCAAAGAGGGAGGAGGTGGAGAACCTGAGGCGGCGCGTTGATGCACTACTGAAGGAAATGAAGGAGCGGGAGGAGGTGGTGTCCGAGGAGCAGAGAGCGCTGGAGGAGGACTCAAAGGGAAAGCAGGAACTGCGCCCTCGCATCACACAGCTGGAAAAGGAGAACCAGGAAGTGGAGGAGCGCAAGGAGGAGCAGGTGAGAGACGTCCGGGAGAAGGAGCAGCAGCTGCGGCAAGTTGCGGAACGCCTGAGGTTGTCCGAGCTGCGGCAGGAGGAGCAAACCAGGGAGCTTCGGGAAACCAAAGGAAAGCTGAAACAAAAGGAGGTCCGAGTGGAGGAGCTGGAGCTCCTGCTGGCAGAAATGCAGCAGAGGAGGGAGAAGGTTGTCAAGATCAGTGTGCTGACCAGGGTCAGGGAGGAGGACCTGAGAAGGACAGAAGAGGAGAAAGTACGCAAAGAACAGCAGAAGGCGGAGTCACGGGAGGAGGAGGAGGCGCGGCTGCTCCGAGTGGGCGCGGAGGAGGACAAACTGCCCGGGACTGAGGAGGAGGTGGGGGCTCTCAGGGAGGCTCTGAGGAGGGAGGAGAGGAGGCGAGTGGAGGTGCAAGAGGAGCTGAGAGCAGCGCAGTGCATGCTCCAGCAGATGGCGCTCGACGTCGCCGCCCTGCAGGAACAGGCACGCACGCACGCACATTTTACTTCACCGCATTTAAATTTTTCTGCAGCAAATCGGACATTTTGAGTGCAACAAAAAAAAAATCGTTAAATACAAACAAACCAATGAAATAACAATTGGCTCCATTCATTAGACTATGTTGAATCACAAAAAATGCTACATTCATGTAACAAATGAAAAATAATTAGACCAAAGTATTGCAATGAAAAAGGTCTGAAGTAATGCAACCAGCGGGGAAAAAAACATTAGACAAAATGACTTTGCATTAAAAAAAAAAATGTGTTTCTTTTTTGAACATAGAAACCAGCCACAGAATACTGAAATTCAAATAAAGATTTAAAAGTAAAGTATTTTAGTCATCATTAACTCATTTGCTCCCGACAACGTATAAATACGTTCTATTTTAAATGTTGTAAGTATCCCAAACATGTATTTATACGTAAAAAAAAAAATAATCAAGAAATGTTTGATCCTGGAGCTTCTGACATGAAGAGGTGGCTTAAAGCAATGCTAGTTATTACAAAAACGGCCAGCAGGTGGGAGCAGAGTAAGAGATCAGCCAGGGCCATGTTGCAAAAAGCTCTCCCCCACGCCTTTTTTTGGAAAAGTTTGGAAAATAATGATAAAACTTGGCTATATTCTAATGCTAATGGCTTCAAAATGGAAACGGATAGAAATATACGTTTTTTCCTGAGGAAAGAAGAGACTCGAATCTTTTCTTGGGGTCGGTTTTGCGTTTTTGTAGCAATAGAACACAATATTCTTTGCGGGCCTTGCAAAGTCAGTCCGAATCCAGTAAAACAGCCGAGAGCGAAGGGGGTTGCTTCAGTCAAATTGGCTGCCAGTCAATGAGTTAAGCAGCGTTTACATGTTCAAGAGGGAGTAGGAAGTAAGAAAATGTATGGATGTATGGAGTCCTTCCCCCTTACAAGAAAAAGGCACATTCTAAACAGTTGCGCTTACACGCACACGTGTCGCACGTGTCGCATTTGACATGCACGTAATAGACATCAGCACAAAGTCGTTGGAACACAGCATAAATCCTGCTCATTTTTCATGCGGTTGAAATGAAAGCTGCGCCGACGCCAACGCTGCTCCCTTTGTGTTCAGGTGAAGGCCAGGGAGGAGGAGGAGGCGCAGGAGGAGACGACCACAAGCGCGCTACAGAGACTCCTGCGGGTAGGACGGACCCGCTTTCCGTGGCAACGCTTTGCTTCCTTTGCCACCTGACGCCTCCTTGTGTTGTCGGCCAGGAGAGCCGCCAGGAGGGCCAGCGCCTGAGGAGGAGCAGCGCACTCCACAAGCCGCAGCGGCAGGAGGAGGAGGGCAGGATCGACCGTGACGGAGGAGTGGAAGCGGCGGAGGTGCAGGAGGAGGAGGAGGAGGGGGACGACGACGAGTCCGAGACTCTCCACGTGCTGGAGGAGGTCAGGAGCAAAAGGAGGTCCCAGGAGGAGCCGAGCAGCCCGGAGCGGGAGGTGCGGCCGCAGGAGCCGAGGCGGCGGCGCGGCCAAACGCCGGCTCGGGTGAGACGGACATTTGCAGGCGCTCTCAAGTCTTCCGCGCGAACGTCCGCCCGCACCTCCTTCAGGCCACAAACGCACGCCTCCTTCAGAGTGCTCGACAAAATGGCAACATTGAGCAAAATGAAGGAAGGCGCGGCGAAGTCCACATGCAAAATTGACACGCATTACGAGCGTGGAGGGAAAACAAAACATTGAGCGGCGATTCGCCAGGAAAAGATTTGAAAAGTGTCTGAAGGGGAGCGTGCGGCGGCGCCGACGTCTTGCGTCAACATTTGGCTTCAATTGCGGACAAGAACATTCACAAGTCATCACAAAAAGATCTGCGGGGAAATAAGAAAAACATTTGTTGTGCCTCAACGCTGACAAACGAAGACAACGTTTGACAACACTTGCCATGTGTTCGGGCTGGCAGGACCTGAAAGTGATTGGCGTCTTGCCTTGTGTGTCCGCGACAGGGCGAGGAGGCGTGGCGCTCGCAGGGGGGCGGAGCTAGACTGCTGCTGCTGCTGAGTCGCATGGCTCACCTGGAAATCAAACTGGAGCGCTCGCAGCACAAGAAAGTCAAGCTCAAGCTGGAGAGAGACGTGCTCAGACAGGTACGTGCGCTCGCGCCTGCGACCAATCCGGGGCGCAGGCTTCCTGGCAAATGAAGGATCGGTCTGGCGTCATCCTCAGGTGTCAGCAGACGGCCACCGGAGGGCGCCGTCCGTCCATCCTTCCCGAGGCAAAGACGTCGGTAAGCTCCATCGGGACCTCGGCCAATCGCTGGCCGCCGTCACGCTGCGTCCAATCGCCGCGTCCGTCCTGCGGGCCGAGACGCGGCGATTGGACCGCAGCCTGAGGGAGGAGGAGCTCCACCAATCGTGACTATCGGCATTTTTTCCCCTCACTGACATGATCTTTATTTGGGGACTGAAAGTTATTGATGGTTGGCATGTTAATCAATAAAATACTGATCGGTTTGTTTTGGGCTTACGTTGCAACATTTCTGCCTTCAAGCTTGCGTTGGGCTTTCCGACCTCTTTTACGCTTGGAAGACGAAATTCCAATTGACGATCGGCAGCTGCCGTCAAGTTCGCTTCCGGCCGCATCGGATCGAGACCGATTTTCCAAACTCACAATAATGGGAACAAAAGAAGGGAAAAAGGCGGAAACGATGAGAGAAAGGCGGGTGGCGGCCGTCTTCTCGTCGTTCCCAAATTGAAAAAAGACAAACGAGCGCGGCCTCTTGCCTCCGCAAATGTGGCTTGACTGGCAAAAGTTGATGAAAACGGGCGTCCAATCACAAGAAGAAGAAAAACGTTTGCCGTAAGAGCGAAGCCTGCCACTCGGTTTGACGTTTTCAATTTGGCTTTCAAATGAGGCTTCCCGAGCGCCCGCTCGCTCGCCCGCTCGCTCGCCCGCTCGCTCGCCAGCTCGCTCGCCCGCCCGCTCTGTGTTTGGATTCCAAATTGTGCTCGGCGAAGCGTTTCGTTTGAAAGGAGGTTGGGCTTTGAAATGGGCCCGTCAAGCCTCCAGCGGCAACGTTTGCCGTCACGCGCCCGAGGCAGGAAGCGTCCGCACGCCACATTCCTGCTCGGGCGGGAAACAAACGCCACCCGTTTGTTTTGCTTTTCGCAGCAAAGTGACGAAAGGGGGCGCGCTCGCAAGTCCCGCTTGTCCTCGGCTCGCAAGCGTCCCACGATGCAACGGGACCTTTCCAGAAAATGGCAGTTGCTGAAAATGCGGCAAAAATGGCCAATGACTGAAGGATTCCTTGGGACGGCTCGCTCGGCGTTTCTGCAAATGATTCACGTCCGCCGGTCGAGCGGCTGCTTGTTGAGACCGAAGCTCCCTTTTTTTTTGGAACTTGCATTTGATTGTCTTTTAAAAAACAAACAACAAAACATTTTAACAACACAGGTTTAGGGCGAGAAGCTTCAATTTTCGCTCATCAAGGAAGTCAAGCGGCACACAGGAAGTGGATTCCGCCTCACGATTTGTGTCGCGAGCCAGAGGAGGAGCACATTTCGTCATTCATGTCGCTTGGCGGCTTCCAAACTCTTTTCGCCTTTGAAAAACAAACAAGAAAGAAAACACCTTTTGGCTTTCTTACTTTGTGTTGCCGGGCAGATTTCGGGATCCCGGCGGTCATTTTCACCGGCCGCCTTTTGCAGATCAGCAGAGCAAGAAGAAAGGAAAAATAATAATCAATCCAGTCGGCCGGGAAATTTTGGCCACGTGACTCGCTACTGCTCCACTTGGAAATGTCATCAGGAAGTGACCCGGAAGTGGCCTAAAATCAACAGGAAGTCACCCGGGGGTGACTTGATTTCAACAGGGAGTGACCCGGAAGTGCCCTGATTTCAACCGGAAGTCACCTGATTTCAACAGGAAGTGACCCAGTAGTGACTTGATTTTAACAGGAAGTGACCCGGACGTGCCCTAATTTTAACAGGAAGTGCCCTGATTTTAACAGGAAGTGACCCGGACGTGACTTGATTTCAACCGGAAGTGGCGTGATGTCGCGCAAACACGTGATGCTCATGTTGGATTTCAAGCAGCAAATCTCACAAATTCCTCCCAGAATGCAAACTTGCAACATCATCATCATCTTGTCGAATGTTGTTGGTTGTCATATCAGTGCTAAAGATGAGGCTGTGACAGTGGAGCAGTGCGAGCATGACTCGATGTGACGGGTCGCAAGATGTTGCCATGGTAAGAGATGAGCGGTCGCCGGAAGAACAATTTTTGTTTTGCCAAAAGCCCGATATTGAAAAACCGGTGACGACACATCAGCTGTCAAACTTCACAAGCTCGTCTTCAAGGAAGCAAACGTTGATCGACGGCCAGACGGCTGTCCCAGAATGCTCCTCTGCTCTGGGGTGGGCGGGGCTTCCACGTGATGTCACCAAGCAGGAAGCAGCGGGTAACTTTATTCATTCAAACGCCAACATCCTATTCAAACTGAGCACACAAACCAGAACGGGGCTGTCGAAGACAAAACAAGAGACAAAGCAGCTGCTAACCGCTCGTTAGTCCTTTTTCTCCATCTCGCAATCCTAAATTGTCCCATTTTTTTGCCATTTTCCAAACAACATTTCTTTTGTTGCCGTTGGGCCGACCAATCACGTGCGAGCGAGCACTGCCCGCGAAAGGAAAGGTTGGACCACCCGAGCAACAGCAATCAATCAATCAACGTGATTTTGCCGCACATGCGTGACAACCCGAAGATGAAAATGAGGAAGAAGAGTGTCCTTTTTCTCCACCTGCCGGTTGCCGTAGCAACGAGGCTGCTGAGCAAAAGCTCAAGTGGCGTCAACGCGGTGACCACTTCCTGTCTGTTTCCATCCAGCAACGTGACCTTGGTTTGACCTGGCCGCTTGCTGAGCAACGCAAACAAAAGCAAACAAAAACCACCCCAATTTTGTGGGCAAGTACACGCGCGCGCACAAAGTGAGTTTGGAGGAAGGAGAAGGACGCAGAGGAAGTGGGATGAGATTCAAACTGAATTTGGGATGAGCAAATGCACGCCGCATCTTCCTGTGTGTCATTCAGGAAACCAGCAATCCCCCGGATTTTGGGGGGATTGCTGCTTTTGTTGCTTTCAGTTGTGCCTGATTTGCAGTCAAAAGTTGGGATGTGAATGAAATAAAAGACACAAATACTGGAAATGTGCGCGAACGTGTGCCGATTTCATTCATTTGAAAACAAAATCAACCAATCAATGCAAATTGGCTTGAAGGGAAAAGGCTCAGAGGGGGCGGAGTCAGGCTCGCGTCGCCGCCACCTCTGATTGGCCGTGCGTGTCGGGGGGCGTGGCCTGCGCCGGGCGGCCGAGTGAGGGGATTAGCAAGCTGTTCGCAAGCACCTTTTGTTTCCGACGCAAGCTCCACATTTTTGCCGGCTTTTTTGGCTTTGCTTGCCGCGACGTCCTTCCGTCCGCGCGCGCGCGCTCGCTCTCACGCACGTGCTCGTGGACTAGCAAGTGCCTTAATTGCAAGCAAGCGGAGCCGCCCGATGCTTTTCTGCGGGGGACGTGCACGCGCAGAGGTGAGTTGGCTCGACGTGCATGCTTGGAAAGCTGTCAATCACACGGGCAGCCACGCCCCCTCACCCTGAACGATGTTGGAGTGACTGCTGTGACGGCATGCCTACGTAATGACGTCATCGAGACAAACGGGGCTCCTGGAAATGGCGCCCAACGAGGTCACCAATTGCTAATGAGGTCAAAGGTTAACTGGTTAACGACCTTGAGGAGAGGCGGGGCAACACAAATGCGTGTCACGTGCGTGCTTGTCAGGTGACGTCATACCATTTGAAAGTGATCGAAGTGGTTGTGATATTTGATGCGGACTTGCTGCGACCAGGAAGTGCTCACAGTAAACACGCAAAGTCAGCAGGAAAGTGCATGTGTGCGCTCAAGGAAGGGGGCGGGGCTTATTTCATGTCATGTGATGATGTCACAGCAGTAACTGAACGTTTTGTTTCTGTCCAGATTTGACAAGCGCGCCGACTGCTCTTCTCTGCCGCCAGAGTGCTCGGTGAGTGCCATAAATGCGTGCGTGCGTGCGTGCGTGCGTGCGTGCGTGCGTGCGCATCATGATCAAGATGATGATAGTGATGAAGGCATGATTGATTAGCAGGAAGTCGTGTTTGCTGAAGAGGAAGTCCAAATAAAAGCTTGTCGTGGTTGTCGTGACAACAGGCTACTGCCTTTCTTTTTTGCCAAGCGGAAGGCAGCGGCGCTGACCGCCCCTTTTCTTTGCCGCTCCCATTGTCTTAGTTTGAGTTGGCGCTGACCGACCAATCAGATGCTGGGCAGGCTGTTGCCTAGCAACAGCACAGTGGCGCTTGCGTTTGGAAGGAAAACCCTGAGGATAGTCCCCACCCGTGTCCATCAGGCGCTCGTGGGAGGGGCCGGGGATGGGGGGGGGGTCAGAGGTCTGGCTCTCCTTTCCCACATGTGACGGCATCACAGGAACGCCTTCCAAACTGCACCGTTACATTTGGTGGCACCAACCGATTATCGAAAGTATCATGTTGGGGGGGGCAACGGGGGGGTTGTGTCCAAGTGTAGTGCTGTCTTAGTGCCGGACCGGCTTGGTCAGCCGCACCCTCGCCATGATGACTCGTCTGCCTTTTGGTTCAAATCCCCTCAATTGGGAGCCCCTCCCCCAATTTGCTGACCTCCCCCAGGTGGCCATTTATTTTCTCATTTGTGACGAGTGCTGCCGCCTTTCATCCTCTTTGCTCTCTCTTCCTTCCTTCCTTCCTTCCTTCCTTCCTTCCTTCCTTCTCTTTCTTGTTTTATTTCTTCCTTTTTTCAACCCTTGCTCGTTTGCATCCTTGCGTCCTCCTTTTTGCCGGCACGTGTGTCTGTTGTCGTGTCGTCCTTGTTGGCGATTGTGTGCGCGCGTGCGAAGATTTAAGCCCCTCGAATGTCTCGCGCACGCTGAGCCATTAATTAGCTTAAGTGCCTCCTTCCCGCCTTTGTTTTTCTTCGTCTTCAATTCCTTCCTTCTTTGCTGGCTTGCTGCGGTCGGTCATGGTGAACTTTGCCGGCACGTCATCCTGACGCAAGTCCGAGCGAGGGGCGTCAACGATCCCCCTCGCTCGGTTGGCCACGCTTGCTAACGCTCGCCCGCGTCGCTCCTTGCGCAATCTCCGCGGCCGGCGCCGGCCGAGGGTCCGGAAGGTTCTCCGTATGTGGCCCGATGACGGATACTTGAGTTTTCCGCTTGCTGCTCGCTCTTGGCCCGTGGGGGCGGAGCTTACCTTTGCATTGTGGGTAACGTGAGCGCAACACATGACGAAGATTCCGGATGCTGCCAAACCATCCGAAGTTCCTCAAATGCCCCCCCCCCCCCCCCCCAAAAAAAAACCTGCGCTGAGTTATCATGGGGAAGCTCCTTTGGGTCGGCGGCCATATTGTCTCACGTCAAGTCACAACGTCCGTGCCGTTTATTTGCACTTGAACTTGATGATGTCATCATAGCCCGTCATTGAAAATCTCTTGAAAACCTTTGGCCAAATGGAGACTGCATGCCGAGGGATGTTCCATACAACTTTTTTTTCACACCGATACCAGTACAGATACTCCCAATAATAACCCTAACCCATACTCACAATGTCAATTTTCTATTGTTTGGATTTCTGATTTCTAGTTCCTGATCATAAAACGTCCAGAACAGTCGCGAGAGCGAGGCTGGTATCGCCACCGATACGATACCTCGTATCCATACTCGATAGCGTTTGTAGCCTCGACCCCCCTCCCTCAACCACGCCCCCCCGCTTGGTTGAAACGTTGTCGTCGCGTTTGACCTCAAGCCAGACAGGGATTAGCGCGCAGGTCGTGCGTGCGTCCATGTGGTGGGGGGAGGGGCCCTTTGGGGGTCCGTCCCGCTGTGCCGTCACATCTTCGCTAATCGGATCCCGTCGGGCTTTTTCAGGTTTAGACCTAACCTCGCCGTCTCATCCCCGCTCCGCCTTTGCCGCTAAATCCCGCCGCGCACAGCGGGGCTCGCCGACCAAAAACGTTGGCCGCTCGCGCGCCCGTGCTGAAAAAGCAGGTCAAAGGTCAGCGGGTGCATCATGCCGCCCGAGTGAGCGCGGGCAGATGGCCCAGCTCGTGCTAACGAGCCGCTAATGCAGCGGATGAGCTTCCCGAGATTAACGACGGCGAAGGGAAGAAGTTGCCACTGCCGGCAACAGGAGACGGCAGCTCGTAAATTAAAAAAACGGCCAAAAAACGCAGCAAACCAGGAGGAAGCGGCGGGGGGGGAAAATGAGGATGATGCCCAAGCCGTTTCTTCTTTTAACTCAGCCGACGGCCACCATGGCACGCTGACCCCGCCCCCCACCATGGCCGATGGGTCGCAGGCGAGGCCGCCGCTGCCGCCGCTGCTCCTGCTGACTTCCTGTTTCCTGTGTGCCTCGTCGTTCCCGCGAGACCTGCAAGCCATCAGCGTGCTGGATGGTGAGCCGGGGGGGGGGGGGGGGGGGTGTCCCTGCGCTTTTTTTCTGGGTTCAACATGTGCATGCGTGCGTCGTGTCGTCCGTCAGATCCTGGTGACTTCCCGGCGTTCACGAGTCCGCCGCGGGACAACCGCACGCTGCCGCCGGATCTCCGCTTCCAGAAGATGACGCGCGTCAACCGCATGCTCTTCATCACGGCCAGGTACGCACACACTCGCGCACGCTCGCACGCGCACACGCTCACGTGCGCTCCGTGTGCCAGGGATCACGTGTTTGCGGTCAACCTGACGACGGCGGCGGAGGCTTTCGTACCGCAGATGGTGAGTTTGCTCAGGTGACGCTAACATTTGGGGACCGCCCCCGCACGGCAAGCGCAAGTGATGTCAGTTCCTGTTGCAGACGCTGACGTGGCGTTCTCTGGACGTGAGCAAGTGCGCCGTGCGAGGGATGGACGGCGTGAGTTGAAGCGCTTCTCCGGCTCACGTGCCAGCTAGCGTTAGCCGCATGCTAACGCCACCTTTCCTGTTTCGTCAGGACGAGTGTTACAACTACATCAAAGTTTTGGTGCCTCGCGACGACGAGACGTTGTTCGTGTGCGGGACCAACGCCTTCAACCCGGCGTGCCGCATCTACAAGGTGGAGCCGCACCGTCACCTTGACGCTCCGCCTGTGACCTGGCGGTGACCTTTTGCTTTTGCGCGGCAGACGAGCACGTTGGAGCAGGTGGGCTCGGACCTGCCGGGTCAGGCGCGCTGCCCCTTCCAGTCGGGCCAGTCCAGCGCGGGAACCTTCGCCGGTAACGTCCGTCCGCCCGCCACCTTGCGCGGCCGCCCGTCCCGACCGTGACCTCTGACCCTTGCGCCAGGCGGAGCCTTCTACTCGGCCACCGTGACCGACTTCCTGGCCAGCGACGCCGTCATCTACCGCAGCCTCGGAGACGGCCGAGCCGTCCTCCGGACCGTCAAGTACGACTCCAAGTGGCTGCGAGGTGCGTCGCCGCGTCGGCAGCGCGCCGACGTGACGTGGAATGACGTGCTTGCGTGACGTCAACACGTGAGCACATGAGCAAAACACGCCGTCGTCATATTTCCGCAGAACCTCGTTTCCTGCACGCCGTGGACTACGGCAGCTTCGTCTACTTTTTCCTGAGCGAGATGGCGTCCGAGTACACCGCCTTGGGGAAGGTACGTACCCTCGCCGGCCGGCCGGCTGGCGTGCTTGATGACCGCTCGCTGCGTTGGTCCGTGTGTGGGCAGGTTGTCTTTTCTCGGGTGGCCCGAGTCTGCAAGAACGACGACGGCGGCTCGCCAAGAGTTCTGGACAAGCACTGGACCTCCTTCCTGAAGGTCAGACCGCCAGGACCTTGATGATTTCACGCGCACGCACGCACACACGCACACTAGGAAGTGCCGATTGGATCGAGATGGGGGAGGGGCAAGTTGACAATTTGCTAACGAGGACGTTTGCGCCGCCTGCGCAGGCTCGTCTCAACTGTTCCCTTCCCGGAGATTCGCTCTTCTACTTTGACGTCCTCCAATCGCTGAGCGGCGTCGTGCAGATCAACGGACGTCCCGCCGTGCTGGCCGTCTTCACCACGCAAGCCAACAGGTCGGTGCGCAGCTCGCCGGCCACAACAGGAAGTCAGCCGAGTCTGACTGAGCACGCGTGTGCGTGACAGCATTCCCGGCTCGGCGGTGTGCGCCTTCTACATGGACGAGGTGGACAAAGCGTTTGGCGGCAAGTTCAAGGGACAGCGCGCCGGCGACTCGGCGTGGACGGCCGTGCCCGACGACGCCGTGCCTGCGCCGCGGTGGGTCACAACACGCGCACGCACAAAAATCAAGTGGCAACAAAAATGTCAATCTTTGAAAAGAAAAAACAGCAGCAAGCAAATGTTGCTTTTCGTCAATCGGGACGATTTCCTTCTTGGGACAAAACGTTTGGCCTCGAATCCAAACAAAAGTGCAAAGTTGCAACATCGGCTGCCAAAGATGAAGCTTGCTTGCAAAACAAGCACAAGTGCGTCAACCAATCGTCTATTTTGCCGCGAGCAGCCGCGCCGGCGCCAAAGTAGGCGTGAAGTCGCTTCAGTCAATTAGGAACGCTTCCTCAGGTGTGTTGGTGGAGAGGAACGTGCTGGATAGAGGCTCTCCGGGACCGGACTTGGGCACCCCTGCTGTACTACACGCTAAGCGGGAACCTTTGTTGAGAAAGCCCGAAAGGTCATGTGGCCGGTTCGCCTGGAGGTTAAAGGTCGCTGCCTCCAATTGCGCTGTGGCTGCTTCCATTCCTGTCAATTCGTCGCGCTTTCGCTGTGGACGTGCGAGTACCACAAAGTAGACTTTCAAGTATACTTAATCGTGTACTCAAATATACTTGAAAGGATACTTATTAATATACTTTAGAATAGACTTAAGTATACTTTTAGGTGGAGTAAAATGTCCCAATTAGGTCGACTGGAAAAATAAACGTAGCTACACTTAAGTATATTCTCTGTGATGTACTTAAAGTATTCGACCTTTTGCTCGGACATTTCATTGACCAGGGAATTGATTGATTGACTCCTTCCCATCAAAAGTGGGCAATTTCCGACCGAGTCGCCGTCGATCGTCATCACAGCGAGCGCCAGCGAGCTTGTCGAATTGACGCGCGCATGCTAACCGCTAAGCTAAGTGCCGGCGAGCCAAACGTGCACTTGTGCGTTGTTCGCATTCGCTTGTCAAAGTGCGGAAGCCATCGGGACCGGCAGCGGGCCGAAGATTTCCTCGGTTCAAAGGTCATGTTGTACACTCATCATCATCATCATCATCATCATCATCATCATCATCATCATCATCATCATCGTCCTCCCGATCTGTACGGCAGGCCCGGCTTGTGCGCGGGCGACGGCCCGGCCGGCGACTTCAAATCTTCCGCGGATTTCCCCGACGGGACGCTGGCGTTCATCAAATCTTTCCCGCTGATGGACGGCGCCGTGCCCGCCGTCAACCGGCGGCCATTTTACACCAGGACCGCCAGCAGGTAGGACACGATGGCCGACGACAAGACTTTGCACGGCAAAGGTCGAGCCCAGCTTTTATTTGGGCTTCCTCTTACGCACACGTTTGCATCTGACGCACACGTGCACGTGAGCGCGCCCGCCACATGCAAACGTGCACAGGCAGACACGCCTTAACGTGATTGTGCTTCGTCCCTCCCCTTCACCCGCGGCAGCCAATCAGAGCCTGCGGCCATCGGCTTGTTTTAACCGGCGCGTGTCCGTGCGCAGGTCCAGGCTGACGCAGATGGCGGCCGACGTGTGGGCGGGTCCACACAAGGACCGCACGGTGCTGTTCTTGGGCTCGGAGGACGGGCGGGTGTCCAAGGTTCTGGTCGACACGCTTGCCGACAGCACGTTTGGCTCCAAACTCCTGGAGGACATCAACGTCTACGACCCACACAAGTAAGATAACCTCGCACCTTTGAAGGGAATGCAAACGTTGTGGGTCGCTTCCAGCGGCGGCGGGCACGGGTTCCTTTTGGTGGCACATCCGGACAAAAAAGGAAAGGAAAAGCTTTTACTTTTTCTTTTTTTTTACCATAGCGTCTTGCAAAGTCACTCAAAGTGGAATCAGTTGACCTTTGTGTTGACCTTTGTGTCCTTCCTGGCTCGCCAATTTGCGTCTCAGGGCCGATTCAGAGCCAAACCCGACCTGGACTGAAGCCAAACACTTTTGACTCCCGCTAAACAAAGAAGCGGTTTGTGATTGTTGAGGACGCCGTAACCCGAGAAAGAGGATGACCCTCGCCCGGGGTCGTTTGATGTGCTTTTTACACACGGTGACAAAGTGACCTTAACTCCGCCCACTTGAGTTGACAACTCGTCAGTAATCATCGCGCGCTGTTGTAGCGTTTGACGTGTTAGCATGAAGCTAACGTGAAGTCAAGTGCTGACTGCTGAAGTGTGGATGTCAAACGTCTCCAGGTGTGACGCGGGCGTCCCGGAGGAGGACCGCAGGATTTTGGCTCTGGAGCTGGACAAGGAGCACCACGCCCTGTTTGTGGCCTTCAGCAGCTGCCTGGTGCGCGTGCCACTGAGCCGCTGCGGACGGCACGGCGCCTGCAAGAGGTGGAGCCGTTGAAAACCGCCGGCGTGCGTGCAAGCGTTGCCGATCACGTTGTCTCACTGCCTCCCGCCCTCCCGCCCAGGTCGTGCCTGGCCTCTCGTGACCCCTACTGCATCTGGCTGCGCACGGGAACTTGCGCCGACATGGCGCCTGGCTTCAAGTACGTCTTGACTCCAAGGCTGCTCAGGTCTGGTCCTCCTGAGCCTCTTTCCCTCCTCCGACACACCTGATTCATAGCGTGAGGATGCAGATCGTTCAGTCTGGCCAAAAGTGTCTGGTGGGCTCTGGAGGGCCCGACTAGGGCACCCCTGCTGCATCTTCGAATAGCGGCGTGCATGTTTGACTGCGTGGTCTTGTCGGCAGGGCGGGCTTTGAACAAGACGTGGAGGGAGACCACTCCAACATGGCCGCCTGTCACGGTGAGACGCGGCGCCCGCCACCTGATGTTAGCGCGTACGTGTTAGCACGTCTCCTTTTGTTTGGTTTTGTCTTGCAGCCGACATCTCGGCGACCTCTCGTAACCGGGACGTGCCCCCCGCCGACTCGGCTTACGGTAAGCCCCGCCTCCTGCTGCTGCGCGTGTCACGAACAGCGCTGCCGCTGGACCGGAACGCAAGATTGGCGTGAGAAAAAGCTGCGAGACCTTCGGCCACGTGTCCGTCGCAGAAAGATGGCGGCCGAAGGTGTCAGCATCCTGTTGGGCGCGGCGCCACCTATGGAAAATAATTGGACTCGTCTCAAAGGAAATTAACATTGATCATGTGATGCAACTTTTGCAATTTACTCAAACGGATGTGCTAACCGTTAGCATGTAAGCGTTAGCATGTAAGCGTTAGCATGTAAGCGTTAGCATGTAAGTTGTTGTCTGTCCATTTCAAGTGTGAAGAAAAGTGTGCCGCGTCCACGCGTGTGTTTGAAGGTGTGCGTGCGCTTGTGCGTGTTTCAGGCGTGCGTGACGCCGCCGCCGCCGCCGATGACTCCTCGCCGTCTCACGTGCACTACACTCTGCTGATCGCTTGCATGCTGCTGGCCTTTTCGCTGGGCGCCGCCTTGTCGGGCCTGCTGGTGTCGCGTTGCGGCGGCGGGCCGGACGCACGACGGAAAGTCGAGTTGTCCAAAGACCCGGAGGCCTCGCTGCCGCACGCCTTGTCCCTGCACTCGCTCGCCAGGATGGGCGGACTCCCGGACGCCGCGCCCAAGGTGAGTCGCAAGCCAATCAGGAGGCGAGGAACGGACGAGCCGCTGACCTTTGTCTCCCCCAGGAGGACAAAAGCGGCAATTGGCAGTGCCCCAAGACGTACGTGTCCTTCATCCCCGGCGGCCCGCCGGCGGCGGCGGCGGCCCATCCGCTGACCGCGCGACGACTTCCTGCGGCCGAGCCTCTAGTCAGTCCTTTTCATGTTTGACCTTTTGACCTCATTTCAAAAGAATCATCCATGATCGGAAGCGCTTTTCCTCACGAGGTCGCGGGCATGCGTGCCGGAGCTCGTCCCAGCCGTCTTCGGCCACGCCCTCAACCGCAACGAGGACAAGCGCTCTCCAGAATGGAAGCTTGATGTTGAATCGTGCATTTCAAAAAGTTGACCGACTCAACACTTGTCCTTGCCGGCAGGCGGCCGGCGAGTTGCCGGCAATTCCCACGCCAAACCCCAGCCCGGAATTCCCTCGGCCGGCAGACGAGGCCGCCCCCTTGGCGGCGATGACCACGACCAAGTGTGTGACTCCGCCCCCTCGTCTCGGCGACGGCGTGGCTGACGTGTCGGCGTTGGACGAGCTCCTGAGGCACATCCAGCAGGTCAGCGCGCAGGGTGACGGCGGCATCAGGGTCCTGACGGCCAGCCCTGGAGACCATCATCATCTTCATCTTCATCAGAGCGGCAAGATGCGGGCCCGCGGCCATCACCGTGGCAACCAGCAGCCGGGCGACGAAACGCAAGCGCTAAATGCTAACAGCGCTATCTTGCGACCAGCCGCCATCGCGGAGGCGCCCGTTTGGCCCCGGGGCCCCGCCCTCATCAAGATGGGCGGCGGCCTGCCACGCCACCACAGTTTCAACCAGCGGGGTGCGCCGCCACGCCAACATTTCCTGGCCAGAATGAACACCAACAGCAGCAGCAACGGACTGCCGGCACGCCGACTGCGGGTGGCGGCGGCGGCGGCGGGGACCTGCCTGACGCGCCAGCACAGTTACAGCGAAGGCGTGCATGTGCAGCGTGCTAACGTGGCTAGCGCTAGCGCCGTGCGCCGCGCCGTCTCGCTCAAGCCCAAAGTGCCACCCAAACCTTTGTTCCTGCCCAACGTCTCTGCGTCGTCGGCGTTAGGACGCTCCGGGTGCTGAAGGCTCGGCGTGTCCTCGCAAACTCATTGCGGCCGCTCGCAACGCCGGTAAAAGAAGCTACGGTAACGTCGCTAACGCCATTGCATCATCAGAGCAGACTCCACGCATGCCGTGGCATCGCGTGAGTGTCGTAGCCCCGCCCACTTTTCTACCATATTGGTATGTGAAATCCGAGAGGGCAGCAATAAGACAACACGTATCAGAATGCAAAGTTCATTGACTTGAACCGTTGACCCAAATAATGCAAACGTTTGTAAAGTAAAAAATGTTTTTTACCTTTTTTTTACGTGACAACCATGAAAAGCAAAACAAACGATGCCACTTTGTATTTGAGACTTGACTTCTGCGATCCTAAAAAGGAAACTGAAGAAAGCTGAATGTGACCTCTGACCTCAGCTTGTTGTTTGAAGCAGCTGCGGCGCCCCCAGTGGCCATGACGGCATCAACACGTAGCATTGCGCTTATTTATAAGCTCAACGGTTCATATTTCTATAATCAGTAACGATAACGCTGACAGTGGGAATGTCTTTTTTTAGTCTTCTCATTTCTTTTTACGATTTAACGTGATTTTATTTCGTGTGACTCGCACATTCATCAAGACAAATCAATGGGTTAAACCAGGGGTAGGCAAGTTGGGTCCGAGAGATTTGATGTCTCCCTCCTCCAACGCAGCTGAGAGGCTCCTGCAGAATGTAACGATGAGCTGACGATTTGAAACACCTGCTTTGGAGGCAGGAGACACGGAACACACGCAGGACTGCGGCTCTCTCGGACCCAACTTGCCCACCCCTGGGATAAACGCCGTTGAGGCGCAGCTGGTTGAAAATCAACCAGCTCGGTACAAGATGGATTCTCGGCACGTTCATGGCGGGGATTGACATTGTTGGTTCCATTTTGGTGTGTGTGCTTACAACAGGACACAGAAATGCGCTTTCTTTGAGTGGACTCATTTGCAAAGTCACTTCCTGATAGCGTCCTTTGAATGCGGTCCTGTCAGATGTCGTCGTCCGGCAAAAACTGGCATGACGACGATTTGTGTGGATTTTCTATCGAGAGCAGCTTGCTTACAGTCGTACACTTGTGTGCTGATTGATTTCTTTTTTGCAGGCTCTTGACGCCATCAAACGTTGATTTTTGTTTGGGCTTTGGGGTCCATTTTCGTAAGGAAGTGAAAATGTTCTCCAGACATCAGCAGCCGCTTGTCTGAACCCCGCCGGGATTGCTTCCGAGATTTGACAGTTCTACGCACTTCACGCTTTTTATGCTGGCGGCAACACAATGATTAACATTAATTTATGAGAAATTGTCATCAGAATTAAGGGATTACAGCCTTTGAGACAAAGAATTGAAGACAAGACCTTTTGCAGACGGCACCTCCATATTTTGAAAGATGGTGAATAAAAACTTTTCTAAAGCGTCCGGATGAAATAGTGAAAATATGTGAACGGCTCTGTCACATCTGTCGCTTCGATTTTAGTCCGATCTGAAAGAAAATTCTTCGGACTCAAAATGTAAGAAGAAGAGAAGACGTGAGTGTTGCTAAGCGGCCGCATACTCGCTAAGAACAAATCGTTGCTTAACGAGACTCGCTTGCTTATTTTTATTCTTTCGGACGGTTACTTTTCGACAACTTCTCAGCACTGCGTCAGTGGATTTTCGATTTGTAATACGTTTGAAAAAGATCATATCCAATGACCAAAACAGACACAGGCCATTTTTTAGATAACAAATAGAAAAACGACTCGTTATTTGATGTTGGTTTTAAAATAGAAACGCCTCAATTGTAATACAGCTGCATTTTCTCGTTTGTTGTCTCGAACGAGTAAGGAAAAGTCGAACAAATGTTCCGTTGTTATTTCTTAAACCAATGGAATATACAGCACGAGACACGTCGAAAGACGAGCTCGTTAACCGGTACCGCATTTGTTTTTGTTCCCGGAAGTCAACACCGACAGCATTTCCCAAACTGACCAGGAGATGGCGACAGCGGGACGTCTGAAGTGTTCTGTCACCCACCTCCAGCCTAAACACGACACGCGTGAAAATATATCATAATTCAATTAAAATACTTGTGCCCTTTAAAAAATAAAAAAAAAGCGAAAAGCAATGTCAGATTTCCATTAGTTAATTTTCATTGAGGTTTATTCATTCATACTTTTTTAAAATGTACTGCTCTCTTTCTTTCTTTAACGAAGGGGTACCTACACTTGTTCTTTTTCCCCAAGTGTGTACTTAGCGCTTGGACAATTGAGGATGTTTTCGTATCATTACAGAACACTACGAACCGTCTTCAGACCAGAGCCATATACGGCTTTGCTTCAGACGCCAGTGTCGCCATCTCCTGGACAGTTTGAGAAATGCTGTCGGTCAAATTTCCAGGAACGCGAAACAAATACAGGAGACGTTTTTCGAATGAATGTCTCGTGCTATATGTGATTTTCGTTTTAGAAATAAAAATTGAAAGTCAAACTGTTATTAGACTTTTCCTTACTCGTTCCAGACAACAAACGAGAAAATTAAGCAGCTGTATTTCAATTGACATTTCTATTGTAAAATCAAATCAAATAATGAGTCGTTTTTCCAAACGTAATATCCAATCACCAAAAGAGACACGGTTAAATTCATCATTCATTATTATTATTATTATCAAAACGGGAGACGACTCCTTTCCCGTTATTTGTTTACATACAACAAAACAAAAACAAAATGGAAATCGGATCGCTTCCCCTTTTAAGAATGAAAAACAAATGGCTAAAAAGTATACGGTCCCGGACCGTATACAAAATGTATACGTAGCTGTTCACAGATTGAAGAGTTGTTGTTTAGAAAAAGAAGAAGTATTTCCGTCAGACGACTCTTCAACTTAAAAGCTTTTTCATCCTCTGCACTTCTTAGAGAGAGAGAGAGTCTTTTTAATCCCAATTATACTTGAAATTGTCATTCGTTATCCACATTTAAAGCAATACGGACGTGCATTTGTTACTGTATTGCGCAAAAGTGGCATGGGTGAATGCTTTTAAGTTGAAGGATGATCGGTTTGGGCTCGGAAGACAAAGATTTATATATATGAAAGGACTGTCAATGGGATCCTCGCAGCTGAAGCCAAAGGGCAGCCATCTTACGTAGCCACTGTTCTGACAACTTTGGTGATTCCACCCCACCCCCGCCGAAAACACAGTTCTCGTCAGTGCGAGTTTTACACGTGTGGAGTCACGAGAGCCTCTCAAATAGCGAACTTCAGCGCTTCAGCGTTTGCATCCACCATTCGGACTATATTGTCACAATGTTGTGAAGGTTTATATTTCACATCGGGGTTTTTATTTTTTTTGTGAATTTGGACACAGGGAATGTCGCTATTCAAGTTAGGCGGGCTTAGCGAGTGACAACGTAAGATGGCCGCCGGCGGCTTCACGTCTCCTTGCAGCGAGCTTTGTTAGTCTCTTCGTGTGGCGGCAGATGCTCACTTGTGCTAAAATGACGGAGGGCAGAATCACGCCGCGGCAGGACGACTGCGCGTACAGCAGCTGTTACTGGTAAACAACAAGAACCTTTGTTCGCCGACATGTCATCAAGACGCGCGAGTCTAATGGCTACTTCCTTTTGCAGCTCCTTTGAATGTTCTTCGCCATTTGTGACGCATACTGTATGACGCGAGGGTTTAGCGATCGTTCTCATAGCGTTTGCTTGGGACGTAAGACGACTGCACTTGGCAGCAAAATCAAGAGACTCATTGCTACGACTCGACATGATGTTGCCTGGAAACAAATGTCAACCATTTGGTTGTCATTGTGTGTTCGCAGCGAAGAAAATGTGTGGAAACTTTGCGAGTCGGTGCGTCGAGAGAGGAACGCGCCCCTCGACGAACTCTCGGCGGTGTTCATCTCCAACGACAACAGAACGGTGAGATGATTGTCTCGCGTGGCCGACATCTTGGCGACAGTCTTCTGACTTGCGCAAGTTGAAATGTGCTTCAGGTTCCTCTGTGGAAGCAGAAGTCAGCGCGCGGAGAGCAGCCCGTCATTTGGGTAGGTCGTCGGTGCCGGCTGACCTGACCTGCTGATGGGTGGCCACTTGTGGTGTTAATCGTCACTTCCGGCCCATGACGACGGCCGCCGTTCGCCGAAGGCATAATGACGTCAAACCTGGAAAAAAATACAAGACGGACCCTCTCATCGCGTCTATTTGATTTTTGCCGGGCCTATTTGGCCAAAGGTGGGAATTGACGATTAACGGGATGAAGTGGCCACCTGTGGATGTTAGTCAGGACCTGACAGACGCGTTTGACATGTCACGTGTACTGGCGTGACGCCTATGCAGGATTATCACGTGCTTCTGCTTCACGTGCGGCCTGGGTCCGAGGCCGCCGTCTACGACCTGGACTCGGTCCTGCCGTTTCCCTGCAGCCTGAAGCTTTACGCCGCGCACGCCCTGCGCAGCGAGCGCAGCATCCAGTGCGCCTACCACAGGTTAGCCACGCCCATCGCAGGTTAGCCACGCCCATCACAGGTTAGCCACGCCCACACTTGACTTGCAAAGATCTTTTGGACTCATTCAGATGACTTGAAGTGCTTTTCATCCATTACGGCCCCGCCCCAAAACACTTTATTTAGGATCAGGGACAAATGTCAAATAGGAAGTGTTGATGTGTTCCTGTAAGGGGCGTGGCTTAGTGAGTGACGCCATGAGTGGCACTTTGTTGCCACGGTTACCATACGCCGCTTCATGTTGTCATGTTGCGTTTGTGTGCTTTGTCCTGTTCAGTAAGTGACTGAAACCGCACGGGCCACTGCAGCTCTCCTTGCCCACAGGCCGGGGCATCACAGCAACACGTTTGCGCCATCGTCACTTGAGCGGCGGCATATCCCAAGCTCGCTTGTAACTCCCAATTTTGGAATTAAACAACAAAAACAAAATCAAATTGGCCGAGCAAGGACTCGTAAGTGTAAACGGTGCTCATTTGCAGCAGTGGACAGTCGAGCTCCAGCTGTGCACGTTTCGGACTTTGGGGAGGAACTCTCCTTGACGACACTTGTCAACATCGCACAGGAAGTTGCGCGTGGTCCCTGCCGACTGCTTCCTGTTGAACTTCGCCTCGGACCGTTCACACATGAGGAACGCCGACGGGTCCTGGAAGACGCCCCCCCCGCCCTACCCGCCAATCTCCACCGCAGGTCAAAGTTCATGTGTAGAGGACGGGCGCCGAGCTGGCGACCTCTCCGTGACCTCAGACTGATGTCGCTTTCTCCGTCCGCAGACTCTCACATGAACCTGGATGACTTCATCTGCATGGAGCCCACCCGCGGATGGGGACAGGTGTTTACTTTGGACCGCTTCCTGCGGCGCTACACCCAAGATTTGACAGCGCCGCCGTTGCCGTAGTGCGTGTGTGTGCGTGTGCGTGCGTGTCTTTGGATGCTATTGCTAAATGTGCTTTGATGCACTTGATACATTTATTCAAATCAAATGTGTCTGTTTCACATTGTTCAAATGACATCATGAAGATCAAGTAACGTCAATTAAAAATAACTTTGTATTGCTGAAAAAGGCCAAAAGAGTCAAGTATCCCTTTCAAAGCACACTGCTTCTTCTTTTTCTTTGTATGTGTATTAATAGTTTTGTCAATACGTTTGTTCTGGACCATTGCGAGCATTTCCGGTATTTGCGCAACGCAACACGTTGAAAACAAACGGCGTCTTGTATTGCCTTTGCATGTGGCCAGCATACAAACCAGGCAGAATGTCAGTCATTTTGGTTTTGTCTTTTTCAAGAGCAGAAAAGTTTTTTTGTTTGACCTTGACTCGTTTGGGCGTCGACTGCCGCCTTCCTCAGAAGCTGTCAAAATGACACTTGAGACGTGTGATGTCACATTTTGAAAAGAATCCTCGCAAATCAAAGGACAACCATCCAAAGTTCAATGCTTCCAATGAGCGGAGAACTTCCTTCCTTTCACAGAGTTGTAATCTAATTGTGTTGATTGCTCAATGTGTGAAATGTCCCCTGAAACACTGGTCCGCCTATTCTGCCATTGTCCATAAGAACAATTTTCTTATGAACTTGACAATTATTTTGGGCAAAATTGCATATACACAAATCCAAAGTTAGTCATTCAAAATCGTGTTTTTTAATTTTTTGAAATGGAAACCAAATAAAACCTTAATAATATATTAAGGTCTATCAACAAGAAAGCGATGAGAACTGTGGCTCTATGCTCTTATTTAAAAAGTAAAAAAAAACAAAAACCCTGGTTTCTTAGGTTTTTCTGAGAGTTATAATCTCACATGTTCAATAAAGATTTTTTTTTAAGTACGTGTAACCTTTTTTTTTTTATTGTATTTTTTTTATGTCAAACTTTTTTAAACATCTATGTATCTATTAGACAAATATATATATATATGTATATATGCTTCGATTTGTATTGCTTAGTGTGAAAGTTACGTTTTAATGTGATAATGTAAAACGCTTTCAAACGTGAAACATGATCGTAATATTTTTTAATTTTATTTAATTTTGTACTTTATTTTTTAGGTTTTCGCGTTTTCCTGTCGCGTGCGTATTGTGACGTCACATGGGAGGCGTGTCTTGTTTGTGGTCGAACAAACAGCGATTGCCGGCAACAAAAGCGCATCTGCGAGCGGCTGTCGTGGTAACAACGGACGCTCGTCGTGTTCCGACAAACTGCTCCGGTCCTGTTGGGCCTCCGCGTCAACGTTGTCGTGGACGAGCGAGTGCTTAGCCGCGTTAGCATGCGATGCTAATCGGCCTCAGTGAGCTTTGTGTACAAGCGTCGTCGCCGACAGGCAGCGTTAGCAAGTGAAGCTAGCTCGCTAGCTCGCTCGCTCGCGACTCGTCTCAGGCCGGAAGACACCAAAATGTCCCAATTCGACAACGTCGATCGACAGAAATGGGGGAGCGTCCTGCTTCGTCGGGCTAGCTAAAGTGAGCGAGCCAAGCCGAGCCCCTTTGTTTCCTCCTTAGCTTAGCTTAGCTTATTTTAGCTTCGCTTCGCCTCGCCAGCATCACCATCGACTGCTGCTAAGCTCATTGTGCTCATTTTTGTGACCTTGGACACGTCGTCATGGACATGACCGTCCCAGGTGTCTTCTTGCTTCTCTTAGCAGGTGAGTTCGCTTCAAGCCAACACCGCCGCCATTGTATTTATGGTTCATTTTTTGCAAGAGTGGGAAACACTTGTCATTCCTTCCTATGGAAGCAATGTTGACCTTAGTATCAATATGGCAAATGATTGGCAAATGATTGGCAAATGATTGGCAAATGATTGGCAAATGATTGGCAAATGATTGGCAAATGAGCACATCTGGCATCCCAGATGGCATCTAACTGCTGCGTTTGTGCAGGATGCGCGGCCGCTTCTCAGAGGAACCCAAACGTTTTGGTGTCGGGGATTTCTGACGGTGAGTGGTCTGATGAGCGCCAAACCCGGGCCACCGGATCCCGTCCTCACCCGGTGTCCCTTTCAGCGTGCGGCGACTCGTCGGAGCTCCTCCGAGCATCCAGCGGGGTCATCGCCAGTCCCGGTTGGCCCTTCCAGTACCCGGCCCGCCTCAACTGCAGCTGGAACATCCGAGGCCGACCCGGAGACAGGGTCACCATCAGGTACGCCGTGGCCTCGCTCGCTCGCTCGCTCGCCGGCGCCTGACGACGGCTCGCTGGAACTTTGTCATTCGCCGTCCGCAGCTTTCAGGACTTTGAGCTGCAGGGATCGCATCGCTGCTCGTCGGACTGGGTGTCCATCAGCAGCTACAAGAACCTGGACGGGCTGCGAGTGTGCGGCTCGTCTCTGCCGTCTCCCTACCTCTCGTCGCAGGACCACGTCTGGATCCACTTCCGCTCCGACGACGCTCTGACGGGGAAAGGCTTCCGGCTGTCCTACGTCACAGGTGAGCTTGGCGGGTGCACGTGGACTCGGCCGCCATCTTGTTTTTGGAAGTCACCCAGTACAAAGATTTGGTACGCGGCGTGACAACAACTCATTGAGAAACTCTGCGTTCGGGTCATGGTGATGTTTTGATGCGTCTGAAAAGCTTGTGAGGTTTTGTTTCTTTTTTGGGTGGCACTTTTGTGTTTGCGAGTGAGAATGTTGACAATTGTTGTCCGCGTTAATTGTGAGCGCAAATTGGCACTCAAATTTGTTTCGGCCGGGTGCAAATAGCAGAAGTTGCCGGTGCAATAATTGCCCTGAACGTCGTCATGCGCAATTGGCCTGTTGGTCAGCCGGCGAATGGCAAGTCCGGGTTCTGCTGCGCTCAGACGTGTGCGCGTGTGGCGACAGGCAAGCCAGATGTTTCCAGCTGCGACGTGGACCAGTTCCACTGCTCCAACGGCAAGTGCGTTCCCGACTGGTGGCGTTGCAACTCCATGGACGAGTGCGGCGACAACTCCGACGAGCGCCAGTGCGCCGACGCGCCGTTCTCCTTCCAGCCCTGCAGCCTCAACCAGTTCCCGTGCTTGTCGCGCTACACGCGCATCTACACCTGCTTGCCTCACAGCCTGCGTTGTGACGGCAGCATCGACTGCCAGGTCAGAGCCACTTTGACTTCACCTTCATGAGGTCGCGGCCTTCGCCTTTGACCTCCCGCTTCTTTCAGGATCTGGGCGACGAGATCGACTGCGAAGTCCCGACGTGCGGGGAACGCTTGCGGAACTTCTACGGCTCCTTCAGCTCGCCAAACTATCCGGACTTTTACCCTCCGGGGAGCAACTGCACCTGGCTGATCGACACCGGCGATCACAGGAAGGTACCGACCGGCGGGCGGACGGAAAGCGAGCGCACCCGGCTCCGGCTCCGACTCCGGCTCCGGCTAACGTCTGGCCTTTGTGCCGCAGGTCATCCTGCGCTTTGCGGATTTCAAGCTGGACGGAACGGGCTACGGGGACTACGTGAAGGTGTACGACGGCCTGGAGGAGAACCCCCGCCGGCTTCTCAGGGTCCTGACGGCCTTCGACTCCAGGGCGCCGGTGGCCGTGGTGTCGTCTTCCGGACAGCTGCGAGTCCATTTCTACGCCGACAAGATCAACGCCGCCAGGGGCTTCAACGTCACCTACCAGGTTCTGCCGGCTGGGCCGGCGTGGCCACGCCTTGCCCGCGACACGCCCTTTATGGCGCCAATGTTTGTGGTCGTCAGGTGGAGGGCTTCTGCCTGCCGTGGGAACTTCCTTGCGGGGCCAACTGGGGCTGCTACACGGAGCAGCAGCGCTGCGACGGCTACTGGCACTGCCCCAACGGCCGCGACGAGTCCAACTGCTCGGCGTGCCAGGAGGACGAGTTCCCCTGTTCCCGAAACGGAGCCTGCTACCCTCGCTCGGACCGCTGCAACTACCAGAACCGCTGCCCCAACGGCTCCGACGAGAAGAACTGCTTGTTCTGTCAGCCCGGAAACTTCCACTGCAAGGTTTGCGAGCCCACACGTGTGTCAAGCGCGCGCGCTACGCCGGCACCCGCCGCCAACGACGGCAAACGTTGCCATCTGCCGTGTCCGCAGAACAACCGTTGCGTGTTTGAGTCGTGGGTGTGCGACGCCCAGGACGACTGCGGCGACGGCAGCGACGAGGAAAGTTGTCCCGTGGTGGTTCCCACCAGGGTGATCACGGCCGCCGTCATCGGCAGCCTGGTGTGCGGCCTGCTGCTGGTCATCGCGCTGGGCTGCACCTGCAAGCTGTACTCGCTGCGCATGTTTGAACGCAGGTGAGCAAACGCCGGCGATGTCACACACGGCAAGCACCGACACGCTCCGTCAGCCGGCGCTCCCTCCGCTTGCCGTAGGTCCTTCGAGACGCACTTGTCCAGGGTGGAGGCGGAGCTGCTGAGGAGGGAAGCCCCGCCCTCCTACGGCCAGCTGATTGCTCAGGGTTTGATTCCGCCTGTGGAGGATTTCCCGGTATGCTCCGGCAGTCAGGTAAGGACTGTGTTTTCGTAGTTTGGGTTGTCCCACTTGAGCAAGTTATTCCACTTTGGTCCATGGGGGGAGGGGGGGGGGGTGGAGCAAGCAATGGCGTTGGTGCGTCCCTGGTACGTCCGCATTGCACGTTGAGCCGTCCACTGAACGTGACTCAAAGGCTTAAATCCAAAATGAAGACACTTGCAAGGAGCATGGAGGAGGGGCCAACCTGACTGACTGAAGTGCGCTCGCTCCACGTGAAAGGCAAAGGCCGCGGTGCCCCGGTTGACAGCGTGCCCGTATTTGGAAGTGCTTCCTGCCAGGAAGTCAAGGTACAAGTCGGTCATGAATTGACACCGGCTCAGTGTTGGAGCGGGAGATCGTGGGTTCAATCCAAGTTGCCTCCCTGCTCGACACAGCATTCAGCTTGCAATTGGGAAGGGGGGGAGGGTTCGATCACCAAATGATTGCCGCTGCTGTTCACTGCTTGCTCACGAGATCTGGTTCAGATGCCGAGAACACGTCTTGGCCCACTTTGGTGCGTGTGACAAGAAAGTCGTGGAAATGTTTCTTTTTGGGTGACGGCAATCTGCGCTTGTCGTAGAGGGCGGCGTGTTGTGCCAGCATGGTGACTTGTTGTTGTTGGTTCCCGCCTTCAGGCTTCGGTTCTGGAGAACCTGCGTCTGGCGGTGCGTTCTCAGCTGGGCTTTACCTCGCTTCGCCTCCCGTCTGCCGGCCGTCACGGCAACCTGTGGCGCAGCCTCTTCAACTTCTCCCGCTCTCGCCAGTCGGGGTCTTTGGCTCTGGTCTCGGCCGACATGGAGGACAGCGGCGGCGCCGCCGGTTCCACTTCAGACCTGCTGTCGCCGGACTCGGATGACACTGACACGGAAAGCGAGAGGGGGCGGGAGCGTGGCGCCGGGGCGGTGGGCGGCCCCGTCGCACCCCTGCCCCAAAAGACTCCGCCCGCCACTTCAGTGGAGGCCCCCGTGTCGTCGACGGCCTCCGCCACCCCCACAAACCCGCCGCCCGGCCCCAGCCGGGTCCCAAACGGTGCCGGCCAGGCCGTGTCCCCGGCTGGCCCGGTCACCGTGGAAACGGCCAATCCGGACAGGGAGCGTCACGGCGAGCCGTCCCAGCTCCGAGCGCCGCGCGCGTCCACCCTGCACCGCCTGACCCAGAATCTGCAGCGCCTGGCCAGGAACCTGATGACAAGCGGTCGCGGCCAGCATAACCAGACTTGGACCAACCACAGTCCGCTACGCCAGCTCGATACAGGAAGGGGCGGGGCGGAGTCTAGCGAGCGGCGAGGGAGCGCAGACGAAGACGAAGATGTGGAGCTTTTGATCCCGGATTCGGATTCGTCCTCGTCATTTGGCGACGTTCGCCAGCCGCTCCTGGACCCGCGGCCCACGCGCCCGTCACCGCCGCGGCATCAGGGCGTGAGCGGCGCGCGGGCGGGCTGGGACGGACCTTGCGAACACTGCGGCAAAGTTCACACGGCTCAGATTCCCGACACGTGTCTGGAGGGCGGAGGCAAGACGGAGAGCAGCGACGACGAGCTGCTTCAACTATGCTAACGGGCTAAAGGCTAACGTGACAACGCTGGGGACTGCAGCCGGGCCGTCACGACTAGTCCGTTAACATCGCTAGCGGCAGGGGGGATCCGTTGCGAGCTTGTGTCCAAATTCGCAAGCCGGGTCCTCCGAAGGCCGAATTTGCCGGCTGCGTGACGTCACTGCCGGTGCCGCTCGACAACACGCACGTTCTTACACACGAATGAACTGCCGGTCAATGCGCTGCCGACAAGTAGTGTTTGTTGACAATCCGTTCGTGCTGCCGCGTCGCGCCGGGAGTGACGGCACGCAGCCGGCAAATTCATGTCACAGACCCGCTTCCTTGTGTTGATGGCTCCTCCCCCTCTGGAAGTGTGACTAATTCTGTTGTTCTCCTGGGACCCTTGCAGCAAAAAGCGCACTTTAGCCTTGATGCCGCGGGGGGGCGGGGGCGCGATGGATGCATTTGCGTGGGAAGCTGTCCTCGCCTCCCAACATTTGAACCGGCGTGGATCCTCGTGCTCGAGCAACAAGACGTCACGCAAATGCCGTCATGAAAAAGGATCCTTGACGTTATGCTAATGACCCATCAGTATTTTTATTTTTTTTATTTTGTGTTCCCACTTTTGGTACCTCGGCTATTTATTGTTGGCGTTCTTGGAATTGTGGTGTTTTCTCAGCTGCATGATTGTTTGATGTTTTCTCCTTTGATATTTCAAACGGAACTATTAAAACTTTGAAATGGTTCCCTTGCTTGTATTTCTTGTTGATGAGGGAACGTCAAGTGCGTGAACCTTGCAAGGGAACGGCCGTTGCAGTTGCGGCAAATGGACCAAGTAAGACGCGGTCAGAACTGACTTGAGCAAAAAAGATTAGAGACGGCTGGCGGAAGATCGTCGCTAAATAAGGCACAGAATTTATGCAATAAACCACGAAGGAATTCCGAGCTGTGGATTCAATTGGATTTTTATTTAGGATTCAATGCAAAAATGAAGCAATTCCTTGAAATTAAAAAGATGGGCAAAACCCTTTCCGTGCATTTGACCGGTAGCACGAAATCCAATTGTTGCGACGCCAAGATTTCATTTTCCAGCCTGCAAATGAAAGCGAGGCATTCTTCAAAGCGATCGTGGTTTACGATACTAAACATTATTAATAGTGCGAAAGTCCATTGAAGAAATTCCGGCACCGCAAGAAGACGTGTGGGAAGCGGGTCCTCATCCAAATCCGGCTCGGTTGGTCGGAGCGGCTACCTCCATGGCGGCAACTTCAAGGTGATGGTCCTCCCCGGATCGCATCCCGCTCAACCAGCGCAGAACCCGTGATGCACAGAAGCCGTGATGCAGTGTCCAAATCGGTCCCGAACACACAAGTCCGTCTCCGGGTCGTGGAGACGGGAGGCAAAGAAAGCAGCGGCAGTCGCCAGGTACACATCGTTCCGCCAAAGGAGTCTTAAGACGCCATTGAAACCGTCCTACAGAGGTACCGTCTCTGACCCGAACATATGCTACTATTAAATCGACAAGATAAGAGAAAATGCTGCAGCATTTTGTAGTAACTGCAGACTTTTACGAGTAACGCGTGAATGATGTTGAGTTATGCATTTAACACCCCCAAAAAGGTGAAATCACTGAAAACAAAGGTGAAATAATTGAAGCCATCTTTTGCTCTGGTGACTTTTTTTTTGCATCCTCTTGACATTCTTACCTCTGGGAAGTCCTTAAAGACGGTTGGAAAAGCCTTTCAGGTGACAACCTTTTGAAGCTCATTGAGAGAATGCCAAGAATGTGCAAAAAAGTCCTCCGCGAAAAGGGGGCCTATTTAGTTGTGCATTTATGGCAACGTCTTTGGGGTGAAGTCGATAACTCCAAATGTGTTGTCGTCGTGGTTTGATTCCTTCAGCGAAAATGTACGTAGACCTGAAAATAAAGCTCGTGTTGAATGAGGCGCGTCCAAACCTTTGGCCTGTACTGTCTATTTGACAACACGTAAACGCGTAACACGAGGTGCGACAGCGTGCCGCCATCTCCCGGCACGAAAATCGACGAACTACTCAACTGTATGAAATGCTTACGAAACGAGATCGATCCATAAATGAAGCAAAATTGCCAGAAGGCAAGTTTGCTGGAGTTCGAAATGTGTTTTGAGGACCGAAACAAAAAGCATTTGATCACGATCCGCCATTTTGGTTATTTACATTGGCCTCAAAGGCTTTCATGTCGGAACTTGGAAAAGCCAACTGGGATAACTGTCCGACGTCCGACTGTCCGACGTCCGACCGTCCTCCAATGCAGCGTCAGTCCTTAATGTCTAAACGTGTGCATTTGAAACATTGGAGAAGTGGAGACAGCACGCCTTCTTTTCTCTGCAGCTGAGGAGGCGCTTGTTAGTTTGCGCTACGGCGCGCCGCCGCCCTCCGTCTCCACGTTGGTAAGCGGGGCCAAAGCGGGCGGGGTCCACCAGGGACGCGGCGGAAAACGGTTTGAACCATTCTACGGCGCGCCGCCGCACTCCGTCTCTTTATTGGTAAGCGGCGCCAAAGCGGGGTCCACCAGCGACGTGGCAGGAAACAGTTTAAACCAGCCAATCACCATGACGGACAGGTCCAAGTCGTCCAGTAGAACCTGAGCGGCGCCCATGAAGGATTTATGGTCCATCTTGCCGTAATCGCCCCACACGATGATCTGAGCATTTGGGCCGTCGCGCGCGGCGTTATTTGCCAATCGCCAATGTTTTAGCGCACGTGCACGTTTGACAACCTTACCTGCAGAACTTTGCCTTCCGGGTTCTCTTCAAACTGCAACTGCTGCTGATAAAGAGGATCCAGCGTTTTCCTAGCCAGGCGAGTTCTCCGCTTCAACAAACATTTGCCGTTATCCATCAGGTAGACCTTCACATACGCAGCTGGGCCGCAACAGGGCAACTTGTCACAACTCCAGCCGCAACGGGGGCAACTTGTCACAACTCCAGCCGCAACGACCCTCTCGAAAGCTTCATTGTGCTCTCGAGAGCTTCTCTGAGCTGATCTGGATCCTTCGCACGCTGCGAGGGACTTACCTGGCGTGTTCTTGTTGCCTTGTTTACCCACAAGCCCCCTGGCCCGGATCACCTCCACATCGAGGCGCTCCTTCCTGTAGACCATTCCGATCTGGATGTCGCCTGAGCAGCGGAGCAGCACAATGGCATTCGTTGGGCGTTAGGCCGACTTGGCCGTTATGCAGACATTTTGTGATTGGCGAGTACCCATCGCAGGCGTGGCCAATGTCTGCCTCCCAGCCAGCTGGGCGGGGCCTAACCCGTCGAGGAAGCAGGTGAAGTGTTTGTCTGTGGCCAACTTGACTCCCGGGAAGATCAAACTGAAACGCAAAAGACAACATGACAGCAGTCCGCCCGATCCAATCCGACATGACGCCGCGACCGGGACGAGTCGTACGCGCCGGGCTGCGGGTCCTCTGCGTCGGGATCGCGGCTCGGCTGTCGGGTGAAGCGAGACTTAAATTCCACGGCCAGTCCGGTTTCCACGCTCCGTTGAACGGGAAGTCTCACCACCTTCTTCTTCTTCTCTTCCTCTGCAGACCAGAGAGAACGTCAGCAGTCTGCTCCGGCGTCTTTGACGATGACAAAGGTCTCGTCCCGGTTCTGCTTGATTTCCACTTCTCATTGCCGGGAAGTAGGGCGGGACTCACCCTCCGGATTGAGTTGCGAGGCGCTTTGGCTCTTCTTTCCCAGTCCCACCATTCCCATCACGCGGGCCCCCAAACTGGATCGCCGCTTCTTGTCGTCGTCGTCGTCGTCGTTACGGCTCAGAGAACAAATGTCGCCGCCCACGCTGGCGGACTTGGCGGCTGGTGCGGTGGCTACCCTGCGGGGGTGCACGGCATTTCCAAATGAGAGATCGCAGGGACAAACTGATGACAAGTGCAGTGGATTTGCCGCCTTCCTGAGTTTAGATTTCCTTTGGTTTTTTTGTTGTGCATGTTTATTACATGTGGATGTTTTGGATATTTGATTTGTAAATCATGATTTCGTTTGTTCAAAGCCGTTTGGCTGGCACTGTCAAAAAGTCATTGCCCCCCGTGCCAAATAAGAACCCGCGCCGCCCTTTGCAGCAATAACTTGGCCCAAGCCGCTTCTGAGTTTGTGAGCATCGCGGTGGAAGAATTTTGCCTCACTTTTCCTTTTCCAGCTTGAATTGTCCATCGAAGGCTACACATCAGCAGACCAGAGTCCTTCGATGGGGCGGGGCGGGGCGGGGCGTTGCTCCATCACTTACTTGGATGACTCGGCCTCCTCCTCCTCTCCTTCCTCCATCGAATGGCTGGTCTGCAGGGTGGTCTTTTTTGCCGAGTCCTCCGACGTGGCCTCCAGACCCTCCGCCTGACTACATCCGGCAATCAGAGAACACTTTGAGAAGGTCCACGGGACACGCCGGCAGCGGTCAAAACGGCAGTGCGGTCACCTGACACTTTGGAGGTTGTCGAGGACGACCGACTCGGCCGACAAGTCGCTCAAGTTGCTCAACGACGACTTGGACGACGGGTTGTCCCGCGTCTGCGCGCCGCCAACGCCGTAAGTCAATCACGTCAGCCGTCAATGATGTTGTCTGCGATGCGTGCTCACCTTTTCTGGTTCCTTCGTCACACCTGCAGAGACACCGGGACCAAGAATACGCAAAGGTCCATCACGTGACCCGCTCTGACATCACACTCAGACGGAGGGTCAAGATGCACGGCTGGGATCAACCCTCTCGCATTCAGTTGCAGCAAAAAGTATGCGAACTTCCATTAATGCTTAAGAGTCACAAACACGTGCTAATATCAGCATTTCGAACGGTCGCTCTTCTGCGCGAGGCACATCGGGCAACCCTTGTTGAGAGTAGAGAAGACGCAGGTGTTTTTTGATCAGGCGGGATGCGGCCAATCGGTTCACATTGATCGGACTCCGGCTTGGCTGACTGGAGTTGTTGTCGCACAAGTGGCTAGCCCGGGCTTTGCGCCGTGCAATGTGAATGTTGTGACTCAGATCACATTTGATGAGCGACCTCTGAAAGAATCGGCCTCGGCTCGTTCACATACTTTTGGCTTTTGCTTTTGTTTTGCAACTCATGGTGCTCAAGATGCCGACGTACCGTTTGCCGCTTTGGTCTGCTGGTCCTCCCACGTGACCTCTGCGCCGCAGCGTGACAATGACAAAGACCAAAGACACAGACCACAAGTTGGATGCAGGCTTGATGGGCCAGCTCACGTGACGGCGTTGCGCAATCTCTGACCTTTCCTGCTGCCTCCGGGCGTGGCCGAACGTCTCTCCGCCTCTGACGCATGTCGTGACATGGTGCGTTGACATACAAGTTAAGTGACGTAAACGCAACGACCACAATCGTTAACAATCCTTAAGCACGCACCTGGAGTCTGAGGCGGCGCAGCTGGAGCACAGCTTGCTGCTGCAGGTGGAGGTGCAGGTGGAGGTGCAACTTGAGGACACGTGGAGGGGGCGGGGGCAGAATCTTGATCGGGAGTTGTCAAGGGAGGAGGAGGAGGAGCTTGATCAGGAATTCTCAAGGGAGGGGGAGGAGCTTGATCAGGAATTCTCAAGGGAGGGGGAGGAGCTTGATGACAAGTGGAGGGCGGAGAAGTTGTGATGGGTGGGGGTGGAGCTTGATGGGCGGTTGATAAGGGTGGGGGAGAAGCTTGATGAGATTCGGCAGGGGGAGGGGCAGGAGCTGCGTTTGGTGGAGGAGTAGGAGATGACAAGGCTTGACCGTTGGCCGCCTCAATGGTCAAAGTCGGCTGCTGGAAGGATGGCGCTCCTGTGGGAGGCGGAGCTTGTATTCTAATGAGCGGAGGGCACTGATGGTTGCCAGTGGGAGGAGCCTGTCTGTGCAGGGGGGTAGGGGAGAGGTGAGTGGCTGGAGCTCCAGCACCAGTTGCTGCTCCTTTAGTGGGCGTGGCCCAAACTGATGGACAGCAGGTTGAGAGAAGACCCAACAAGGTCAATTGAAAAGACACGTCAAAGGCAAAGACACACTGCGGTGTGCTGATTAGTGCTCAGAGAAGAAGGCGAAGGAGAAAGCACTATGAGGTGGCGCTACGATTTGGATCTCCTGCCTGTCTTACATGTGTCCGGAGCACCTTTGGGCGGGACAGTGGGCAACCGGCGTCCTCGGCGAGTGCACTCGGGGCTTCCGATAGGACTCATGTGGAGCGAGCCGTCATGCCGGCCGACCCTGTCGGAAGAACACAATGAGATGGACAGGATACTTTCAAAAGATGACTCGGCACCAGACTGACTGTGGACGTGTTTGTCTCGCAGTCACTTTGTCAACAACAATCATGGTGGATGTGGTCTTTGTGGTTTTGAAACTCAGCAGAAAACCAAAGTGATCCAATGGTTCTCTCATCTCGTTTAGTCTCTTCACCTAGTTGAAGGAGGACCAGTGACAGGACAATCGGACTTTGTTACCTCAGAAGCTCCTCGTCGAAGGGTTCTCCTTCCCAAGGTAAATCTGGGATGAAGTTCTGGCTGAAAAGCAGAAGAAGAGCTCAGGATGTTTGAACCTCAAGACGGACCCCAAAAGAATCTCCAAACTCACCTGAAGTCCTCAACGCTCCCGTTTGGCCAAGAAGTGTTGCACAGTCTTCCAGAGGAACTACGAACAAACACAGATGAAGAGCTCCTTGTTTTTGCATTCGCATTAGAGAGCATTCGTGCAGTGTTAGCAGTACCAGTCATGGGAATCAAGAGAGATGGCCCCGGACCTCCTCCTCCTCCTCAATGAGCTCCTGGACACATGGGCCATGTTAATCAACATGAGCAACTTCAAGATGGCCGACAGCTGCATTTCGTCTTTCACAGCTAAGAAGGACCCGCTGGGGTCGAAGCAGAAGGTGAAGTTGAAGATTTTGCACCCGTGGTCGCAGTATTTTGCTTACGTGTCCAGGCTGCCGTGACGCCCGACATCAGAATGCGCTCGAGTGATCTTGGAGCCCCGTAGCAGCCGCACGGCGTCGTCGCGGTACAGCGGGTAAAGCGGGTTTGCACTGCAGGCCCGGTGGAACATTTCAGTGACGAGTCAGGGGTGGGCCGGGCCATCGCAGACGGCACAAATCTACCTGTGAATTGGCGACAAGCACCTCGGCGGGACCGGATCGCACCTCCCCGGCATCGGGTCACACCGAGAACCGGGACAAGACGATGGCCTGGGCTCGCCCAGAGAGTGGGCCGAGCTGTAGAGGTGTCGGCCGTTCTGCAGCGAGTCTGACGATAAAAAGGGAAGCGTCGCCACGGGATGCGTAGTCACGTGGAGGTGACGCATGATGGCATTCGGAGGTCACCTGATATTACGCCGATGCCGTCCTCGCAATCGTAATCGGAGAAGTCTCCATCGCTGAACCGATGAGAACCTGCAGACACGTCAAGGGAAAGTGGACAGCATCTCATGGCCTGACGTTCTTGAAGAAGGTTCTTGGAATTCCCATTCGTCGCCATTGACGGCTATAGACGTCAACTCTCCATTTTTACAGTGAGTCAAGTCGTACGCGAGAATCCTCATTCAGTTGTTTGACACGAGCAGCTCGATGTGTGACCTTGTGACCCCCACAGCCCTTCGAGCGTCGGCATACTCACAATGCAGCCTCCTGGCAGCGGGTCCAGGCTGCAGTACTCTCCTCTGATGGCACGGCGACGTGTTGACTCGCGGCAGAGAGGCAACATTGTTCCTGTGAAGTTTGAACCAGTGCGGCTGATCGTCCATCAGCGCGGTCTTCTCCAGCCCGATCGCAACCTGGACAAGCGCAACACCCAAACGGGCTTCTTTACGGTCCTCTTCCGCCTCCATTGCTTCACTTTCACCTCACTTGTTCGCGAGAGGACATTGACTGTCCTTGTGAAGGGAAGCACGGCAAAGTTGCGCCGGTTCCCGGATACGTCGCCGGTTCTCACCTCCCCAAGGAACTGAGACTCGTCCTCGGCAACTCCCGCCTGATCCCAGACAGTCAACTCCAACGCGCGCTCTCGGAATTCTCCTTCGTGGACCGGGGAGTACATGAAGGTCTGGTTCCACCGAGGTTCTGCCAACTTTTTCACGGTCTTTGTCCTCCGCTTACTCTTCCCGCTGAAGAGACAAGTGAGTTCTCGATGACCGCCGAGCACTTTGCATTGACGACATTCAGATTGCTCACCTTCTGTCGGGAAGTAAGTAGATTTCAACATAAAGGTTTCGGGGCCGTCCGTCCACTCGAACGGGAAGTTCTTTAGCTCCGAGGACGGTGACCATCAGCTGATGGCCAACTTGATCGTACCACAGCTTCACCTTTGAGGAAAACGCAGAAGGCGCACGGAGCATGTGGACGAATGCTCGGCGTGCCGTAATCACGCGCAATTCAACACGTTTATCAGTGAATAAGGAAGACAACTTGTGGTCACGACTGCTCAACTGTTTGCCACAATGACGACTAATGCGCGCCCACCTCTAATCACGACAAGCCACACGGGCAACGCTAAGCTGGCCGCTGGTCGGTCGTGCTGTGGGAAGGCAGCTACCCTCCTTCCTTCCTTCCATTCCTTCCTTCCATTCCATTCCATTCCATTCCATTATATTCCATTCCTCCCTCCCTTCCTTCCTTCCTTCCTTCCTTCCTTCCTTCCTTCCTTCCATTCCATTCCATTCCATTCCTTCCTTCCTTCCATTCCTTCCTTCCATTCCTTCCTTCCATTCCATTCCATTCCATTCCTCCCTTCCTTCCTTCCTTCCTTCCTTCCTTCCATTCCTTCCTTCCATTCCATTCCATTCCATTCCATTCCATTCCATTCCTCCCTTCCTTCCTTCCTTCCTTCCTTCCTTCCCTCCCTTCCTTCCTTCCATTCCTTCCTTCCATTCCATTCCATTCCATTCCTTCCTTCCTTCCTTCCTTCCTTCCTTCCTTCCTTCCTTCCATTCCTTCCTTCCATTCCATTCCATTCCATTCCTCCCTCCCTTCCTTCCCTCCCTTCCTTCCTTCCATTCCTTCCTTCCATTCCATTCCATTCCTCCCTCCCTTCCTTCCTTCCTTCCTTCCCCCCGTACAAACGTCCTGGAAGCGCATCTCACGTTTGCCCAGAGACGCCTTTTGAAACAATGTGACATGTTCTTTCGCAGTGAGATTCCGCTAATTGGTGGCCAGGGGCGGAGCTCCAACTCAGCACATTCCTAAAACCTAAAACCCAAAGCTAGTCCAGGCCACAGTTGTCTGACTCACCTGAAGTCTGGGAAGCAAAACGTGCTTGCTGCCCGTCTGTAAGAACAATGAGAAACTGCTTTCAGCTGATTGGCCAATAGGAAGATGACGTTGCACGTCATGGAAATTTACCAAGACCGGTCCTTGCATAGCGTTTGGGCTTATGGGAGAGTCAAAGGAAGTGGAACCTGTTGAAATGAGACAACATTTGACTGTGTCTGGCTAGTAAGTCCAAATCAAACATGTGACTGGCTCATCGACTCACTGGAGACCAGCTGCCGATGGGAGGAGTCTGCAGCCCTGGAAAGCAACTCACAGTCAGGCGACGGACGCCAGGCGACGGACGCCAGTCGGCGGCGTGCCCCGACTTCGGAGAGCACCGGCTCACCTGATTGGTCGCGACACCAATAGCTCCACTTGCGGCTCCGACTTCGACTCCAGGATGATGTTGTAAACGTCGTTGAAGGTGGCTCCTTGGAGAACGTGACCGTTCCACTCCACAACCTGGTCACCTAAACCGCGGCAACAGCAGAACAGCACGTCCTGTTACTGGAAGCCGGAAGAAAGGGCCAACCTAGTTTGGCATGACGGCTGGAAATCCGACCATCCTGGTTTTAGCATGAAAACTGGGCGCTAGCGTAGCAAGGTCAAATGTTTATGTTGACAGACCTGCTCTCAGGTGTCCCACAATGTCTGCCAGACTCCCTCGCTTCACTTTAGTGATGAACGCGCACAGATGACCAGAATCCGTCATTTTGCCGCCAACCACCTGCAAGGTCAAACGATATCGCTCACATCAAAAAGTCAAACGGGTTGAACGGATGGAGGGATGAGGAGGGAGGGTTGAAGATGGATGAAAGGATGCAGTGAGGAACAGATGGAGGGATGAGACGAGGACAAGCCTTGAGTCCCAGCAGCGCGCTGGTGTCCGCGTGAATGGATCCGTCCTTCATGGTCTTGTTGAGCAAAATTCGGCCAATCAAATGCTCGCCATCCGTGGACGGTTGCCATGACACCTGTTGCTGAAGGGTCAGAGACTGAATTTGCGGCCGCCGAGCCACAGCGGACATCGGTGACAGCAGCTTGCGTTGGAGGCGGGGCTTACCGTGGGCAAGGCGGTGGGTTCCCTGCGGTCCCACCAATGGCTGCGCTCCATATCGTTCCCTAGCGACAAAGGAAAGGTGAAGGGTCAGACACGTTGTCACGCATTCATCACTGATGTCACGTCATGCCGCACTCACTCAAAAATGAACGCATGAAGAAGAGAATGCGTGAAAGTAGCAAAAAGATGACACGATGATGTCACGTGACGTCATCTGCACCAGCACTCGCGGTTTCGCCCGTTAGCCTTCATTTCTCCGCGATGGGATTGGTCAAAGCGCAAAACTCAAGCGGCTCAAAGTTGTCAAGACGGCGACGGCGTCATGGCCTCGGCCCTGAACTTTTTCCAGGTCCTTCCCTTCGGATGCCAAATGGCAGCAATCGGCGGAAGACTGGCAGGTCGGCGGCCATGTTGTTTCTATTCTGGCGTCTCCATGGTGATCCGCAGGCTCACCGGCCGGCTAATCCAACCCCCCCCCCTCTCTTAATCCAATTAAATGCGAGATGCTGCGCTTGTCGTCAGGGGCACGAGACTCCTCGGCTTTCACTTCTCGGAGCGTCCGCGGACTTTTACGGTCTCAGTGGCGAGATTCAGCAGCGCCTTCTCCTCCTCCCCTTAGCCGGCGTCTCGCCCGAGTCGCGGGAAGCCCAGATGGAGTCGTGAGCCAAGCGTGCCGCGCTCTCCTTGGCCTGAGAGGAAAGATCCCGGATCAGCGCTCGTAATCCGCTCGCGGGCTTGTGGTCCAATCGCAGCGAGACGACGCAAATGGTCACGTGACGCTTGATTTCCTTTCGCCGCCATCCTGACCACAACAAACCCACCTGACCCACATGCTCACATTCTGCCGCTTTGTCTGTTGGCAGCGTCTTGCTTGTTTTCTCTCATGATTAGCATGTAGCCACCTAGCTGGCTTTCTCTCATGACTAGCGTGCCACGCAGCCGCAAGTTCGTCGCCACTCACTGTCCGCCTCGTCGCTGCCGTTCTCAAACGTGCGGTCAGAAGGTCGTCCTCCGAACTGCTGAAGATACCGATGGCGAGCACCTTTCCTGGCCTGCGGGTGACACTGCCATTGGTTGATTGCCCCCTGTGGGCGGGGCTCCAGCAAAGTTGTTTATGAGAGACAGGACGTCACGGAGGGGAGCGAGACCTCCGACCTACGAGCACAAACGGTCGTCAGTGCCAAAAAGTCAGGCCCCGCCGGCCTACCGCGCAGGTTGTCGTCTCACCGGGCCTTGGCGTCAGCAGGCTCAGGTGGTCTCGCGTCGCCAAGTTGACTTGAAAGGCATGCTTCTGTTGCCAGGCAACCACAAGCATGGGTCAGCGTGAGGACGTCGCCGTCTGTAAGCGTTCCCATTGGTCTCCTGCTAACCTGCAGAGCGGCGACACGCCCTCTCTCCCACCCTCACAAAGCTCCGCCTCCTGTCAGACACACAGAGCACCAATGAGTTGAATTTTCCCCCCGCAATTAACATTTTTTAACCATTATTTAACCAGGAAAATCCCATTGAAATCCGCAGATCTCTTTTTCAAGTCCTTGACCCAGTCTAACCCCGGCCGGGCCCACTTTCTATCGTGGCTCTTCTTCCATGTGAAGCGCTCCAGAAGGGAAGTGTAACTGTTGTCATTTTAGCTTCATGAGGTCCTGGCTGACGGCTGCAAAGACCCGTGAAACGATTTGAAGTCCTCAGGAACCCCACATGAGGCACAATCAGCATATTTGCGGCTTAATATTTGCGGCTTAATATTTGCAGCTTAATATTTGCAGCTTAATACTGACGCCGCCTCCGGACAACTTGCCAACACTTGCGACAACGTGAAAGCGATCCACACGGGGGCGTCAGCGAGCTCCCATCCGTCACGCGGGTTTGTTGCTGCTGTGCTACCCAACATGCATTGCAATTTTGTCTTGTGTTAGCATTAGCTACATTTAGCAGCTCTAAGCTCTTGTGAGCTGCAGGATCTGAAAAGCTGTTAATCCTATTAAAGCGTGCGTGTCGTTGGTGATGTTTTCTGGTCTTGTGTGAAAAAGAGCACGCTTGGTCATGTGACAGCACAGCCATAAAAGGATTATTCTTGCTTCCATGACAACTTTGTGTCTTTGGGGCTTGATGTCCACCCTGCTTCCTTTTCAGCACTGGACTTTCATGGCTCACAGCATTTGAAATGGAATGAAGATGGATCATTTTTGGCTCATTAGTTTATCAATGGAAAATGGCTTCCCTTTCCACCCACATTCATTTTGCATTTGATGAAAATGACAAGTTGAATGCCTTAGTAGCTACTCGATCATAATCGGTGTTTATTTGTAGCCTTTGCCAGCTGGCTTCGGGCAGTAGGCGGGGTACACCCTCAACTGGTTGCCAGCCAATCGCAGGGCAAATGTTTACACTGGGTTATTTTATGGCTATTTATTTTGTGGCCTTTTGCACCAAACAAAGTTCCGTTGTTCCTTTGTGACAATGACAATAAATATTCTAAATCTGAATCTGAACTATTGTTAATTTGTGAGGTAAGTTTCACATTCGAAAAAAAGTACATTTCTCAATTCAAAAAAGTCAGAATCCTGCTAACCTTTCTTTTTTCCCCACTGGCACTAATCCTCTTCCATGGTTTCAAGATATTCACCCCCCCCCTTTGTTTCAAGATATTCACCCCCCCCCCCCCTTGTTTCAAGATATTCACCCCCCCCCCTTGTTTCAAAATATTCACGTGTGTCTAAAGGCCCGTTCCTCTTCCGTCCACAAGGTAGCAGTGTTGCTTTTTCTGATCCTCTATAATGCTTAGTGGCGTAGAAGAACATTTTCAAGTAAGAACGTCTTCCTATCAAGGCAGCATAAACATAAACAGGAAACAAATACAGCTCGCATTTTGTTTCCCGACTTGTGTTAAATAGAAACATAATAAGGACAGGTGAGGATAAGATAAAGGCTCGTTTTCCGTTTAACAGTTTAAACGAGAATAAGGACAGCATCACTGCCGCCTCGTGGACGGAGGAGGAACGGGCCTTTAGAAACGTGATGTGTGTAATAATATTTTGAAACAGCGTGATATTTGTCTCAAAAATAACTGCACGTGTTAATATTAATTGTTAATATCAACGTTGAATAAGGTGTTCGAAAGAAATGCACGCGCCGGTCGACCCACAAGCGCACATTCAGTCAGTGAATTGACAAGCAGAATGGAGCTCTTCCAAATGGTAAGTCGTGAAAATTAAATGCCGACACAACATGAACAAACATGAAATTCGCCGATATATTTGTGTGAATGAGTTCGAGTGTTGAAATCTCTCCCCATACTGCTAGCAGGCAACAGGTGTGCAGGACGGAGTAATCATGTCGTGACGTGACCGATAACAACAAAAGGATGAGGAGAAAGGTCAAGATGGAGGTAAGTTTGCTTGACTTGTGTAACGTTGTTTTCAAGACATTTTCAAGTTTCCTCCTGTTACAAAAGTCCCAAATTGGGATATTTGCATCCAACTATGTTAGCCGAGTGGCTAACCAGCTGACGAACGTTAGTGAGTTCAAAGCAAGAACATTTTCTCTGAATAATGTTGACGTGGTCGCGTTTTGGCGCGATTAACGAGCGATATTTTCTTAGTAATGTCTTTTTGAATCAGTAAACTTGCAGGCTTGGTCCCGGAAAGTCAAAACCATGAAATAGTTTGGCATTAGCCACGTATCGGTGCTTCTACGAGCTCGTTGACTTGCCAGTCGATTAGAAACACCTGTGACTTGACTCAAGCCAATCTTTTTGTTTTTTCTTTTTGTACAGTCCCCAACCCCGTTTGTTTGCTGCAGCAGGGCATAATATTCGTTTTGCCTAATTGCTCATAAATAATTGTCTCTTTTGGTGTATTACGTTTGGAAACAAGATTTTAAAAATGGAAAAACGAATCATTATTTGATGTACATTGTAAAATAGAAACACCACAATTGAAATACAGTTTGGTTTTCTACTTTGTTGTCTGGATCGCGTAAGGAACATTAACAATAAGTTAAGGGCATAATATTCGTTTTGCCTAATTGCTCATAAATAATTGTCTCTTTTGGTGTATTACGTTTGGAAACAAGATTTTAAAAATGGAAAAACGAATCATTATTTGATGTACATTGTAAAATAGAAACACCACAATTGAAATACAGTTTGGTTTTCTACTTTGTTGTCTGGATCGCGTAAGGAACATTAACAATAAGTTTGATTTTTCTATTAAAAAAAAATAATCTAAAACGAAACTAGGATAGAGCACGAGACACACGGAAAAACGGCTCGTATATTAAATATGTTTTGCATTCTCAGGAAGTTGTCACCGACAGCATTTCTCAAAGTGGCCAGGCGATGGCGACAGTGCGACGTCTGCAAACGATATACAGTCGTGTTCTGTAATGATCCATCAACACTCAATTCCACAAACGCTAAGTACACACAGGGGAAATTGTTGGTACCTCTGTTAAAGAGAAAAAACATGAATTATAAAATAAGATAATTTAGGTGGCAATAAATAAAACCCTTAATGAAAATTAATGAATGGAAATCAGACTTTGCTTTGGAGTTGTGGTTCAGCAGTTTTATGATTTTTTTTTTAACACAATAACTCATGAAACAGGCCTAAACAATACTGATGGTCCCCATAGAAAATAATAAGCTTGACCAATAGTCAGAGGTGAGCTTCAAATTGTTTTCAAATGGGGCCAAATAATTCTTTAAATTTGGTCATGACTGCATGTTTAGGGTTTGACTAGCAAGAGTGCAACATGTCAGAGAAAAAAAAAAGATTTTGCAGGGTACCACCATTTTTCCAGGCCTGTTTCACGTGTGTTGTAATTATTACATCTGCTTGAACCACAATTCAAAAGCAATGTCGGTTTTTCGTTGGTTTAATTTGCATTATTTAAATGTTTTTAATGTATGAAGTCTTTTTTCCTTCTATTTTCTTAATATATCTTTGAACAATTTTAGTCTGGAGATGGCTCATTACAGAAGACTAGATGGTCTTCAGATGTGGTTTCTGTCGCCATCTCCTGGTCAGTTTGAGAAATGCTGTTAGTGACAACATTTGAGCCCTTTTGTTTGACATCTGATCATCGAACAAAAATGGCGATTTGGCCTCAAACCCAAAAGATCTCGTAAGATTACAATTGTTCTGCTGAGGTGTCACCTGCCAAAGTTCATGTGTTTTGAATGTGAGCACAATGGGACATTTGGTGTCAGTTAAAAGATGATTTGCCCTTTGGTGTGGCCTGTGATTTCAAAGTTGATCATGATTGTAATATCCCAAATGCATTTGGCCATGTAAAGAAAAGTCAAACATTTGGACTTTTTTTGTTGTCGTCGCATTCAACGTAATACATAAGCAGCACATCAACACGCATCCCAAAGTGGAGGAAGACAGAAAGACACATGATCTTCATTCAGCACTGAAATTGGCTTCTTATTTTTGTTTTACTGTTCAGCAAACCAAATGTATTAGTCCCCATCAATCAAGTTGCAAAGCCCCCCACCCTTTTTTTTGGGGGGGGGGGGGTGCTTGCGGTCAACTGTCATTTGTAGTGGAGGCTGCTTGTGTAGGGACAGGATGGGCAACGTTGTGGAAAGACTTTGCCCCGCCCACTTTGCCTGACTTGGCTTTGGGCAGCAGCCAAATGGAGCGGCTAGCAGCGCGGCGCTGTCCGTTTGCAGCGTCACAAACCGCTCCCAAAGCACGGCGGCGCTAGATGGACTCGATCTGCCGGCGCACTTTCTCAGAGGCCAGACGGTCCAGCCGGCGCTGACGCAGGACCACCAAGATGGCCGACAACGCCGTGACGGACAACATGGCAGCCTCGAACTTCCAGAAGAGATGCTCCTCCATGACGGCCGAGCGGCAGCTGAGAGCAGACAAGACGAGATGAGAAAATGTCCGTGATGGCGGCGGCGGCAGGACCTGACCTCTTGTACTCGTCCCGGTTGGATTTGGTGCAGTTGACCTTCTCCACGTAGCCCGTCTGACCGCACGCCGACCGCGTCTTCTGAACACAAAGGCAAACGTTGCTCAGTGCGCTTTTAGCCACCGGCCAAGGCGGCGCCGGCCCATCAACGTACCGTCTGGAAGGCGTCGCACTGCGAGCACTCGGCCGTCACCACAAAGTCCTCCAGCAGCCAGCAGGGGGCGACGGCGGCCTTGACGGCTGCGCGACAGAAGAGCACAACGCTAAAGCGCACACCAAACACCCGAACCCGACCGAGGCTTGCCCATTTGAAGGCAATCAGGGTATCAAAGTCTGAATTTGGAGTTGCGCGCCTTCGCTATGATCCGGGTCACGGCACCAGCCGAAGAGATTGGAGGGAACTGCCACACTGAGCCACAAGATGCCAGGCGGCGCTGACTTCTATCGCAACACGTGTAGCGTCATTAACAGCCACAGGACGAGGCAAAGAAGGCCGGCAACTAAACTCCATCAGGTCATTCCTACCGAGCAGAAGAAGGATGGTGTGCCTGGGAGCGTTATTGGATGTGTTGCAGGCGTTCTCGTTAGCATAACCTATCGACGCTCATTTGCTTCCGCTTGATGTTTTGCTTGTTGAGATTTGTTGAATGGGCCGGATTCAACAGTTTGCCGTTTGAACTCGAGCTGTCAAACGATGAATCACATCTTAGAATTGTGATGATTCATTATGCTTGGGTTTGTTTTATTTTTTTTAATTCACATTATTTGCCCGCCAAATTTGAAGTGCACCTGTTATGTTTTCATTCTTTCTATATGTTATGACGATGTATTCCACATTTTTGATCCACTGCACTTTCATCCTCCTCTTTTTCTAATCAGCCAATTACTTGCATAATTAACAAAAAATGACCCCAATATTTTGACTCGCACAAATATTGTGAATGTCATACGCAAACATTTGTTTAATGCATGTAGTTGTGTTTAATGCTCAACACAACCTGCGCTAGCTTAAAACGTAACCATCCGCTGTCAAGCTAAAGGATCATCAAAATTAAGAGTGTGATTAATCTACGTTAATACATGATTAATGCCATCATTTTTTGTGATTAATCAATAAGTTCATGCTTTAACGTTGACATCCCTAGTTTGAACACAACGTTTGAGTGGCAGACTGATTATCTTAGTCAAAAGAGGACATTTGCAAACAAATCAGTCTAAACACCATTTGGACAGATTTTCCGACACGCGTTCCCAGTAAGCGAATCATCAGGCAGCAATTTGCGGAACAAATAACGTGCACTTTGCCTTTGTTTCATCATTAAACAATGGATTCCGAAACTCTCAAGTGGCAAGCCGAGGGATAATAAACTTGGCACAAAAAGCACGTGGGTGGGAAAAAATGGACATCAACTTGGCTGATGGCGTTTACCTGCAAGTTTGTCTTCTGCCAGCAGGGCGGCTCCAAACACCCTGGAAGGCAAGCGTTCCAATGAGCCGAGCAAGGATGCGAGCAGCGGCCGAGCCGAGCCGAACCGATTGAGCGCGGCGGCACCCACCTGAGGGCCACCAGGCCCCAGAAGAGCGCGTGCACGAGCAGCACGCGAGGACGACAGCACGCCAGCGGCACCCGCCACCACCCGCTCTCCATTGCCGATGCTGAAAGCAGCTCAAAGGACGTCAGGCCGCGTCGCTCTCAACCGCATCCGCAGACGTTGGCCCGATCAAGCACGGAATCCGACGTCCATATTGGATGTGGCAACCAAGGGCGCCAAGAGACTGCAGGAAGATCTCACTCGTGCTGCTTGGACAAACAAGTAAGCAAACCTTGCTGTGACATTTCTGCAATGACTTTTCAACTTTGGCCAGGTTAAAATCATTTAGCCGCACGCTTTGCTGACCAACGGACTCATCTATACATGGTAGCTGCAAAAACTCCGAAAACACACACCAAGAAAAGGTTGACGCAGGCGCTTCACATTTTTTGCTATTGTAAAACTCACGAAATAATTCCTGCTCCACAGTTGACGTATGGCAGCGCAATGAGGCGTCCGAATATTTCTATTTCGGGAGCGTTTGAAAAAATGAAAAGCAAAATAAACCCTACGTTCATCCCTTCCGGACAAACAAGGTGACGTCATCCACGAAGAAGGTATCATTTGAAGCGCTAATGCTAACAAATGCTTGCGTTAGCACACTCACCGTCACCGTCATCGGCGCACCCGCTCGTCATTTTAGCAGCTAATCAAAAGGTGACTTTTCAAGCGTCAACTCTAGCGAACGAGCGAATGTGACGACGTCGAGCGAAAATTCGTCTTGCTCGGACTGATCTCGACGACAATAACACGAAGATGATGAAGATGAAGCCTCAAGTCTCCGTTGGTGGCCGCAGCAGGATGTCCGCCACCGAGCCTTCACAATAACACGACTGACGCCGCCTCACAATCCGTCACGTGGCAAACAAAAAGTTAGGAATTTGCATGATACACGTTAAACGATTATTGTTCACATTTTTATCAGTCGTATCTTTTATTCCTTTCATATACCATCTTAAATATCCACTGGATCGTACTGCGTGACTTTATTCTGAAAGCCTTGGTTGAGCTTTTTCTGTTCGCGCATAACCGGAAGTTGCGGCCCACTCGCGAGGCGGCCATATTGCTCCTCCCCATGAAACGTTTTTTCTGCATACGATCCTATACATTTACAGTGACGAAATTTGACCATATTTGAGACAGTACTTAGTAGATAATAATTAAGACTTCAGACATTTTACAACTTACCTTAAATATACGTATAAATATGCTTAATGAAATTTAGAGGAGGAAACTTGTATATTTGTTTTATGAAAGAAGAAGTGTAATTCAACAAAAGATGCCTCTGCCACACTAATACTGTATTGGCGTCTAAGGAACTGAGCGATAAAAGAAAAAGGGGGTCTTCAAAGCAGCGCATACCGTCCACTTGTTCATTTATTTGTAATTTTTGGACTTGTTAAAAAAGAGTGACCAAACCTCCATAAACCCCTCCAACCCCGCCCCCGGCCCTTTACTAACTGCCTACGATCTGTATACTGTATGTCTAATCTGAATGTTATACCATTTAGTTTATACAGTAGTCTGCTCGTGGGATGGGAGGAGCAAGATGGCCGCCCTGTGACTTCAACGGCTTGCACGAGCGTGTATGGGCTATCGGCTATCCAGTCATATATTCAGATCATTGTCGCGGCCTCACCGTAGCCTACGTCAACCCTTTCCGAGAGTCGCATACGTTAGATTTGTTATCGTTATTATTACATTACGTTCCAGCCTTAAAGGTTTTCCATTCAATCGGTTCTCAAAGTCCCGGTTCTTTTTCGCGATATACTTTAATTACCCATTTGTATCTAAAATAAAGAATTCACAAATCACTCCATGGCAGGGAGGTTACGAAGGATAAAAAAAAAAAGCCAAATAAAATCAAGATTAAATACAAAAGAAGATGCAACTTATTTATGTTATAAAACATTTTCACAGCTTCTTGTTTCTTACAAATCGAAAATGTCGAAAAATAATTTTTAACAGCATTTGATTTTTTATGCATATATTTAGATTTATGAATTTTTCTAAAATAATAAGGTTTATAAATACAATTGTGCGTGGGCAGTCCGATCATATTAAACAATCTCAAATGACATGTTCCCAAATAAATGGTTTTCTTAATTCACCACAAAAACTGCAATTAACATTGCTTATAGCTTTCTTAAATAACAGATATGAATTGGTTGGATAAAATCATTTGATTAGAAATCTATTTGGAACAAAAAAAGACAACAGATCAGAATTGATGTGACACAAATAGTTTTCTTTCTGTCATAGCGCAACATGAATTTGCTCCTTTCAACACAGCATCAATCGCAAAGTGCATCTCGCTGCCGTCAGGCGCAATCGCCAACAGCAACTTGACTTTTCGGTGCTTGCGATTGCGCAATCGTTGGTTCAAATAACAGACTGACCACATTTGGACACGTGGCGAAATGTGGTGGCACGACTTGCATCAGATGCTTCGGATGAAGACGCGCCGACACGTGGAACCTCTCGGGCATCGGCACGTCTGGCCACTCTGAACCCCCCCGTGGCTCTGGCTCCGCCCCCACCAGCAGAAGTTCCTCTTGTGACACTGCAGAGACAATCAGCTAGCATGCTAGGCTAACATCAGTAACAAAGCGCCGGCCGGCGAGCGGGCGACAAGCGTTTACCAGGTAGCTGAGGCGACGTCTCCTCAGGCGCCGGCAAAGTCCAGGAAGTCGGCGCAAGTCGGACCGCTGACCTGTGGCGACGCCCGACCTCGTGTCGTCAAGGTGAGGCCCGGGGACGGTCCCGTGGGCGTGGCCTACCTCCATGGGCAGGCTGCACCGGACCTCCCGCAAATACGCCGCGACCAGCAGCAGCAGCAGCGCCAACAGCACGCAGGCGCTCGTCTTCATCTGCCCTCGCTCGTCCCTGCGTCCGCCTGGCCAAACGGACACCAAACAAGGCGGCGGGCGCAAGAATAATCCTCTTAGGCCGCTCGAGACGTCAGCATGCCCGCCGTCCTTCGACTTTCCTCAGGGGCGGAGCTACATGCTGGCCACAACCACTATGTCATGCTGTTGATAGGATCACAAAAGAAACTTGGATTCCATGCTAATCCCAATCAGGACCTTAGCAAGCAAGCAAGAGGTCAGAGGTCATCATCACATCAAATGCTGGAGCCAGTGACGGCCTACTTTATATTATATTATATATTTATGTATATATATTATATATTATAATAGCCACTTTCCTTATTGGGAAGTCGGCATCACTGTGCCAATTGATGTCAGTCATTTCTGCGCTTGTCACGCGTGCTGGTTTGAGGCCAGGACAGCCAATGGACACGCCCACCAACCCACGACCGACCGTCGTCGTCGTTGGAGAACCAAAGCGGGCCGGAGCAAAGACACGCCGGGTGTCCACATGTGCTCACTTGATTTCAAAAGACTCAAATATTTCCCACGTGTGGTTGGAAAAAGGCAACGCTCCTGCACACGGTGGCGCTTCTTGCGTCCACGACCCAAAGACGCGGTGGCAGGCAAACGAGGAAGTGAGCCGTCCGTCGGGTCGGCACAAGCCAACGAGGAGGTGCCGCCGAGTGGCAACCATCGACCTTGACTCAAGAAGCCAAATGTGACGCGGGCGCTGTCACAACACGTTTTGCACGTGGACAGCAACCCGATGATGTCCGCTTTGCACTCTTTCTTAACAGGATGATTACGATGACGTCCCGCTCTGGAAGCAAATTCTTGAGTAGCTTGCGACATATCTGGCGCCGTCAAACAAACATGAGCGACACAAGGACACCCGGCTACAAAGCGTCCCGAGATCTGAAGGATGTGGCGAGGACGATCAATGGTTGCCGATTGATCGCATCAATTGACCTCCTGGCTGGCCTTGCGATCGTCTTTTCAAACAGGAATCCAAATGAAACGTGCCCGTCTGTCTGCTTGATGTTGTCACAAACGCACGCCAAGGGCAAAAACAGCAATCATCCAAGACTCACTGTGTCTTGCCAATGCTATTGTGTGCCTCTTGATGCGATATGTCAACAAATAACAGAGAGATTGTCATGGAAAGTAAAAAAAAAAATAACAAGAGAAATGCAAAAGCAGAGCAAGCATGTAAATGGTCCTCACTCGGCACACTTTTCCTCTTCCTGAAGCGATCTCGTCCCAGCGCGTGTCTTTTCTGTAACGATGACGTAAGTGGCACCTGTGTCGGACTTGTGAACGCTTGATGCAAAGAGTGAACTTGCTTCTTTTGAGAGGATCCTCCACAGATCCCAAATCAGGCCCTGGAAAGTGCCCTCAAGTGGTCTGGAAGGGTGGCAACGCAAGATGGCCGCCCTCTGGCTTCAGCCTCGGGCTGGGCAATAAATCAAATGAATTGGATGCATCATTTTAAACATCAAATGGTTCAAAATGTGCTCAATGGTGAGATGGAACGTTGTCTTCTGGACAATTCAAAGATGTTGTTCCTACGTTCTGTTACATTCAAATGTTTTTGTGACAGAAGTGGGAGAGAATGCTGGATGGCGGCTTTACAAGACATGCTTACAATGGCTACCAACGACTTCATTGTGGCATTTAAGCACAAACTATGAATGTTCAATTGATGTTAAAACTCATTTAGAATCCCTGTACATTATTGTTGCCGTAACATTTTGCACAGTAATTATTTTTGAATAAATGAAACCTTTAAATGAATGTTGGTTGGGTTTATTCGATTAAAATGGATTCAAATCGTAATCGTCCCGAAATACTGCAAGAACGGCCATTTAATTTTTATGGCCCAGACCTACTTCAGCCCCATTGACGGTCCGGAAGGTGGCGGCGTCCCGGGCGCAAGTCTCCTCCTAACAGCCCGTAATCTCGCCACATCTTGTAATCCCCTCAAATGTTTTTATCAAAATTGGACACAGCGTTTCAAATGCAAACAATGAAAGTGGCGCGTCTGTTCCATGGATTTGCTTCGAGACATTTTCCGCATTTTCAGTTTGAAGGTCCCAAGATGTTCTTTCTGTTTTGGGAATCAGATGAGATTGTTACATTCTGACTTTGAAAAATGACAAGACGACAATTTGGAGTCAAACTTGATTTGTCCGTTTGTCTTCTGTCTCTAGGTTGAAGAAATGTGAGCAGTTTTGCTGTCCTGCATTTGTGCGAGAGCTCACAAAGGCTCCATTGAGGTGAAGTTGCTCTCATTTATTCTGGTTTTGAATTTCCTTGACAAATGATGGCAATTGCACGGCTTTGACTTCTGCAACATCACTTTCATCGTTTTTCACTCTTTTCACTTTTTGACTCAATTGAATGCCCAATTCTCTCATTTTGTACTCAAACAATTCACACTTATTCATATATCTCAAAATGCCATCATTTTTATTTAATATTTGTAACAACTTTTGAAAAGGAGTCTTCATTTGGCAATAATTTAGTATTCAATTTCCAAGAGGTTTCTTTGTTTGGTTTTCAGACAGAAAAAGTCACTTGATGAGTGACCAGCATTTAGTAGTAGTAATAATAATAATAACAATAAGAATGCATCTGACGGTTGTAGCCCGTTTGTGGAAAGATGAAAGATGTGAATTCCTGTTTCTCCAAATGTCCGTCAATGTATTTGCCATCAAGTCATTTGTGATGAAAAGACGATGTTGGGATGGTGCCGGCCATCCATCTCGCCCTTGCTTTACGTGTCCTTCCTCCCAAAATGGAATGCGTGTGATATTGATCTTTTCCAACATCTTTCTGCTTATCATTGTTGCTATGATGAGAAACGAACGTTGTGTTTTTGCAAACGCTGTCCTTGTGTATCAGTCGGTCCGCTTTGAATTGGCGCAGGAAAGTTCTGGCAGCAGTGACGATGCGCTTCAGCAAGTGTGAAGAGGTGCTCCAAACGTGGCTCATCTGTCCAAAGCAAAAAAAGTCATACCCGTGTCCAAACAAATGTAAAAACAAACGGGTCCAATTTACAATACAAACAACAAAAAACGTCAATTTCTTTACGTTTAAAGAAGCAAACGTTGAACATGAACAACCTTTGACGTGAGGAACAATCCTTTGTTTTTGAATCCGCTGTGAGTGAGTTGCCAACAAATGCACATTGAGAACTCCGGACCGCTCCAAACGAGTACGTTTGTTAATACTTTATGCACTTTCCTTTCTGGGACCTCCATGTTGTGTGTGCGTGAGGGCCCTGAAAAGAAGTCCTTCTTCTCGGTCTGATGACGGAGCAACGTCGACATTTTCAGACGTTCTGGCGGCTTTCAAAGCCGCTCCGCCCCTCCTTGCTCGTCGGCCACTCCTACTTCTCGTCTTATCTGCACTTGACCTTTCACACGCCTTTGCGAAAAGCCGACCCGAACTCGTCTGCACCGCGTTCTCCGTCTCGGCTCCAAAGTCCAGAACAACAGCCGCAGACGCCGTGTCGCGTCCAAATGGTTAGCAAGCATAGCGGTCTGTCAGTGATGATGTCATCGAGCTGCAGCGCGTTTCCATTCCGCTCACACGCTTGCTTTGGTCAGCTCCATGAAAAACGTCATTGTTGCAAACTTGACGTCTTGGCTTTCTATCGAGTGCCGTCTTACTGCAAGTTGAGGGAACAGACAGAAGTGATGCTTGCGACTGCAGCGACCACATTAAAAAAAAAAATTATATATATATATATATATATATATATATATATATATATATATAGAAAGATCAAACAAGTCCCAAGCTTCAAAAGAAAATTTATTAGAAAAGCAAGATATGAATGGCAGGTAGGCGGGGCCACTAGGTGAAAAGGCGGATGGTGGCGTCCGCACCCGATGAAAAGACCCAAGGCTGGCTGGGGTGAAAGGTCACATCCAGGACTCCCAGTTCATGACTGACCATGTGACCTTTAAGAACCTTGACTGGAACAATCAGCGGGTTCTGCAGCAAGTCACTGAAAGGAGAAGTGCCGGCAGCTTTAGTTTGTGTGACGTGTGTGTGTGTGTGTGTGTGTGTTGACGTGCGCTTACTTGTAAACGGTCCCGTGGCAGACGATGACGGATCCGTCATCAGAGGCCGAGGCGAAAAGCGGGTAGCCCCTGTGATAGGCCACGGCCCTCACTGCTTTCTTGTGGTGCCTGCAGACAGGAAGTGGCGCCGCCGTGAGAGCCAGGCAGGAGGAGGCGCGTGCGCACGTCGCCGCCACTTACCGCAGCATCTTGTACGGCTTAGTGGAGAGGTCCAAGTCAAACCAGCACAACCGGCAGTCGTAGCTTCCGCAGATCACGTGATCGCCTGCACGGCGGACAGACGCGCATCAAATATTGCCACACGCCCCAAACGGGCCCGACCGGCGACTCACCGCCGGGGTGGACGGCCATGCTGGAAATCCACTTGGAGTTAGCCTGCAGCTTCTTGCTCATCTCCTGCTTGAGCAGGTTGTAAATGCGGACGCTGCGCTGCGTGGCCACCAGCAAGTACGGCCGCAGCGGGTGGAAGCACACGCACTGGACCAGGCCTTTGTTGCGCCGGAAGGGGTTCTGGCTGCGGCGGCTGCTGAGCTGGTGGATCAGCACCTGCTGATGGCTGGAGTGGTCCGGCATGACCGAGGCCAGGTAGTCGCCTTTGGCGTGCCACGACACCTGCTTGACCGCCTGCGGACAGCAAACGTGTCAAGCCGGCAAAAACAAACAAACAAACAAACAAACAAAAAGAAGCGCCGGGCCGCCGGATGGAGCGTCGCACTTTGGGGTGTCGGATCTTCAGGCGCAAGCCCCACCCACGCTCCTCGCCTTCCGCCTCGATCCAGCTCACGGAACCCCCCGCGCCGTCCGCCGCCTCGGCCTCCTGCTGAGCGGCCAGCAGACGTTCGGTGGCCGACAGCACCTGCCGATCCGCCAGCGCCGGCGACACAATCAGCACCAGCGAGTCCCTGCCAACAGACGCCAGTCAGTCACAAAACCAGATGGGCGGGGCCGGCGGCGGGCGTGTCCTTACAGGGCGACGGCCAGGAGACACACGCCCGGGTTGGGGTTCCAGCTCACGCCCTTGACGGCTCCGCCCACCTGCAGCACCTTGACGCAGCGAGAAGAGCTCACCTCCCACAACCTGACGGAGCCGTCGTCGCTTCCTGAAAGAAGACGGACGGACGGACGGACACTTTACCAAAATCAAAAATCTCATCAAGTCAGAACTTGATTGCATGCAAAACAATTCCAATCAGTTGTATTTTGATAGTTTGAAGTGCAAAAATGTGTGAAGTCACATGATGGCCTTCAAATCAACATTTTCAAACGAGCTGCAAAATGCAATCAAGGTGCAACGTCTTCATTTTGTACGAGCAGCTGCTTGTTGGTGCAATTTGCCGCAACTTTAAAAATGAGTCCATTCATCGTGACTGGCGATCAGGAATCGTTATGAAGAGCAGCGAACGTCACGGTTAGTCTCAAGGCGTTGGCTTTGGTCTCGACGCGTTACGTCAGCCGAGGCGGCGACTTTCAAAAAATGTCGGCGACGTTGAGTGATTTCCATGCCGTGCCGACAATCGGCAAGAGTTGTTCTCAAGCCGAGACTAATCGAAAGCGGTACAATGAAGTGAGATGTTCCTCCCGACCAGCAGGGGGCCTCCTTTGCACCTACCTGACGCAAGCCACTGTCCTGATGGAGAAACGCTGATGGAGCGAACCAGACCGCCGTGACCCCGATAAACCTAACACAGGCAGACAACCCGGGTCACACCTCACCTGCTGCCAGCGCGCAAAGTGTGTGCGCGTGTTGCTTACCAGCGACTGCGTGGTGGGGAAGGGCTGCAGGTCTTTGGGTTTGGGAAGCTTGGGAATGAGATCTTCGGGATCCACGTTGACCTGCAGAGAGCGCGGCAGAGCGTCAGCCAGCGGCGGCTGCTGGCGGCGGTGCCGTGGGGGCGGGCCTTACCCTCATCTTCCTCTGGCGGGGGCACAGGTAAAGGTCCAGGCAGCGCTCAAATCTCTCATGGATGAAACGAGGAAAGGCGGGAACCTGCCGCAGGCTGGAGAACTTGACGGGAGCCAAAGGCAACTTCCTGTCAGCGGGGTCCTGCTGCTCCCACAGGGCTCGCTGCGGACGAGAGGTCAGGCCGAGCCAGCGGTCAAGTGGGGCTGACGGACGGACGGACGGACGGACGGACGCACGCACGGACCTCCTCTTCGGTGAAGAGGTACTCGGGCGGAGGGTTGTAGGACTCGTGGTGTCCGGGCAGGGGGGTCTTGGGGGCGGGCAGGTGCATCCTGTGTTGGGCCAGCAGAGAAGAGTCCTCCTTGCCCCACAGGTCGTAGTAGCGCCCGCTGCCGTCGTCCCGCTCGCGACGAGGCTTGATCCAGCCCATCTTGATGGCGTGGACCAGCTTGGAGACCTGCAAGCGGACCGCGTCACATCGGCCCGCCGGCTCACGTGCGCCGCGCTTACCTTCTCCTTCTCCACCAGCGAGGGGATGAAGCTGCGCTTGTCGGCCGGCCTGCTGCTGACGGGATGAAGCATCACGTCTCGACTGAAGAAGTCCACCGAGGGCTGAGGGCCGCCGGAGCGCGCGTTAGCATGACAAACGGGAGCGCGGCGGTGAGGGCGGTGAGGACGGTGCCCGGCGCCTCACCTGGAACTCGTCAAAGTTGGCGTCTCCAAACTGTCCCCTCTGCAGGCGCTTGACCAGCTCCACCTGCTCGTCAGACAGAACCACGTCGCTCGCCGTCTGCTTGTCGTGGACCGTTCTCCTGCGCGCACGCACAGACGCACGCCGGCGCGTTAGCCTCGTCTGCGGCCGGCCCGGCGGCGCCGGCCGGCGACTCACTCACCAGTAGTCGGGGTTCTCCATTTTATCCAAGAACTGGTCCAGCTCGTCCTTGCTTCGGATGGGCTTGTAGATCTTCTTTCCGTCCAAATTGTAGCCGATGTGAGGGAAGTCTTTGTACCACTCCATGGGAATGTTCCCCACCGTGTTGCGGATGTCCTGAGCGCCATCGACGCAGACAAAGTTAGCAGACGCATGAAAAGTCAACACCGTGTAAAGACAAGGACTCACGTCTTCGTCCGACGAGTCCTGCTCGTACTCTTCCTTCTGTGGGCCGTTGAACGCGTCCTTCTGCAAGTGGACAACAAGCAACAAGTAGACACAAGAGGCGCAACGCAGAGCAACGCCACGCGCGCTACCTGCGGTGCTTCGTCCTCTTCATCCTCGTACAAGCCATCCTCTTCCTCACTGTCGCTCCCCGAATCCTCCAGCCCGGAAAAAACGCTCTCCTCGCTTGCCGACTCTTCGTCGTGGTCGCAAACGTTGACGCTGAAGATCTGCAACATGTCAAATGTGCACGTTACAGTACAATCGCCACAAGTAGCAACATTATTCCCCGGCAAGAAATACTTTGTTGGAATGTGCCGATTTATCTGAAAGGCTTCCACATAATCTTGCTACAACAGCTTCATGCTAACACACGAGTTCATGTGAACTATGGATGCTTGTGGAGCTTCTCATTTGATTTTTAGGGCCTTCACTTGATCACTTTTCATGAACTGACATTCTGTGTGTTCTACTAGCAAGAAACGGGGGCAAGTATGCGCGTGTCGTCACGCTTCCGTGCGGAGTCGGCTTTGGATCAAGTTGGCAAATGTAACTTTTAGGAGTGACTCGTTTGTCACGTTCCATGCTTGGAAGACTTTTTGGCATTTCATTTTTCTCGGGCTGCTACCGAACTTGAACTGGAGCCAGCTCCGAACGAACCGCTCCGGGTCGGCAACATTTGCAGCCCATTTGGCTAAGCATGCTAACAGGTAGCCGCTAGCTAGCCCGGTTCCGGTTGTGTGTCGCGTCCGGTTCGGGATGTGTCGGCGCGTCACCTCATCGTCCACGGCGGCCCGCTTGCTTTTCGCCTTCTTCTTTTGACTGCTTTCTGGAACTTTGACGACGGTGTCCTCGTCCACGTTTTCGCTCGTCCGCGTGTCCGCCATCGCGCTGCTTGTGAACGAGTCCGGCGACGTCACGGCCAAAACTTTATTGACACCACAACAGCGGACAGTAACAAATCACACCGATTGCGTCAGACAACACAAGTCTGGCGGACGGAAAAAGAACAACAAAAACGTTCGCCAAATTCCAATATTCACGGTTGATTTATTTTTGATCGTGAGATAAAGATTTCCCAACTAGCCGATGATACAGTTTTATTTCTAAAAGATAGCTCTCCAAAACTACTCAGGATTTTTCTGATGCTTCAGGTTTAGTCCTCAATATCAACAAACCTGAAATATTATGTCAATATAATAATGATGAAGCAAACTGTTAAATATGTAGGGATTCACATGACAAGAAACTAAACTTTTCCTCTAGGATCCAAAAAGCAAAGTTAATCTTTAACATGTGGTTGCAAGAGATCTTTCAATATTTGGAAGAGTCTTACTAATATTAATCCCAGACTTAATTAAGTCTGCACACTCCTCTCTCAGTTCATCTTGAGTAATGCCTGTGTGTAAGTTGCAGCTCGTACCAATCATTTGGAATTGGTAAATCGGTTCCCGGACACCACCAACAGGCCCACCCAATCAGGCGAGCAGCCAAGGCAAGCGCATGCTCTCTCGTTCACCAGTAGCGTCTTCGCTGACCTTGGATCAGCTTCCACACATGTTGTGGCTTCCAGAAGAGGAGACGGGCTTGCGTTCTGCTCATTGCGTCCACAGCAACGTTCACTCCGATCCGGTCAGTTCAGCCGCCACTGTTGCCAGCATCCGATGATGCTTAGATCTTGATGCTCCTGAGCGCTCACCGAGGCCCGCCAGCCGCATCCCGGAACCGCGTTCGCCAACCCCATTGTAACTATTTACAGCAGATACATTGCAGCCGCAATGCAACCTTATCACGACCGCCTTGCATGTTACAACAAATGTCCAAACAGAAATAGAGCCAGACAATGTTTACATTCTTACAGGAACAGCAATACATGTTATCAATGCAGGTGTATAAACAAAAGTTCACCTTGGCAGTGTCAGTAAGTAATCATAAGCTATATTTACATCATTCAAATCATGACAGCTCCAGTTTTGGGCTAATTAGTAATATGTTACAATCATTTCATTTGGGTAAGACATAATCCACAATTTAATGATGAGCAGTTATTGTCTCTCAAACTCCGCCAACTCTTTTCACGATCCGTATTTTCTTCTGAAAAGATGAGTCTTCTTTTGTTTGGATGAAGATCCGACAGTCTTTTTTCCATGTGTTCTCAAATAAATCCATTATTTCTCAATTGTCGCGCCCTTCTGGCAATGTCAGCATTTTGTTTAGTCTTTTATGTCGAATTGTTGTTTGACCCCAGCACCCCCCCCCCACACACACACACAATAATTGTGAATGTTAATAAGCAAAGATGGAAACTTTGAATTGATGTCTGATATCCCAATGCTGTGATTGTTAAAAGCAGAGTTTCAATTTAAAAAAAGAACAACAAAAACGCTCAAGTGAATACATAAATAAAATACAATAAAATATGACGTAGACTTCCTTCCGCCAAATGTGATGTAATTTGATTCAATTCCCGTCGCAACGAACGAATCATTTGTCTACACTTTGCCTGCCAGGTGAACCCAAACAACTGCGTAAATGCTAAATAATGGTTACAACAGTCATTTCCAAAAAAGGAATAAGTGGGCACAATTTAAATACATTTATGGACTCGCGATACGATTTCGAGGGTTCCGACCGAGTCGCGTAATTTGGGGAAAGTTAAGTAACCCTTCTTATAGCAAGTCTTTTCGACAGCTGTGATTAAAAAAAAAAATCGAAATGTAATTTGTCAACCATACAACAAGTTGTATTTTGGCCTCTCTTTTGTCGGATGCTTCAGCCAACGGGAGATTTGGCAGTGACGTCATCAGCACGCGACGTTGTCGGTGCTGCGCAGTTGCTTGTTTGGAATTTTCCACCAGATTCCTCCGGAGAATCTTGGGACTTGCGTTTGTGGGTTCGACTCGAAACTCCCGGAGAGCACCGACAGGAGAACGGGCTCAAGCACAAGCAAGTCGCCCGCCCGCCCGGAACGCTGCTTAATTGCGCGTTTGCTTTGCTCGCTCCTGTCGATGGAGTACGCCAGAGGTTCGCTGGAAGGCTCGCTGCTGGCAGCCAGCAACGCCCCGGCCTTTCTCAGCAAATTGTGGACTTTGTTGGAAGACCCCGACACCGACCCGCTCATCTGCTGGAGCCCGGTACGACTTTTGCATTCCGAACTCGTCAGTACTCGGTTAGCTTAGCCTTAGCTTAGCCATAGCTTAGCCTTAGCTTAGCCTTAGCTTACTTGAGCAATGGAGGCTAGCTGCTGTTAGCTCAGCTGCTCCAGGCAAGTGCAAAAATCTTTGTCAGACCAAACAAGCATGCGCTCATTTCGTCAATCATAGAAAAAAAGTGGAGACTTGTAACAATGATTCCCTTTTCTTCACATCAGCACAGTGCTTGCCTTGCATTCTTGTTTGCCATCCGAGTTAGCAATTGTCACGTATGAGTTTGGACTTGGAGAGCTTGACCTAGACGTTTGACGCCCGTCGGCATATGTGGGCTGACGAGCCTTCACAGCTGCCAACGACATTTTGTGTGTTTGCCAGAGCGGAACCAGTTTCCACGTGTACGACCAGGGTCGCTTCTCCAAAGAGGTCCTTCCCAAGTTCTTCAAACACAACAATATGGCCAGCTTCGTTCGACAGCTCAACATGTGTGAGTAGGAGATGGGCCGCTGGCCTTTTGCTGTCAGAGATTTGCCCAAACTCAGCGCTCCTATTTCCCCCCCCCCTCCAAGACGGCTTCCGCAAGGTGGTCCACATGGAGCAGGGCGGCCTACTGAAACCCGAGAAAGACGACACGGAGTTCCAGCACCCGCTCTTCGTCAGAGGCCAAGAGCACTTGCTGGAGAACATCAAACGCAAAGTCACCAACGTAAGCAGGTTCGACGCGGCCTTAAACGTCATCCTCTCCGTCACGCCGCTCTCTGTCCTCTGCCCCCGCAGGTGTCTTCGGCGCGTCAGGACGAGGGCAAGATCTCGTCTCACGAGGTCAGCAAACTCCTGAGCGACGTGCAGGCCATGAAGGGAAAGCAGGAGACCATGGACTCCAAAATAATTGCCATGAAACAGTAAGACGTCCCCAAAGTCCGGAATGTGCGTTTGCGAACCCGGCGCCAACGTTTTGTGGTGTTTCAGTGAGAACGAAGCTTTGTGGCGGGAGGTGGTGTGTCTGAGACAGAAGCACACCCAGCAGCAGAAAATGGTCAGCAAGGTAAAGACGCCGTCTGGTCTTGTTGTTGTTTGCAAATGTGCTCATGTGGACATTTGCCGCTCTGCAGTTGATCCACTTCCTGGTGTCGCTGGTCCAGTCCAACAGGATCATGGGAGTCAAGCGCAAACTGCAAGTGGACCCTCCAACCTTTTCTACCTGTGCTGGTGCACGTCTGACTTTTTGTGCGCCCGTCCGCAGGCCGCTGATGCTCAACGACTCCGGCTCCGCCCACTCGCTGCCCAAATACGCCCGCGCCTTTTCCTTGGAGCCCGGGCAGGCCGCGCCTTCCATCTTGTCGCCGGGGTCCTCCGTGGGCTCCGGGCCCATCATCTCTGACGTCACCGGGCTGGCCACGCCCCCTCCAGCCGAGGCGGTCAGCGAGTGGATGCAAGCCGGGTGAGGACCCGCGTCAAAGCGCACATCGGCCGCGTCATTCGTTTCTTTGCGCAAATCCGATTCATCTCGTCATCAGTCAAAAATGCCGTCGCTGCCTTGCCAGAAAATCACCATGCAACAATTTGCCTATCGACGGCAAAACCCGTCGGCAGGATTTTCTCTTTTCATTTGGACAGGCGGCCTTCTGCCGGGAAGCAACAAACTTTTGCTGATTTCACTTTTTTGCACAATAACAAAACAAATCCAGATATGACTTTGTGATTTTCACGTGCTCACCAGAGCTGCCCTTTTTTCTTTTTCTTTTTTTCCCCAATCGTGAATTTTTGTCCATCCTTTCCAATTCGCTTGCTGGAAAGCCACGTGCGCCTTCAAGATGGCCGACAGCGTCGTCACATCTCAAACGTGTTTAGCCATCTCCAAACATCTCTGTCACCAGCACTTTTCTCTATGGCTGCTTTCCAGCACCAAAATATGACTGCAAAGCAAACGTGCCCGCCAAAATGTCAAGTGAACAAACGCGCGTGCCGAGACTGCTGCTAAAGAGATGCGGCGTCGCACGTCAACATTTTCTTGGTCAACAATGAAGGACGAGCGTGACACCTTTTGACGTCTCATGGTCTGCCGTCCGCAGAAAGGGGCCAAGCGTGGAGGAGGAGGAGCCGGTGGCCCCCGACGTGGCGGGAGACACGCCCCTTTCTCCCACCACCTTCATCAACTCCATCCTGCAGGACAGCGACGCGCCTGACGCCGGCGTGCTGACGGCGGGCAAGTCCACGTCAATCCTGCTCTCAGTTCACGTCGCCGTCATGTCGTTGACTTATCAATAAAGTTTTGTTCTTTTTTCCAACGCACTTCCTGCAGCTGTCAGGCCTCGCCCGGCCGCCGCCAACCCGGACGCACCTTCCACTTGTCAGACGGTCGTGTGCATTGACAAGTACGCTCGCTCGCTGCTCATACGGTCGTTGTGAACTTGCTCACGTGCGCACGTGTGTGTGTGCGTTTCAGGTCGGAATTGTCAGATCACGTTGAGACAATTGACAACAATCTGGAAAACCTGCAGAACATTCTCAACAGCCAAACCTTCACCTTTGACACGTTGCCGCTCATGGAGGTGCGTGCGTGCGTGCGTGCGTGCGTATGTGCGCATGTGTAACACATTAACGTGACAAACGTCTCTTGTGCGTTCAGTTCTTCAACCCGTCATGTCCGCCGGGAGATTTTGACATCAGCGCATTGGACACTGTGAGTGACACCAGCTGGCAATTTGTACACTTTTGACGTGGTAACGCAATTTGACGCGGTAACGTGTGTCGGAATTTGACATGGTCATGTGAGATGACAGCGATTGCTACTTTGTAAAATAGTTGTTGTTTTCTGTTGCCAGCTTCTGTGTGACAACTTGGCCAAAGGAGCTGAGGAAAGCGAGGATGCCGGTAAAAGCGCACGCACACGTGACAAGCCATGAAACATTGTGCAATGCAAGTGTGAAAGTGGGACGACAAGCGCGCGTTGGACCTTGACTTACGGCAAATGCCCCAGGCAACGTTGACGTTTTTCCGGTTACGAGTTGTGGCCGACTTTGACTTTTGCTTTCTTTGGAGGCCGATGTTGATTTTGGTTACGTCGGCCTTTGAGTGAAAAAGCCTGACAAGTTAGCCATGCCCTGGCATGTGGGCAAGGAGAGCCTTGCCCCCATGAAAGCAGGCTGGCGCTTGTCCGGATTTGCTGGCGTTGCGCTGCCAACATGCGGTCGGGATCCTCATTCTGCTGTCCAGCAGAGGGCGATATTGGCCAACATGGCGGCTTGTGATAAAAATGGATGTTATAGGAATGGGAAGCACGTCATCCAACACGTCCAAATCAAATGTTGGTTTGAGATGGTTTTGCTGCGAGAGCAAATAAAAGCGCTCAGTAAGTCGAGGTCCGGCAGCGGCCGAATGCCACAGACGAAGGTCACGCTGAGCGTTTGCGGCGCTGCTCTGTGATTGGTCCAGGGAAGCAGCTGGTGCAGTACACGCCCGTGCAGATTTGCGAGCCAGTCGGAGCCGGCGAGGGCGGCGGCGGCGGCGGCGACCTGCCGGCGCTTCTGGAGTTGGAGGCGGATCCTTTCCTCAGTCCCGACATGAGCGCCAGCTTGAACTCTGACCTCTGACAGGATGAGGGACAATCAGGTTGGAGGTGACAATTTTCCTATGCAGACGACTCGCCAGCCATCTTTTCTTTGCTTTTATGACATGAGAAGGAATGAAATATTTTTGCAAACGTTGATCTTGTATTTATTGTGTTAGCCGCATTAAACATGTTTGCGCGTATTTCTAGTGTCTGGTCACCTGACCCGCCCGCCCTGTTTGCACTCAAATGTTCTGGGATCATTTTCTTGTCGAATGTTTCCCATTAAAAGGGACATTTCCTCTGCTGTCACCGAGAGAACCAAATCATGAAGGAAAGATTTTGCAAGGTGTTTATTGTAGCGCTGATGCGAGTCACCCGCTTGATGGCGAGGAGCCATTTTGAGCGAGTCGTGCCAACGGACGTCGTCGATGTTATAAAAACACAAAAACCTTTCTTGCAAACACATTTGAAGGTCAAGTTGTCCTGCTTCTACAAATATTTGCAAACAAAGGCCCGTGCCTGCCAGTTGCCTCAAGTTGGCCCGAGGAGGAGGTTAGGGTTGGCAACGGTGGGCGCACTGCAAGCGGCGCCGGCAAAAGCCAACTTGCGGCTTGCGGCGGAAGTCAGCAGGTGTCGTCCACTTCCGCGTTGTCCGCAGCTGTGGGCACAAAGGCGGCGGCACTTATGCCATGGAGTGCGGTCGTCACGGCGACGACAACCACGACCTCACCTTCAGGACCCGGACCCCAAGCGGCGTCGTACCGTTCCGTGACGGAACCTGCGGAGAACAAGTCACGCCGGCAGCGCGCACAGCACAATGATCATCACGATGCGGCCGAGCGTGTCTGCGCCGCCGCCGTCACAACACTCACCAGCCTTGTGGGGCTCTTGCCACGCCCGCCCGCCACCTGCAACCACACAAAGGCAAAGTCACATGACGGCAACTGCAGAGGACGTCCGAGGCGGCGTTGCCGGCAGCCTGCCGGAATGCGGAGCGAGTGTCTGCCTGCCCGCCCGCCTGCCTGTCATTCCATCGCACAACGCATCTGGAACCCCGGACCCGATGGCGTGAGCGACTCCCATCACATCGTACGTATGCTCGTTCATCATCAAAGATGAATTGTTGTTGTTTTGCGTTTTGGAAGATGTTCGACGGCCTTCAAACAATCCAAACGCATCCTCCCATCCAGTGTTTGGCAGGCCTGGTCCTCGGGGTACACCATCCATTTCCACGTCCGCCTTCACTAACACAGGTGAGGATCGTGATCAGGCTTGGCCGGAGCTTGCCGATGAGCCCATCATTGGAATCACCTGCGTTGGAATAGGGAGACAGGCGGGATGGTGTGCCCCGAGGGCCAGACTTGCCTTCGAATCCGTTGACAAATGTCACCAGCAACAGATCAGAATGTACAAACGCTGCACTCATCCCTCATTGTTTTTACTTTGTGAGCGTCTTGAACATACGTGATGAACACGCTCGTGACTTGTGCAAATATCAACTGATTATTCCGTGTACAACTGCAAAGTGCACCTACAAATATCATATATTAAACACACAACGTAGCAAATGAGCTCAATCTCTTTTTTTGGGAAGGGGGGTGGGTGGGTGGCATGGCTCTGTGGTAGAGTGGTCATCTCCCATCCATGACTTTGTGGATTTGATCCTCATCCCTGGTGACCACGTGCAAGTGTCCATGAGCAAGACACTGAACCTCGATCTGCTCTCAGCGGAACTGCCGGTAGCCGACCAACCGCTGGTGTGTGAATGTGAGGCTTCGTGAAGCGCTTTGGCCACTATAAGCTAATATAAGCCTAACCCTCAAAAGCGCTATGTAAATAGCATTCCATTCCATCTAGCTAGTATCAAATCAACACATTAGCAAATAAGATGAATCTTTTCTTCTTGTTTTCAAACTAGCAAACTTGTTTAGTCCTATTTACTGCTGAACAATATAGTGAGATGCCATCTATGGGTGGACAGAGTAAGTGCAGGCATATTCAATGGCTGGCAGAGCAAAATCGATTATACACTCAGAAACTTATAACAATTAGCCCCCCAAATCCCGATATTGTAACTGCATAGCCAATGAGAAGGATTCCCAACCCGGTCCAAGTCTTGTCCCTGACAATCAAAGATGAGTCCAGTGCCGACTGGACTCCAAATCGAAAGTGTCACACTTACCGGCGTCCAGGGACGTTCCTGTTGCCTCTGAAACGCACGCAGACACACGCAGTGTTTGACTACACGTTGTCAAGCTTTAAATCAGTAGCCGACGTAGCAGCAGTGGCTTACGTGAATCTGTTGCCATGGTAACGCTATCGGTTCCCCACGCCGGCGTGCCTGAGACAAACATGACGGTGATCAAACATGTGAAGATTGGCCCACGCGCAAGCGTGTGCGCGCACGTACCTGAGAGCGGAGTGTCCGCCGAGGTGCCCCCTGCTGGCTCGCTGCGCACGTGCACGGACGAGTCTGGAAGTGAGGTCACGTGACAAGGTCAGCCAAGGCAAGACTTGCACTTTGGAGATTTGGAAAGCAGTTGCAGATGCTGACTTATTTTCTTTCCGCTGCTGTCCTTTTACACGGACGACAGGCAGGCGACCTTTTCAGCGAGTCGGCCCTACCGTTGACCTGTCGAACCGAGCCGGCGGGGTTGTGACGGGTGGCTTCACTTATTTGCTATCGTTGTCTTTGTTATTCTCAGCTCACTTTTCTTTATAATGCGATCTTTTTTTTTTTATTCTCGATCAGCCCGAGTGGAGCCGCGCGTTGGGCCTGCCTGACTGTTTGCGGCGTCGAGCACAAATGTCGGCTGCTTTTCGTTGTACGGTTTTATTTTTACACCGAAGTGCTGTGACGGATATTTTGGATTTGCGGCTTTTGTTGTCTTCACTGTCCATGTTGGAGCCATTCAGTCAACAGAATCATGTTTACATGTCAAGACTTATGCCGCGTCGGAGGATGGTCGGAAGTCGGAAGTCGGATTCATCCCAGTTGGTTTTTCCCAGTTCCGACCTGAAAGCATTCGAGGCGAAAGTAAACAACCAAAATGGCTGTTAGTGATATATATATATATATATATATATATATATATATATATATATATATATATATTTGATGTATTTATTGTGGTCCTCAAAACTCACCTCCAGCAAACTTGCCTTCTCACAATGTTGCTTCATTTATTGTTTTTGTCTTTTTTTCACGAGCATTCCTTACAGTTCAGTCGTTGACGCATCATTTCATGCAGGGAGACGGCGGCAAACTGTCACGTACGGTAAGTTACGGCGAATATTTATGAATGAAGAAAGCTATCGAGTTTTATACTCGAGTCATTGTGTTTTACGTGCACGGTCTGGGTTTCACATTGAAGTCCGTCGTTGCCGACTTTGCAAGTGGGAGTTCCGAGTTGGAGGGCGCGTTCCTACACACAGTCTGACTTCCGAGCATCCTCGAATGCAGCATAAATCATGTGACGGCACAACAAGCATCTTGTAGCTGTTTGTTGAAGGTGGCGCTCACCCGTGCCGCCCGTGTGTACACGCGTGTCGTCCTGGGCCAAAGTTGAAAGGTGAAGAACGGGAGGGCTGGCCGACGGACGGGTCCACGGGAGTCGGTGAGCGTGAAGGTCCACCGAAGGCGGACTGAAGGAAGTCAGCGGAGGCGTCGCTGCGGAACACGACAAGAAGGAGGAGGTGGCCGTGATCCGGTGCGGTTGTTGGTGAGCGGCGCAGGCGTCACCATGTGCTGACCTCCGTCTTTGTCCAGCAGATGAGTCTGCCGGCCGTTTCCTGTTCAACACAACACACGCGCCGTCGCCTCGTCAGCACTTGCATGCGCGAGCTAGCGACTCGCTCGTGCCAAAAGACGATCGTCGCTACCGTTTGCTTGGGAGCGCTCGCCGCCTGCGGAAAGAAGAAAAGATTGGATCGATCACTGATTGCCGATCCACTTGGAATGTCTGCTTAGCCTCGTTTCTACCGCCGGTATCTACTCTGCTCTGCATTTAGCCCCGTCTCCACCAACAAATCTACCCTGCTCCACTCACTTTTTTTGGTACCTGCTCCTTTGCGGATCTACGAAAAAGTAGCCCAGTTCCAAAACGCGACTTAGTTATTTTGGAGGCCAACGATGGGTTCGAGACATGTCGTCATCAATGTGCAGCCTGCGCAAACCACCACCCCGGGAAAACGGCTGCCACTAACGACGAAGAGAGGACAACAATGGCTTCGCTTGGACTTTTGAGGAGACGCAAACCTTTCGAACAAGATTGAATGCAGCTTTCTGCAATATTCATTCGATGCCTTCTGGCTGAAATAAACGGTCACAAACGTAGCACCAGTGCAGAAAAACATCCGCGATAGCCATCGTTTTTGCCTGCGCGCGGTGCACGCTAGCTGCGGTGGCTTTAGCATGACGTCACCGGCGAGGTGAGGAGGGGCTTTCCGGGCGGTGGCCGAGACGCGCGCCGCTTCCTGGAGTTGACCGCTCGCGCTCGCTCTCGTAGCCGAGACCACACAACAGCCCGTCCTCGGTTGTTTCTCGACGCAACGCAAGGGACTGGACGCGTCTGAGCCTCCGCTTGCAGAGGTCAATTTGAGGACATGCGAGTGTCTTGTGTTGTCATTACCTTCTTGGTGGGCTGAGGAAGACGAGGACCGCGCTGAGGACAAAAGAGGACACCAAAGTTTACAAGCAGGCTCTTTTTGTCCCTTTGAGAATGAAAGCGTTTGGATCAAGTACACAAGTCGTCATGGACGTGGTTTGCGGCAGGAGTGGAAGCGGATTGGTCCCAGGTGCGCCCGCCTTCGGTTTGCTTGATGACATCAGACTCGATCGGACTTTCTTGGTCTGCATCCAAACAATTCCAATCAACGTGACGCAACGACGGCTTGGAGCAGAAGATAAAGAAAAACAACAAAGTACCTGTGGATTCGGTCCAAGTGGCTTCGCCTGCTTGAGCCAAAAGAAAAGTAGATCACAGCGTCACGTGGCGCTCTTTGCTCTTTGGTCACGTGCCAATGTTGGTTCCCGACGGCCGAGGAAGATTTGCTCACCCGGCAGGCCGAGCAGAAAGTGGCTGTCGGCGGTTCCTTCCAAACGGGCGCAACCAAAAGCCAGCCGTCAATCACCTTTTGATTTGACATTCGGCCTGAAGCCCCGCCCCTTCGACATACCCGCCTCACCTGTGTACTCCGGCGGAGAGGCCCCTCCCTCCAATGACGTCAGCGCCCCTGACAACCAATCACACGTCTCACATTCGTCCTGCTTTTGCTCCTCCCTCTTCCGCTCACCTGTGGCTCCCGTGGCTCCGCCCATTCCGGTCAAAAGCTTCTCTCCATTGGCTGAAGCACAACGCGCACACTCATTAGTGAGGACATTCGAATGGATCGGGGTCCATCGTCATTCAAGTTCGAAGAGGCCTTCACCGTTCGGATGTGCGTCCACGTCGTCAGAATCTGCCGACACACGAAAGAAATGAACCGGCAGGGCAAGGCCACGCCCACCCGTGCATCCGAGACCAACGCGTCGTACTTGTCGTACGTGCCGGTCAGTAAGCTGCTGCAAAGCTCAAGTGTGATTTTGCACTTTTTGACTTTGCTTTCTTTTCTTTTCTTCACTTTAGTTGGCAGTCTGGCAGCGCCTTTGCCACGAGTTTGCCTTCCCGCCGCTCGGCGTGGGTTCGCGTACCTGTCGAAGCATCCACGCCGCCTTCAGCGCGTCCCGCAGCCGCCGAGACCTCTTGACCACCTGACAGGTGACAAAGAACCGTCATCTTGGGACCGGGTCAACACGCGGTCGGCTTCTGACCCGGACGCTCACTCACCGCTGACGTCGGGGAGGGACGACCACGCGCCGGGTCCGACGCCTGCTGCTGCGTGGAGTGGATGTGAAAAAGGAACAATCAAGGAGATGAGCTCAACGACCAATGCAAGCGAGCCGCCATGAAGGTGAGAAACTAGCAAAGAGCGAGATGAGCTAACGATGAAGGAGGCGGGCGCGAGAAAAGTGCCGTGACTTTGACGCCGCAGCAAGTCGGCCTCCTTTTGTTCGCTTTTGTGGGCATGAGAGGAAAGTGCTGGTGTGCTGCCGGTGTTTGTCACGAGGATGTGAAAGTGGGCTGATTTTGAGGACGGCAAAAGCGGCGACCTACCTGAAGCCCCCGCTGCGCTCTGGTGGGCACTCGCAGGTCCTGCTGGAGAGGAGGGAGGATGGTGAGTGAATGCCGCTCGGGTTTCCTGCTCTTAATGAAAAACTTGACAAAGGTTGCCTTTCATTCAGATCTTTTCCCTTTGTCCCACTAAGAGTGACTTTGGATTGACTTTATGTTATGTGGGAAGGGTACGAGGCGAAAGGTGGGCCCGTCTCACCCTCCTGCTTTGTGGCGTCGGCGTCATCTGAAAGGAAAACAACACATCCGTATTTTTCTCCAATTTGTCTTTGTTGCCTGTCTCGAATGCGGCCGGCCGGCCGGCGCTTGATCGGCTCGTACGCCATCGCTCGCTTTGCCTTCACACGCACAAGTCAAAGGCCCTTCGACCACCAGACAGCATTTGATCCCTTTTCATGCGTCACCCCAAGCGGAACCCTTTCCATTCTGCCGGCATGCTTTCACTTGTCGCCAGCCAAGAAGCGACTTGCGCTCGCTTGAAACCAGCGCTCTTTGCAGGTCGCCGAGTGAAATGGGCGAGAACGCGGCGGGCCTAACTCGGCTTGGACCTACCCTCGTCCTCCTCGGACCGGTCGACCTCCGCCTCCTCGGCCGGCTCCGCCTCCTCGCGCTCTGGGAAAGAAGCGCAAGGCTCACGTCGGCGAGTGGCAAACACCAAAATGCTTGGCCTTACCCTCCACGGAAGCCGCCCGTGCCGCCGATACCAGGACGACCAGCAGGGACATCGCGATCAAGTTCCTGAGGAACCCAAAGCGATCGTTTCACACATCACGCAGTTCATCGATATCAATCGTCGTGCCCGTCAATGAGCTTCTATCATCTTTGAGATCATAAGTCATTGCCGTATCGGTCCAAGGGTCGTTATGGCGATCGGCATTTAATCACTCGTCAATCAGTATCCAGCATTTCTGCTCTCCCAAGTTTACTCACCGAGGCGACATGACGATGCTGCTCTGCACAAAAGTTCTGCTTCAGCATTTTATACCCAGGGGGCGGGCTTAGGCCACTGTGCGTGCGTGCGTGCGTGAAGACCACCAAGCTTCCTCATTGATGGTTTTGTGGAAACTTCATCTTGTTCATGTCAGTCACTCTTCCATGCGGGTAACTGGACCACAGACTGACCCCCACCTCCCACCGCGTAACCTAACCCCACCCGCCTCCATACCTACCTGCAATTAACTTTGGATTCTCAAAGAAACTTGAAATAGCCTAGAGAGAGAGAGAGAAGGAACGAGAAGGAAAAAGAAGGAAAGGGCAAATGGGGGGTATTAAGTGAAAGCCGACAAGAGAGAGAACGCACGGGAGAACGAGCAAGAGTGCGAATCCCGAAGTCCAAATCTTATGACTGACATCAATTGGTTGCTGAGAAAAAATATATATTTGCTGTGGACTGCGAATGTTCCAAAGGTGCTTGTGGTGTCGTCGTGCACAACTTGCAGCGCCGTAAGAAGTCAACTGAAGTCCAGACGTGCAGTTGTGACTTTTGTCAAAGGCATAAAAATCCCGCAGGAGACTCATTTGTGGCCAATGGCCGTTTGCTTTGTTGATTTGACCCGAGACATTGTGGGGCGGGCGGGCTGACTGGAGCTGGAACTGATTTGCTCAACGCGTCAATGATCAATAGGAAGAAAAAGCAGTAAGGCAAGAATGCAGGATGGACTGAACAAAGGCTTGTTTTTATTAACAAATACACTAGAAAGCCGCAAATACAAAATCCAACAAATCAAGGCTAAGTGAAAGTAAGAGCAGGAAACGGAATAGTCAGAACCCTGACTAACAGGCTGACAGCAACAAAGACCCGCCCGCCAAAGCGTGAAATTAGGCAGGGAACCCAAGACAAGGACAAACACGAGTGGCTGATTGGAAGACACCAGAGGGGAGGGGGGAGGAGGGGAGGGCTTGACGAGCACAGGTGCAAGTAAAAGGCCTAACTGGCCAGACTGGAACACAAGAAAAGAAACTTGAGAAGAAAGGAAGCTGAATAGAATTTCGACAAATGACAACAAGTCCAAGGTGAGTGTTGAAATGGGATTTATTGCGTCAAGCGCTACACATCGGACGCGCGTGTGCACGTTCATTCGGCGGATGGGAAGTTGTCATGGCAAAAGTATTGCAGGCAGTCCCACGTGTAATTGCGCTTGCTTCTGCAAACACACAGAACAAAAGACACGGGTCAAACTTGCGCAAGTCCATCCAGATCTGGACAAGGATGGGGTCACCCTCTCAGTTGCAGCTTGAAGGTCAAGTTGACTCCTGAAGGAAGGAAAGCAGAAGATGAATGTTAAGTCTTAGTCCTTCCTGCCGACATTTTTGTGTATTTCAGGTGTCAGGTGTGAAGGTGGGATTTACCCCGAGGTGGGCGGGCGTGACGTCCGACTTATCAACAAGAGTTGCTGTAAAAGAGCAACAAACAAGCAAGGTCCAAAAGTGACTTGGAGCTGAACGCATGTGTTCTACGACTCGTTAGTTACCCTCAGTGGAGTCGAAGATTTGCCGGCTCTTGTCACGTTCTTGAACATTGCGCTCCTCCTCTGCGCCCACTTTGTCCTTGATGCCATCTCTGCCAAGCTCCACGTCCTCCATGCTGACACTGGTATCGGATCCTCTGCCATCCTTGGGAGGCTTTTCATCTTCTTCTCTGATCTCCTCCCCTTCCATCACGGCCGACTGGTCAGACAAGTCCATTTCTGCGATCTGGCTTCCTTCCCGCGCCAGAGCGTCCTCCTCATCTAAGACCTCAGGCCCCACCTCGCCTCCCTCCTCTAATGCAGCCACGGGGTCAGCACCGTCGCCCTCATCATCATCACCGGCCCCGGTGGCGTCCGACTCAGACTCACCGCTTGTCGTCTTCTTGTCCTTTTCTGCCTCCAAACTTGACTCTGACAACAGAAGGTAGCAGAATCTCAAACTTGGTCAGCATGTCTCAATGTGGCCTTAGGGTATCGGTTAATGGTAAAACAACAGCTGACCTGATTCTGACTCGGACGATTCCACAGAGTCCGGCAAGTCCGGAGACCCGGGTGATTCTGGGGAGTCAGGTGATTCTGGGGAGTCGGGTGATTCTGGGGAGTCGGGTGATTCTGGGGAGTCGGGTGATTCTGAGGTCTCTGCTGAATCAGCAGACTTTGATGATTCCACAGAATCTGGTGATTCTGCGGACTGGGTTGACTCTGCAGAGTTGGGTGACTCTGGCGAATCAGCAGACTCTCGTGATGCCACTGACTCTGCTGATTCCGCAGACCCTGGTGTATCCACAGACTCTGAGGATTCTGCAGACTCGGGTGACTTTTTGGAATCTGCTGATTCTGGAGACTCTGGAACTGTCCAAGAATAGAAGCTGTTTCTCAACTGTCTACTCGTTTTGTGTTGGGGGTGCAAAAAGTCCTTCGAGTCTTTGACAGACTTGACGAGACAAAAAAGACATGCAGTCGTACCTTGACTTTCCGTGGAGGACTTGTCAGAGCCTTCCGCTGCTCCTTCTGCGGAGATATAGTGTTTTGTTGACATGTTGACGTCATCACTATACAGACCAACTTGCACGTTTTAGTTTGTCAGTATGCTAGCATGGCAACATTTAGGATTCTTCAACAGGATGCAAAGTAAAAGTGCGAAGACTTCAAGTAGGCCAGCTAGTCTTCTTGTAAACGCACGCATCATTTGTGTCATTCCTTTTTGACTTGTCAAGGACAGCACCACAAATATTGAGAATCCAGCCCTAAGAGACACGCTACCTGAATCCGGAGCGTCGGAAGCACCTGCGGACATGAATGAGACACTTGGTCAAGTGACACGGCACAAAGGAGACAGTCAGCGCACGACAGACGATTTTGAAGGATTCGGACCTTGGCGCTCCGCTTGCTCGATGCCCTCGTCGTCTGCTTGCGCTGAGCAACACAAAATAACGGATGACTTCTATGAACAGCACAAGAACGAGACCAGCTCAGACTCTACCTTGGCCTTGTTCTTGCGAGTCGTCGGTATCTGCGGACACAAACCTTCCAGTCAGCGCCAGAAGGGACACACAAACAAAGGCACGTCAAAGCGCTCTCAAACCTGGAGAATCGGACGTGTCGCGTGACTCTGTAGGAGCTGCAACAGAAATGGACAACATTCAGAAGGAAGCGCAGTTTCACATCTGCTCTTCATGCCGTTGACATTTTTTCAACCGTCGCTTGTAAAAGTGAACACCGTGGGAAAAGGAGGACAAGACACGCTGATGTATCTAATACACATCGCCACGCTGAGCATATCCTATTTGATTTGGATGAGGCTCCGCCCACCACATGATGCGCAACGTGTGATGGGGCCGCCGTGTGTCTGGAGCGCACCTGGCCGTGATGTTGCCGGCGCTTGCGTTGTTGCTTTTCCTGCGAGAACAAAACGTTGACATTCAAGACCGGGACAAAGGCGCAAAGCTTTTTTTCTTCTGCGTCCAAAACAAATTTACCGTCAAGGTGAGCGATCAGCGCCACACTTCTGTCTGTAACAGATCAAGCACATTTCTGTTTAAATCACACTGTAAATTGTGGGCGGCAGGGCTCAGTGGTAGAGTGCTCGAGATTGTGGGTTCGATCCTCAGCACTTGTGACTATGTCCAAGTGTTACTGAGCCAGACACTCGAACCCCAATTTGCTCCCAGTGGACCTGGCAGCGTTTACATGGCAGCAGCCAACCACTAGTGTGTGTGGGGGGGGGGGGGGGGGGGGTGTGCGTGTGCGTCAATGGGAGGCTTTGTAAACCGCTTTGGGCGCCATATAAAGCACTATTTATAACAAAAACAAATAAAGTGTCCAATTGTCATTAGGCCACACAAGAAAGTCTTTCATTCATCTCAAAATAGAAAACAAAGGTGAGAGAAAATGTTGGAATGTTTACGGCTCACCAGAAATTGGAGCAGCTGCGCAAAGGCTGGCCAGAGTGACGAGCGCTAACAGTGGGACACACCTGCAAAACACACGCACGCACGCACGCACGCATACAATGAACACCATTGCAACACGCACACACTGAAATACATCATCTCCAAACACACTCAAAATAAGCACATTGTAATCGTCCCGCACGCATTACACACAATACACAGTTTCTTGTGACAAGTGACCCTCGCAGCGGCCGTCCCAAATTGTCCTTTGAAAAGCGCCCGTGAAATTGCAAACGTGAGAGAGGCCAGAAAGCGTCTTGTCTTCAAGTGCGACCGCTCGCTCGGCCGGCTTCTTCAAAAGTTGATCAAAATGGCCACCCTCCGTTTTGTGGGCAACTCACCAAAAGGTTGCCAACGTCACGCCGAGTTGCCTGCAAATTTGTCAACTCACCGTGTCAACATTTTGGCGAGACGGCCGGCGACGTCAGCGAGATCTCACGTCAGCTTCTCCTGTCGCACCGACTCAACTTCAACCTCTCGGGCGGCGCCGCAGACGGCCGACGCTTTTATGGGCCGGCCGGGTCCACGCCTCCTCACGCTCCGCCCACCCGAGCGACCAGATGACGAGAGCGGAGCGGAAGGAGGCGCGCCAGGGCAAGACGGGACCGGGAGGAAAGAAGAGTCAATAGACGACGAGGGCGGACGTGAAGGAGACATACGAGTGGAGGCCGCCTGCCCCCGGGCGTGCGCGGGTCCAAGATGTCAAGGGGGACCTCCGCCTTCTTCACGGTGGTCATGGTGGCAGCCAAAGCTGAACGAGGAGCGAGTGGGCCGCGCTCCGCTGGAGCTGGAAGAACCTGATCTGCAACGTGTGTGCGGCCTCCACCATCGCGTTTGGGAAATCACGTTGAAGTTTGGCGAATGAATGAATGACATGAAATGAAATGAGATGAGGTCCTTATCAGCCTGCGCCAAAAGGAGTTCCTCGAAAAAAAGATGCTCCCAGAGCGGCAAATCCACTGGGCTCATTTCGATTTTGAACTGGTCCATAATAAAAGTGACTGTGACCAAGAGTGTGCGTGCGCGTGCGTGTCCTTGCGTGTGAAGTCAAAGCTGCCCTTTGTAACAATTTGCCCCAAAATGTCTTTTGATGCGACCATTTGCGAAGGGAACATCTTCCGAGTGGTTGGTCCTGCAAGCCTGTGGCCAATGGTTTTTAGAGCGGACCCGGCTTGGAACTTTCCACCTTGTGTGCGTCTGTGCCGTGCGTGAAGAAGGAAGTGTGCACTTTGACTTTTGCGATGGCCGCAGTGGCCATTGGAAATGGAATTATTGATAAAAATGGGACTTGATGAGATGATGATTTTTTTGTTCATGTTGTCAGTGTGTGTTCATTGTTTGCTCTTTTTTGTCTCAGGTTTGACCCTCGAACGCAGTGGCTTCATCCCTGTGCACCATTTTGGCCCTTTGCAGCCATTGACGTGTTGACCTGACAAGTTGTGCGAGCGTGCCGTCTGGTGGCAATCCAACATGATATCGACAAAAGCTTGTGACATGGCGGCCAAACGCGCCGCTGGGAAGGCGGCGGCGCTCGTCACGACAGGTCAGTGGCATTAGGAACGATTTGCCGTATGCAAGATTGATGTGCTCAACTGAAGGCGCAAGCAGCTCATTTTGGGAACGCGGATGGAGCTCGTGTTTTGTGTCCCGCTCGAGCAACTTCGAGTTCATCTGCTCCTCACTCGCTTAAATGTTGTACTTTTCCACTTCATGCTGAAACGTGAACATTGCCGAGTCATCACGCGGCGCCTCGTCATCATGCGGCGCCTCGTCATCATGCGGCGCCTCGTCATCATGCGGCGCCTCGTCATCACGCGGCGCCTCGTCCACGCGTGCGATAGCAGACGTCATTCAAGGAGCAAAAGCAAATATAGGAACATACGCCAAGGGTTCATTCATGATTGTACGACCGCCAACTTTTATTATCAACCTGCAAGCGCTTGTTACGCGTCTTTACGCCCGACCGCCAACCACTTTGGATTTCCTTTTGGACGCTGCGTTTCTTGCCACAAGTTTGCCTCGAGGACGGCCAGCCGGACCTTTGGGGCCACCGGAAGCGCCGGGAACACCGGCGCCGTGAACCGGAAGCAGATTGGAGGCGGGGCTCAGGCCGGCGGTGGCCAGGATTTCGGCTCGAGTGGAAAGAGGACCGAACTTGTCCTTGCGTCCCTTGTCTGGACTCTCATCATCTGGAAGAAGACACAATTGAGAGTTTTGCCAAATGATTGGATTCGAACCGGCCGATGAAAAGTCTTGCGATCACGAGAGGATTCAGCCGGGTCGAGTCGAGTGCTGCACTTCGGACTCTTTTAAACACGAGTTGACAGCCAAATTGGAGCCGCTTTTTCATACGCTGTTCAAAATGATGTCCGAAATGTCAGAAAGGCGATCCGGCTAATTAGAGCCGGCGTCGATTTGGGCCGGCTTGCATTCCCTCTCATCATCCACTCGTTGAGAACCAAATCAGGCAAACGAGACTTTGAAGACACCGTCTGACCTTCTTCCGCTTCAGCGTCGCCGTTTGCCGCCGCGGCGTCTGCAAAGCAATTCAAGAAAGGTCATGCGCTTGAAGGCCCCGGCAGCGGCTTTGCATGAAGAAAAGGACCGGCTGTCCAAACGAGACGTACCGACGACGGTGACCCGATTGGCGGCGCCGGCTGCAAGAAAACAAAATGGATGACGGCTGGCAAAGGTTGACGTTGCTTCGAAAGGAAACGTGTGTTTGTGAATGCACAGGTGACTGGCGTGTGTCTGCTAAATGGCCAAAGGTGCCAAGGTGATTGCATTTCCAGCAGGAACCTTCAACCAAGCCCCGCCCCCTTCCATATGCCTTTCTTTGTCCTTTGTTTTGAGCACCAGGCCGCGTCTGTCTGAAGACGGCGCGCTCGCTGTTGATGGGACGCTTTTGTTTTTGTTTGTTTATTTTTCCCTTCGGACATGTTATTATTATTATTTTTTATTTTATTTTTTTTAAGAGCTCAGTATTGTTCATTCGGAAATGTCATCATCATTGCTCTTTTATTTTTATTTATTTTATTTTATTTTATTTTTATTTTTTTTTGTTGTCGGACATGTTATTACAACGGCGCCCCAACACATCATTCACGACAACATCCGAAAAGAAAAGCGGCCGGCGGCTCGAAGCCGTCCCAAAGTCCGCCCTTGAGACGGCCTTCCGGATGTCCCCGTGTCCAATTGGCTGACCTGACGGGAAGTGCGCAATCGCCTGCAAAGGTGACTCGCGGTCGGACGGACGCAAGCGGCGGATGAGCCTGGCGGCCGACATCAATCGCATTTCCGAGGTGGCGCCAACCTCGCCTAACGGACCGTGAAAAGAAGCAATCAGCCGGGAGTGCGTGGGAGTGCGTGCGTGCGCGTGCGCGACATCATCAAAGTCGTCTCCACGCATCTGAAACGGATCGTTTTCATATGAAACAGATACGACGTCAATTCAACATGGCGACCCCAAGTGAGACGGTAGCGACTGACGATTGGAGTCATGAAAGACGTCCGGCGCTAAACAGTTCGCCAAGAATACGTCACAACTGCTCGGCAAATTGGATTTGCCAGGTGGCCAGTTGCAGTCCTCAACAAGAAAGTGGGCGTGGCTAAGTGTGCAAGTCCCAAATTGTCCCACAAGTGCAAATGTTTGACACTCACCTGTGGAAAGTTCATTGGAGGCGGAGTCTGAGCGAGGAAGAGAGCAATTGAGAGCAATGAGAAAGAAGTCCACTGACAAGTTGGACCCAAGCGTCAACTGACCGTCAGTGCTGATGTCTCCGTGCACCCGCACCACCAACACGGCCAAGCAGACGAGGAGCGCCTTTCTGACAGTCACAAAAGGAAACAAAGCAACGTTTGGCAGATTATTGGGCTCGCATACATATTTGCTTTTGGGTTTTCCATTCTGGTCAATTGAGCCGGCGAGACGAGACAGAACTTTGCCTTTTTTCAACATTTCCTTTTGCTCAACTTCTGTTGTGTGTGTGTGTGTGTGTGCAGAGTTGCATTGTGGGAGTGAGGACCTACCTGGTGAACATGCTGTGGTCAGAAAGGTCCGTAGAGGAATGGTCTGACTTGCTCGGTCTTGTGCTGCCGTTTATATATCTCCCCAAATGTCACCATGCGCGTGTGCGTGCGCGCGCTCATGCGCGTGTGTGTGTGTGTGTGTGTGAGTGTGTGTGAGTGTCCTGTGTCAAGAAGATTGACTTTGTTGGCAGGACCGTCCAGTCATGCAGAACCAAATGATTTCCCCCCCCCCAAATATTCTGTGTGTTGTTTGACACGTCAAGTGTGGAGTTGAAATTCCAACTGTGAGTTTGCATGTTTGTCCACAATCCCCCCAAACACCCCCCCCCCCCCCCACGTCCATGTACCAAATAACACCTTGGCACGTTCACCTGATTGAAAAGCAACAAACTGTCCTGAGGTGTGAACAAGGCCGCGCTCAATTGGCTGCGGAGTAAATGAAAAGGTTGCCGGGAAATCTTGGAATCCATCTTATCCAATTGAGGAGAGGTTAAATGTGTGAAGGTGCAAGTGCTTTTCCTCACGTGGTTTCTCTGTGCCCTGCCCGCCATGTTGTTTATGTGTGTTGATTTGATGAACTGATGATTTTTGTGTTTGCTTTCAAGTGGCAAAAGGAGCGAGCGTGCCACGCGTCGCGCTGATTTGTGTTTTCGACGTCAAGTTTTCATGAAAACAGCATTGTTGTTTTCTTCACATCATGTTGCTTTTTTCGACAGAGACTTTTGAAACAAGAAAGGCGCCATTTTGGACCCTGGCGCTCTCACCTTCATCGGAGCCTTCAGCGAATGTGCCCACACAAATGTCGAGTTGTTTTTGCGGAATCCCCCTCCTACGGTGGTTCCGGGGGGCTCTGATTACCCTCCGCGTTGTCCGGAAGAACAATCAGAGCAGAACCAGCTGGAATTCAAGCAGGGTCCACATTTGGACCCATTCAGCGAGACGCCGTGATGTCACCGTTCACGTCGAGCCTTTGCAAACAAGTTGGACCTGCTCCATTGCGTCCCAAATGTTTGCTCATTTTCATTGGCAGTGGGAATTTTGCCGGCTGGTGCGACGGAGGCGGGCGGGGGATGGCGTGGGGGTCGGATGGGCGCCGTGGGGGTCGGATGGGCGCCGTGGTCGGCCGTCTGCTATTTCAGTGTCAAAGGCTCTTCTGTCTGCAAACGTTTTTGGCTGTAAGCGGATCGCGAAGGTAGCCGAGGCCTTTGTGCACCTTTGAAACCGGGTAAGGTCAAATGTTGCAAGTCATCGAGCGCCGTCTGAGAAGGAATGCAAATGAAGCGCACACCGAGCTTCCTCCTTGGACAAAACATCAAAAACAGCATATGAATCCGCTTTGTTGACATTTGTCACCGGGGGAGCGCTTTCCTGTGTTCAACGTCAGCACGGGGTTAGGGTTCAGGGTTCGGGTAAGGTTTTGGAAAGGGTTGCCTCCCGGTATCTGCCGCCTCATCCGTTGACTGGACGCTTATCAAGATACCAAGGGCGAGGCGCGGCAAGGCGCGGCAAGGCGCGGCGAGGCGCGGCAAGGCGCGGCAGGCGACGTCTCGCACCGTCGTCATGCTCAATATTGATATCAGTATACAGACTATTTACATCCAAGGTAAATAGAGGCCACGGTTCCGTAACCCCAATGCTTTGAATTCTCTGTATGAAGTCTGCCGTGGTTTTCAAATAACTTGGATGTTTTGGCGAGATCCCAGTCGGAAAGGAATCTACGTGGGCTGCAATTTCATAGCTGTCACTTCCGCAGTCAGAAACAAGCACAGGACGGCATCTTCCCGGAACAGGCCATTTGTTTTCTCCTTTGTGTGCTTCAGGAAGCACGTTTTGTGTACATCGTGCTTCGGTTTGCTGTTTTTGGCTTTGTTTGCACCTGCACTCGTCATCCTGCTCCCTTGTGTCGTCCAATCATCTCCCCCAGCCGCTTGCGTCTTGTCCAGGTGTCTCTCGTTGTCTCGTTCAGTTCTCGCTTGGATCACCGTCGCTGTCATCACTCTTGTGTTTTGTTGTGACTTTGATTTTTGGTCTTTTCATCACTTTGTTTGTGTTTATTTAGAGTTTTACTCAGTTCCCCTGTTCGTGTTTTGGTGAAATAAATGTTGACCAGTATTCCATGCATCCCTGCCGCGGTTCTCCTGCCTCCCTGCATTTGGATCTTCCACCTCATCGTGACACTTAGAGAAATATCTGGGTCAACAAAAATGTTGCTTGTTTTTTTTATTCAGCACTTTTCTTTTTTCCATATTCTTGATGAAATCTTTTGTTTCTGGATACCATGGTGTTATTAACGGCGTGTAGTAATGTGTGTCCTGTAACTGTCGTAGTCCTTCCTTTACGTCCTGTACCTCATCCACATGCTGCTCTTATCTGCTGGTTTCAATATTATGCTCGATTCTTCTTGTAACTCCTTCAAGGCCTTTGAATTCCTCCTGTGTAATATATATATATATATATATATATTTTTTTTAAGTGCAGTTTAAGTCTTTAACTGATTTGCTATCCGCGTCAACTAAATCTCGTTTGATCCGGAAGTAAGTTTGCGTCCGGCGTCCAATTAGAATTGGGGAGGATGGGTCTACCTGTCGGTGGATCCA
>NC_141256.1:18192523-18211918 GCF_054856555.1 Leptonotus elevatus | reverse complement strand
CTAACCCTAACCCTACCTAACCCTAACCCTAACCCTAACCCTAACCCTCACCCTAACCCTAACCCTAACCCCTAACCCTACCCAAACCCCTAACCCTAACCCTAACCCTCAACCCTACCCCTCACCTAACCCTCACCCCTAACCCTACCCTAACCCTAACCCTAACCTAACCCTAACCCTCACCCTAACCCTAACCCTAACCCTAACCCTAACCCTAACCCTAACCCTAACCCTAACCCTAACCCTAACCCTAACCCTAACCCTAACCCTAACCCTAACCCTAACCCTAACCCTAACCCTAACCCTAACCCTACCCACCCTAACCAAACCCTAACCCTAACCCTAACCCTAACCCTAACCCTACCCTAACCCTAACCCTAACCCTAACCCTAACCCTAACCTACCCTAACCCTAACCCTAACCCTAACCCTAACCCTAACCCTAACCCTAACCCTAACCCTAACCCTAACCCTAACCCTAACCCTAACCCTAACCCTAACCCTAACCCAACCCAACCCTAACCCTAACCCCTAACCCTAACCCTAACCCTAACCCTAACCCTAACCCTAACCCTAACCCTAACCCTAACCTAACCCTAACCCTAACCCTAACCCTAACCCTAACCCTAACCTAACCCTAACCCTAACCCTAACCCTAACCCTAACCCTAACCCTAACCCTAACCCTAACCCTAACCCTAACCCTACCCTAACCCTAACCTAACCCTAACCCTAACCCTAACCCTAACCCTAACCCTAACCTACCCTAACCCTAACCCTAACCCTAACCCTAACCCTAACCCCTAACCCTAACCCTAACCCTAACCCTACCCTAACCCTAACCCTAACCCTAACCCTAACCCTAACCCTAACCCTAACCCTAACCCTAACCCTAACCCTAACCCTAACCCTAACCCTAACCTAACCCTAACCCTAACCCTAACCCTAACCCTAACCCTAACCCTAACCCTAACCCTAACCCTAACCCTAACCCTAACCCTAACCCTAACCCTAACCCTAACCCTAACCCTAACCCTAACCCTAACCCTAACCCTAACCCTAACCCTAACCCTAACCCTAACCCTAACCCTAACCCTAACCCTAACCCTAACCCTAACCTAACCCTAACCCTAACCCTAACCCTAACCCTAACCCTAACCCTAACCCTAACCCTAACCCTAACCCTAACCCTAACCCTAACCCTAACCCTAACCCTAACCCTAACCCTAACCCTAACCCTAACCCTAACCCTAACCCTAACCCTAACCCTAACCCTAACCCTAACCCTAACCCTAACCCTAACCCTAACCCTAACCCTAACCCTAACCCTAACCCTAACCCTAACCCTAACCCTAACCCTAACCCTAACCCTAACCCTAACCCTAACCCTAACCTAACCCTAACCCTAACCCTAACCCTAACCCTAACCCTAACCCTAACCCTAACCCTAACCCTAACCCTAACCCTAACCCTAACCCTAACCCTAACCCTAACCCTAACCCTAACCCTAACCCTAACCCTAACCCTAACCCTAACCCTAACCCTAACCCTAACCCTAACCCTAACCCTAACCCTAACCCTAACCCTAACCCTAACCCTAACCCTAACCCTAACCCTAACCCTAACCCTAACCCTAACCCTAACCCTAACCCTAACCCTAACCCTAACCCTAACCCTAACCCTAACCCTAACCCTAACCCTAACCCTAACCCTAACCCTAACCCTAACCCTAACCCTAACCCTAACCCTAACCCTAACCCTAACCCTAACCCTAACCCTAACCCTAACCCTAACCCTAACCCTAACCCTAACCCTAACCCTAACCCTAACCCTAACCCTAACCCTAACCCTAACCCTAACCCTAACCCTAACCCTAACCCTAACCCTAACCCTAACCCTAACCCTAACCCTAACCCTAACCCTAACCCTAACCCTAACCCTAACCCTAACCCTAACCCTAACCCTAACCCTAACCCTAACCCTAACCCTAACCCTAACCCTAACCCTAACCCTAACCCTAACCCTAACCCTAACCCTAACCCTAACCCTAACCCTAACCCTAACCCTAACCCTAACCCTAACCCTAACCCTAACCCTAACCCTAACCCTAACCCTAACCCTAACCCTAACCCTAACCCTAACCCTAACCCTAACCCTAACCCTAACCCTAACCCTAACCCTAACCCTAACCCTAACCCTAACCCTAACCCTAACCCTAACCCTAACCCTAACCCTAACCCTAACCCTAACCCTAACCCTAACCCTAACCCTAACCCTAACCCTAACCCTAACCCTAACCCTAACCCTAACCCTAACCCTAACCCTAACCCTAACCCTAACCCTAACCCTAACCCTAACCCTAACCCTAACCCTAACCCTAACCCTAACCCTAACCCTAACCCTAACCCTAACCCTAACCCTAACCCTAACCCTAACCCTAACCCTAACCCTAACCCTAACCCTAACCCTAACCCTAACCCTAACCCTAACCCTAACCCTAACCCTAACCCTAACCCTAACCCTAACCCTAACCCTAACCCTAACCCTAACCCTAACCCTAACCCTAACCCTAACCCTAACCCTAACCCTAACCCTAACCCTAACCCTAACCCTAACCCTAACCCTAACCCTAACCCTAACCCTAACCCTAACCCTAACCCTAACCCTAACCCTAACCCTAACCCTAACCCTAACCCTAACCCTAACCCTAACCCTAACCCTAACCCTAACCCTAACCCTAACCCTAACCCTAACCCTAACCCTAACCCTAACCCTAACCCTAACCCTAACCCTAACCCTAACCCTAACCCTAACCCTAACCCTAACCCTAACCCTAACCCTAACCCTAACCCTAACCCTAACCCTAACCCTAACCCTAACCCTAACCCTAACCCTAACCCTAACCCTAACCCTAACCCTAACCCTAACCCTAACCCTAACCCTAACCCTAACCCTAACCCTAACCCTAACCCTAACCCTAACCCTAACCCTAACCCTAACCCTAACCCTAACCCTAACCCTAACCCTAACCCTAACCCTAACCCTAACCCTAACCCTAACCCTAACCCTAACCCTAACCCTAACCCTAACCCTAACCCTAACCCTAACCCTAACCCTAACCCTAACCCTAACCCTAACCCTAACCCTAACCCTAACCCTAACCCTAACCCTATCCCTAACCCTAACCCTAACCCTAACCCTAACCCTAACCCTAACCCTAACCCTAACCCTAACCCTAACCCTAACCCTAACCCTAACCCTAACCCTAACCCTAACCCTAACCCTAACCCTAACCCTAACCCTAACCCTAACCCTAACCCTAACCCTAACCCTAACCCTAACCCTAACCCTAACCCTAACCCTAACCCTAACCCTAACCCTAACCCTAACCCTAACCCTAACCCTAACCCTAACCCTAACCCTAACCCTAACCCTAACCCTAACCCTAACCCTAACCCTAACCCTAACCCTAACCCTAACCCTAACCCTAACCCTAACCCTAACCCTAACCCTAACCCTAACCCTAACCCTAACCCTAACCCTAACCCTAACCCTAACCCTAACCCTAACCCTAACCCTAACCCTAACCCTAACCCTAACCCTAACCCTAACCCTAACCCTAACCCTAACCCTAACCCTAACCCTAACCCTAACCCTAACCCTAACCCTAACCCTAACCCTAACCCTAACCCTAACCCTAACCCTAACCCTAACCCTAACCCTAACCCTAACCCTAACCCTAACCCTAACCCTAACCCTAACCCTAACCCTAACCCTAACCCTAACCCTAACCCTAACCCTAACCCTAACCCTAACCCTAACCCTAACCCTAACCCTAACCCTAACCCTAACCCTAACCCTAACCCTAACCCTAACCCTAACCCTAACCCTAACCCTAACCCTAACCCTAACCCTAACCCTAACCCTAACCCTAACCCTAACCCTAACCCTAACCCTAACCCTAACCCTAACCCTAACCCTAACCCTAACCCTAACCCTAACCCTAACCCTAACCCTAACCCTAACCCTAACCCTAACCCTAACCCTAACCCTAACCCTAACCCTAACCCTAACCCTAACCCTAACCCTAACCCTAACCCTAACCCTAACCCTAACCCTAACCCTAACCCTAACCCTAACCCTAACCCTAACCCTAACCCTAACCCTAACCCTAACCCTAACCCTAACCCTAACCCTAACCCTAACCCTAACCCTAACCCTAACCCTAACCCTAACCCTAACCCTAACCCTAACCCTAACCCTAACCCTAACCCTAACCCTAACCCTAACCCTAACCCTAACCCTAACCCTAACCCTAACCCTAACCCTAACCCTAACCCTAACCCTAACCCTAACCCTAACCCTAACCCTAACCCTAACCCTAACCCTAACCCTAACCCTAACCCTAACCCTAACCCTAACCCTAACCCTAACCCTAACCCTAACCCTAACCCTAACCCTAACCCTAACCCTAACCCTAACCCTAACCCTAACCCTAACCCTAACCCTAACCCTAACCCTAACCCTAACCCTAACCCTAACCCTAACCCTAACCCTAACCCTAACCCTAACCCTAACCCTAACCCTAACCCTAACCCTAACCCTAACCCTAACCCTAACCCTAACCCTAACCCTAACCCTAACCCTAACCCTAACCCTAACCCTAACCCTAACCCTAACCCTAACCCTAACCCTAACCCTAACCCTAACCCTAACCCTAACCCTAACCCTAACCCTAACCCTAACCCTAACCCTAACCCTAACCCTAACCCTAACCCTAACCCTAACCCTAACCCTAACCCTAACCCTAACCCTAACCCTAACCCTAACCCTAACCCTAACCCTAACCCTAACCCTAACCCTAACCCTAACCCTAACCCTAACCCTAACCCTAACCCTAACCCTAACCCTAACCCTAACCCTAACCCTAACCCTAACCCTAACCCTAACCCTAACCCTAACCCTAACCCTAACCCTAACCCTAACCCTAACCCTAACCCTAACCCTAACCCTAACCCTAACCCTAACCCTAACCCTAACCCTAACCCTAACCCTAACCCTAACCCTAACCCTAACCCTAACCCTAACCCTAACCCTAACCCTAACCCTAACCCTAACCCTAACCCTAACCCTAACCCTAACCCTAACCCTAACCCTAACCCTAACCCTAACCCTAACCCTAACCCTAACCCTAACCCTAACCCTAACCCTAACCCTAACCCTAACCCTAACCCTAACCCTAACCCTAACCCTAACCCTAACCCTAACCCTAACCCTAACCCTAACCCTAACCCTAACCCTAACCCTAACCCTAACCCTAACCCTAACCCTAACCCTAACCCTAACCCTAACCCTAACCCTAACCCTAACCCTAACCCTAACCCTAACCCTAACCCTAACCCTAACCCTAACCCTAACCCTAACCCTAACCCTAACCCTAACCCTAACCCTAACCCTAACCCTAACCCTAACCCTAACCCTAACCCTAACCCTAACCCTAACCCTAACCCTAACCCTAACCCTAACCCTAACCCTAACCCTAACCCTAACCCTAACCCTAACCCTAACCCTAACCCTAACCCTAACCCTAACCCTAACCCTAACCCTAACCCTAACCCTAACCCTAACCCTAACCCTAACCCTAACCCTAACCCTAACCCTAACCCTAACCCTAACCCTAACCCTAACCCTAACCCTAACCCTAACCCTAACCCTAACCCTAACCCTAACCCTAACCCTAACCCTAACCCTAACCCTAACCCTAACCCTAACCCTAACCCTAACCCTAACCCTAACCCTAACCCTAACCCTAACCCTAACCCTAACCCTAACCCTAACCCTAACCCTAACCCTAACCCTAACCCTAACCCTAACCCTAACCCTAACCCTAACCCTAACCCTAACCCTAACCCTAACCCTAACCCTAACCCTAACCCTAACCCTAACCCTAACCCTAACCCTAACCCTAACCCTAACCCTAACCCTAACCCTAACCCTAACCCTAACCCTAACCCTAACCCTAACCCTAACCCTAACCCTAACCCTAACCCTAACCCTAACCCTAACCCTAACCCTAACCCTAACCCTAACCCTAACCCTAACCCTAACCCTAACCCTAACCCTAACCCTAACCCTAACCCTAACCCTAACCCTAACCCTAACCCTAACCCTAACCCTAACCCTAACCCTAACCCTAACCCTAACCCTAACCCTAACCCTAACCCTAACCCTAACCCTAACCCTAACCCTAACCCTAACCCTAACCCTAACCCTAACCCTAACCCTAACCCTAACCCTAACCCTAACCCTAACCCTAACCCTAACCCTAACCCTAACCCTAACCCTAACCCTAACCCTAACCCTAACCCTAACCCTAACCCTAACCCTAACCCTAACCCTAACCCTAACCCTAACCCTAACCCTAACCCTAACCCTAACCCTAACCCTAACCCTAACCCTAACCCTAACCCTAACCCTAACCCTAACCCTAACCCTAACCCTAACCCTAACCCTAACCCTAACCCTAACCCTAACCCTAACCCTAACCCTAACCCTAACCCTAACCCTAACCCTAACCCTAACCCTAACCCTAACCCTAACCCTAACCCTAACCCTAACCCTAACCCTAACCCTAACCCTAACCCTAACCCTAACCCTAACCCTAACCCTAACCCTAACCCTAACCCTAACCCTAACCCTAACCCTAACCCTAACCCTAACCCTAACCCTAACCCTAACCCTAACCCTAACCCTAACCCTAACCCTAACCCTAACCCTAACCCTAACCCTAACCCTAACCCTAACCCTAACCCTAACCCTAACCCTAACCCTAACCCTAACCCTAACCCTAACCCTAACCCTAACCCTAACCCTAACCCTAACCCTAACCCTAACCCTAACCCTAACCCTAACCCTAACCCTAACCCTAACCCTAACCCTAACCCTAACCCTAACCCTAACCCTAACCCTAACCCTAACCCTAACCCTAACCCTAACCCTAACCCTAACCCTAACCCTAACCCTAACCCTAACCCTAACCCTAACCCTAACCCTAACCCTAACCCTAACCCTAACCCTAACCCTAACCCTAACCCTAACCCTAACCCTAACCCTAACCCTAACCCTAACCCTAACCCTAACCCTAACCCTAACCCTAACCCTAACCCTAACCCTAACCCTAACCCTAACCCTAACCCTAACCCTAACCCTAACCCTAACCCTAACCCTAACCCTAACCCTAACCCTAACCCTAACCCTAACCCTAACCCTAACCCTAACCCTAACCCTAACCCTAACCCTAACCCTAACCCTAACCCTAACCCTAACCCTAACCCTAACCCTAACCCTAACCCTAACCCTAACCCTAACCCTAACCCTAACCCTAACCCTAACCCTAACCCTAACCCTAACCCTAACCCTAACCCTAACCCTAACCCTAACCCTAACCCTAACCCTAACCCTAACCCTAACCCTAACCCTAACCCTAACCCTAACCCTAACCCTAACCCTAACCCTAACCCTAACCCTAACCCTAACCCTAACCCTAACCCTAACCCTAACCCTAACCCTAACCCTAACCCTAACCCTAACCCTAACCCTAACCCTAACCCTAACCCTAACCCTAACCCTAACCCTAACCCTAACCCTAACCCTAACCCTAACCCTAACCCTAACCCTAACCCTAACCCTAACCCTAACCCTAACCCTAACCCTAACCCTAACCCTAACCCTAACCCTAACCCTAACCCTAACCCTAACCCTAACCCTAACCCTAACCCTAACCCTAACCCTAACCCTAACCCTAACCCTAACCCTAACCCTAACCCTAACCCTAACCCTAACCCTAACCCTAACCCTAACCCTAACCCTAACCCTAACCCTAACCCTAACCCTAACCCTAACCCTAACCCTAACCCTAACCCTAACCCTAACCCTAACCCTAACCCTAACCCTAACCCTAACCCTAACCCTAACCCTAACCCTAACCCTAACCCTAACCCTAACCCTAACCCTAACCCTAACCCTAACCCTAACCCTAACCCTAACCCTAACCCTAACCCTAACCCTAACCCTAACCCTAACCCTAACCCTAACCCTAACCCTAACCCTAACCCTAACCCTAACCCTAACCCTAACCCTAACCCTAACCCTAACCCTAACCCTAACCCTAACCCTAACCCTAACCCTAACCCTAACCCTAACCCTAACCCTAACCCTAACCCTAACCCTAACCCTAACCCTAACCCTAACCCTAACCCTAACCCTAACCCTAACCCTAACCCTAACCCTAACCCTAACCCTAACCCTAACCCTAACCCTAACCCTAACCCTAACCCTAACCCTAACCCTAACCCTAACCCTAACCCTAACCCTAACCCTAACCCTAACCCTAACCCTAACCCTAACCCTAACCCTAACCCTAACCCTAACCCTAACCCTAACCCTAACCCTAACCCTAACCCTAACCCTAACCCTAACCCTAACCCTAACCCTAACCCTAACCCTAACCCTAACCCTAACCCTAACCCTAACCCTAACCCTAACCCTAACCCTAACCCTAACCCTAACCCTAACCCTAACCCTAACCCTAACCCTAACCCTAACCCTAACCCTAACCCTAACCCTAACCCTAACCCTAACCCTAACCCTAACCCTAACCCTAACCCTAACCCTAACCCTAACCCTAACCCTAACCCTAACCCTAACCCTAACCCTAACCCTAACCCTAACCCTAACCCTAACCCTAACCCTAACCCTAACCCTAACCCTAACCCTAACCCTAACCCTAACCCTAACCCTAACCCTAACCCTAACCCTAACCCTAACCCTAACCCTAACCCTAACCCTAACCCTAACCCTAACCCTAACCCTAACCCTAACCCTAACCCTAACCCTAACCCTAACCCTAACCCTAACCCTAACCCTAACCCTAACCCTAACCCTAACCCTAACCCTAACCCTAACCCTAACCCTAACCCTAACCCTAACCCTAACCCTAACCCTAACCCTAACCCTAACCCTAACCCTAACCCTAACCCTAACCCTAACCCTAACCCTAACCCTAACCCTAACCCTAACCCTAACCCTAACCCTAACCCTAACCCTAACCCTAACCCTAACCCTAACCCTAACCCTAACCCTAACCCTAACCCTAACCCTAACCCTAACCCTAACCCTAACCCTAACCCTAACCCTAACCCTAACCCTAACCCTAACCCTAACCCTAACCCTAACCCTAACCCTAACCCTAACCCTAACCCTAACCCTAACCCTAACCCTAACCCTAACCCTAACCCTAACCCTAACCCTAACCCTAACCCTAACCCTAACCCTAACCCTAACCCTAACCCTAACCCTAACCCTAACCCTAACCCTAACCCTAACCCTAACCCTAACCCTAACCCTAACCCTAACCCTAACCCTAACCCTAACCCTAACCCTAACCCTAACCCTAACCCTAACCCTAACCCTAACCCTAACCCTAACCCTAACCCTAACCCTAACCCTAACCCTAACCCTAACCCTAACCCTAACCCTAACCCTAACCCTAACCCTAACCCTAACCCTAACCCTAACCCTAACCCTAACCCTAACCCTAACCCTAACCCTAACCCTAACCCTAACCCTAACCCTAACCCTAACCCTAACCCTAACCCTAACCCTAACCCTAACCCTAACCCTAACCCTAACCCTAACCCTAACCCTAACCCTAACCCTAACCCTAACCCTAACCCTAACCCTAACCCTAACCCTAACCCTAACCCTAACCCTAACCCTAACCCTAACCCTAACCCTAACCCTAACCCTAACCCTAACCCTAACCCTAACCCTAACCCTAACCCTAACCCTAACCCTAACCCTAACCCTAACCCTAACCCTAACCCTAACCCTAACCCTAACCCTAACCCTAACCCTAACCCTAACCCTAACCCTAACCCTAACCCTAACCCTAACCCTAACCCTAACCCTAACCCTAACCCTAACCCTAACCCTAACCCTAACCCTAACCCTAACCCTAACCCTAACCCTAACCCTAACCCTAACCCTAACCCTAACCCTAACCCTAACCCTAACCCTAACCCTAACCCTAACCCTAACCCTAACCCTAACCCTAACCCTAACCCTAACCCTAACCCTAACCCTAACCCTAACCCTAACCCTAACCCTAACCCTAACCCTAACCCTAACCCTAACCCTAACCCTAACCCTAACCCTAACCCTAACCCTAACCCTAACCCTAACCCTAACCCTAACCCTAACCCTAACCCTAACCCTAACCCTAACCCTAACCCTAACCCTAACCCTAACCCTAACCCTAACCCTAACCCTAACCCTAACCCTAACCCTAACCCTAACCCTAACCCTAACCCTAACCCTAACCCTAACCCTAACCCTAACCCTAACCCTAACCCTAACCCTAACCCTAACCCTAACCCTAACCCTAACCCTAACCCTAACCCTAACCCTAACCCTAACCCTAACCCTAACCCTAACCCTAACCCTAACCCTAACCCTAACCCTAACCCTAACCCTAACCCTAACCCTAACCCTAACCCTAACCCTAACCCTAACCCTAACCCTAACCCTAACCCTAACCCTAACCCTAACCCTAACCCTAACCCTAACCCTAACCCTAACCCTAACCCTAACCCTAACCCTAACCCTAACCCTAACCCTAACCCTAACCCTAACCCTAACCCTAACCCTAACCCTAACCCTAACCCTAACCCTAACCCTAACCCTAACCCTAACCCTAACCCTAACCCTAACCCTAACCCTAACCCTAACCCTAACCCTAACCCTAACCCTAACCCTAACCCTAACCCTAACCCTAACCCTAACCCTAACCCTAACCCTAACCCTAACCCTAACCCTAACCCTAACCCTAACCCTAACCCTAACCCTAACCCTAACCCTAACCCTAACCCTAACCCTAACCCTAACCCTAACCCTAACCCTAACCCTAACCCTAACCCTAACCCTAACCCTAACCCTAACCCTAACCCTAACCCTAACCCTAACCCTAACCCTAACCCTAACCCTAACCCTAACCCTAACCCTAACCCTAACCCTAACCCTAACCCTAACCCTAACCCTAACCCTAACCCAAACCCTAACCCTAACCCTAACCCTAACCCTAACCCTAACCCTAACCCTAACCCTAACCCTAACCCTAACCCTAACCCTAACCCTAACCCCAACCTTAACCTCAACCCTAACCCCAACCCTAACCCTAACCCCAACCCTAACCCCAGCCCTAACCTCAACCCCAGCCCTAACCTCAACCTTAACCCCAGCCCTGGCCCTAACCCCAACCCTAGCCCCAGCCCTAACCTCAACCCTAGCCCCAGCCCTAGCCCCAGCCCTAGCCCCAACCCTAACCTCAACCCTAACCTCAACCCTAACCTCAACCCTGGCCCTAACCCCAACCCTAACCTCAACCCTGGCCCTAACCCTAACCCCAACCCTAGCCCCAGCCCTAACCCCAACCCTAGCCCCAGCCCTAACCTCAACCCTAGCCCCAGCCCTAACCCTAGCCCTAACCCCAACCCTAACCCCAACCTGTCTCAGGTATGGTGTTCAACTTTCCCCAGCACAAATGCCTAACCTCAACCACGTTGAGTCTGGTGCGAGCCCTGTTTTCGGTTTCTGTGTACACCCTATCCCGGTCTGAAAACCTAACCTCAACCATGGTGGGTCCTATATGAATCCTGCTTTGGTCTAAACCATAAACCCAACCAGTGGAGGGAGTTATAGAAACCCTGATTAATTTCATAGCCCTAAATCCTAAAGGCCTAACTCCAGCTAATCCAATCACAGTGTGTGACACCTCGAATAATAACCTTAGCTAGACGGACGACCGTGGAGAACTTGGCTTTGATACCGTTTGGTAGGGATTATTGGATGGGTTTCTCAAAAAGGGAAATGATAACCCAACCAGTGGAGGGAGTTATAGAAACCCTGATTAATTTCATAGCCCTAAATCCTAAAGGCCTAACTCCAGCTAATCCAATCACAGTGGGTAACACCTCGAATAATAACCGTGGAGAACTTGGCTTTGATACCGTTTGGTAGGGATTATTGGATGGGTTTCTCAAAAAGGGAAATGATTATGAAGAGTACAGGTTCAACAAGAGTCAAACACATTTTGGTTATTAAGAATTTTTATGAAACCGAGGTGAGACATAAGCACAAGAGTTGCAGAATAACGAGCGCCGGCCAGTGCCTTGCCCTAGGGTACCTTGACAACCGTCCAGTCTAATGATGAGGCGGGAGGTACTCGGGAGTTAACCCCTTTCCAAAAACCTAACCCTAACCCTAACCCTAACCCTAACCCTAACCCTAACCCTAACCCTAACCCTAACCTAACCCTAACCCTAACCCTAACCCTAACCCTAACCCTAACCCTAACCCTAACCCTAACCCTAACCCTAAACCCTAAACCCTAACCCTAACCCTAACCCTAACCCTAACCCTAACCCTAACCCTAACCCTAACCCTAACCCTAACCCTAACCCTAACCCTAAACCCTAACCCTAACCCTAACCCTAACCCTAACCCTAACCCTAACCCTAACCCTAACCCTAACCCTAAACCCTAACCCTAACCCTAACCCTAACCCTAACCCTAACCCTAACCCTAACCCTAACCCTAACCCTAACCCTAACCCTAACCCTAACCCTAACCCCTAACCCCTAACCCTAACCCTAACCCTAACCCTAACCCTAACCCTAACCCTAACCCTAACCCTAACCCTAACCCTAACCCTAACCCTAACCCTAACCCTAACCCTAACCCTAACCCAACCCTAACCCTAACCCTAACCCTAACCCTAACCCTAACCCTAACCCTAACCCTAACCCTAACCCCTAACCCTAACCCTAACCCTAACCCTAACCCTAACCCTAACCCTAACCCTAACCCTAACCCCTAACCCTAACCCTAACCCTAACCCTAACCCTAACCCTAACCCTAACCCTAACCCTAACCCTAACCCTCTCTCTCTCTCTCTCTCTTTCTCCCTCTCTCTCCCTCTCTCGCTTGCTCTCTCTCTCTCTTGCTCTCTCTCTCGCTCTTTCTCTCTCTCGCACTCCCTCTCTCTCTCTCCCTGTCTCTCTGTCTCTCTCTCTCTCTCTCTCTCTCTCTCTCTTAGCTGGCCCTACACCTGCCTAAAACCTAACTTCTGTTCTTTAGCGACATCTTTTGGTGATAATCGCTCCTGTAGCAACATATTAGTTACAATTGAGAACGATTCATCCTACGGCAACTGCCCTCGGCTGAAGGTGAGTACCTTTTATACATCTGAGCATAAAACATATACAAAACTGAGGATGAAAATCAGTTAGGGAGGGAGGTAATACTTTACTTCATAGAAGGTGTATAATGGGTACCACTTAAATGGTATATAATGAAATACCGTATGTTTGATGTAAAAACTTCTGGACAGGACACAAGGTCGGACTGACAATTTCAGCTCCCTTGGGAGTGAAAAACAGGTACTAAAGACTGGGTTTGAAAAAAGCAGGTCGATGGTCTTGCATAAACTCCATTAGCCTCTGAGGTAATCCCGAAAGGTCACCAATAGAGGGAGACATTTCACTAAAGCAAGATGACAATGAAACGGGAGAAAATGGCAAAAATCTATCAAAGCATGGAACGATTTTTATGGGACCTTGTTGGACAATGAACTTCACATGTCATAGTTTAAACATAAAATAGGACAAATTTAAAATACAATTTCCAAATGGGGTATTACATGGATGGTTTTTTCACTAAGTGTACAATTGCTTACAATGGACTTGGATAACAGAAGAATTGAAGGAGATCAATTGAATTGGATTTAAAATAGAGGAACACACCCCGGAGCTTGATCAACTCTGGCGGGGCCGTCCTTGGGTGAGGGTGTCTAGTGATAATGGCCGAAACACCCTATGATCTCAAGGTTCATTACTGATGATGTGTTCCTACCCTAAATCACAGCAGGGACACTATAAATCTGATAATGGAAATAGAAACTAATACCCTGCTGTAATCATTACAGTAATAATAATTTTTCACTTAATTTAAAAATATTTGTTTTTGGACCTTTTTTGTGGGGCTAATTATGGTTTCATGGGAGGTTAAAATCCAGCCCTTATCCCTAGCCCCTATCCCTAACCTCAACCCTAACCTCAACCCTAACCCCAACCCTAACCTCAACCCTAACCCCAACCCTAACCCCAGCCCTAACCCCAACCCTAACCTCAACCCTAACCCCAGCTAATCTGGGAATGGAAATAGAAACTAATACCCTGCTGTAATCATTACAGTAATAATAATTTTTCACTTAATTTAAAAATACTTGTTTTTGGACCTTTTTTGTGGGGCTAATTATGGTCTCATGGGAGGTTAAAATCCAGCCCTTATCCCTAACCCCAACCCTAGCCCCTATCCCTTATCCCTAACCCTAACCTCAACCCTGACCCCAACCCTAGCCCCGACCCTAGCCTCAGCCCTAGCCCCAACCCTAACCCCAACCTTAACCTCAACCCTAACCCCAACCCTGGCCCTAACCCTAACCCCAGCCCTAACCCCAACCCTAACCCCAGCCCTAACCTCAACCCTAACCTTAACCCTAACCCCAACCCTAACCTCAACCTTAACCCCAGCCCTGGCCCTAACCCCAACCCTAGCCCCAGCCCTAACCTCAACCCTAGCCCCAGCCCTAGCCCCAACCCTAACCCCAACCCTAACCTCAACCCTAACCCCAACCCTGGCCCTAACCCCAACCCTAACCTCAACCCTAACCTTAACCCTAACCCCAACCCTAACCTCAACCTTAACCCCAGCCCTGGCCCTAACCCTAACCCCAGCCCTAACCCCAACCCTAGCCCCAGCCCTAACCTCAACCCTAGCCCCAGCCCTAACCCTAGCCCTAACCCCAACCCTAACCCTAACCCCAACCTGTCTCAGGTATGGTGTTCAACTTTCCCCAGCACAAATGCCTAACCTCAACCACGTTGAGTCTGGTACGAGCCCTGTTTTCGGTTTCTGTGTACACCCTATCCCGGTCTGAAAACCTAACCTCAACCATGGTGGGTCCTATATAAATCCTGCTTTGTTTTAAACCATAAACCCAACCAGTGGAGGGAGTTATAGAAACCCTGATTAATTTCATAGCCCTAAATCCTAAAGGCCTAACTCCAGCTAATCCAATCACAGTGTGTGACACCTCGAATAATAACCTTAGCTAGACGGACGACCGTGGAGAACTTGGCTTTGATACCGTTTGGTAGGGATTATTGGATGGGTTTCTCAAAAAGGGAAATGATAACCCAACCAGTGGAGGGAGTTATAGAAACCCTGATTAATTTCATAGCCCTAAATCCTAAAGGCCTAACTCCAGCTAATCCAATCACAGTGGGTAACACCTCGAATAATAACCGTGGAGAACTTGGCTTTGATACCGTTTGGTAGGGATTATTGGATGGGTTTCTCAAAAAGGGAAATGATTATGAAGAGTACAGGTTCAACAAGAGCCAAACACATTTTGGTTATTAAGAATTTTTATGAAACCGAGGTGAGACATAAGCACAAGAGTTGCAGAATAACGAGCGCCGGCCAGTGCCTTGCCCTAGGGTACCTTGACAACCGTCCAGTCTAATGATGAGGCGGGAGGTACTCGGGAGTTAACCCCTTTCCAAAAACCTAACCCAGCCAGAGCCTTCGGAGGGTCGGACTCGGTCAAAGCAGTATGTGTCTCACCATGTAATTTAAATATACTGTTATACGTACGTGTTATTATGTATGTAAACAGGGAATATATCAAGGCTGAACATCATTTAAAACGAACTAACGCTACAGCTCCAGTCCAAAATAGACTCCGAAACATGGACACATTCGACTATTCAGACATTAGAGGAACACTACACGGACTGTATGACGTAGGCGGTAGAAAAAACTAAGGGTCTTACGGCTAAGAGCTGTTAATCTGTCAATCCGGTCCGGGTCCGGACCGAGGGAGATTTCCCGTGTTGAGTCAAATTAAGCCGCAAAAAGATGGACTAATAGGGACCTCAGCAGAGTGAAACAGGACTGGTTCTGACACCTCCTCTTTTTCAAGAGAAACAAAGGTCTAAGCAGTTTAATTAATACAGGAATAGTAACACGGATTGTAATAAGGTGGACAAACCACACGAACTTCAGACTTTGAGTTAAAACTTTGGCCTTGACACACAGGTAGGGGGAGATATATTAAAGTCAATGTTCAGATTATTAGGATTGCGCAATCCGATGGTGGAGGATACATCTTTTTCACATAGGGGACTCTTTATAATATCAACTAGAGGTGAGCCTCACACAAATAAATCATTGTATCCCTGATGACTTTTGTATATAATAAAAATAATAAAATAAAAAAATTGGTATGTTGGACTACTTTCACTCTTCTTCCCGTTCTTCCCTCAGAATAGGAGGGAGTCAGTGGGAGGTTAGAGTCGCCAGCCCGGTCCGGCTACGGAGGGCTCGGTCCGTACAGACCCCTCTCCGAGACTCTAACCTCTCCTTCTCAAAGATTCATTTCCTCCCACTCTTTCTTCCCCCCACACGCACACACACACACACTCTCTCTCTTTTCTTTCTCCCCGGCATCACTGTTTCTCACTATTTCTTCTATTTTTCTTTTTTCTCTCTCTCTCTTCCTTCCTCATTAAAATAAATTTGTACTCAAGGATTTAATTAATAAACTTTGGAATTTTCTTCTAACTAACTCGTTTTCTGACTCCTTCTGTATGCAGGAGAGATTGGTTTAATTTGAACGATTTCTCAGGTTGACCACTGGATGGCGGTAGGGTTCAATATATGGACTCCAAATGAATATAAAAAGTAACACTTATGGACAAATAACCATAAAACTGGAAAGTCTTAATGGCCTTAAGAAAATATGTGATTATAAGGTAATTTTTATACAATATGGAATTCATAGTTCTCTTAAAAGAACTTCGAATTGTTAGGGATTTTTGATGGAAAGAAAATCACATTATGATTGAATTTGATTTATTGGTCATTATAAAACATTAACATGGAAATTTTGTTTCTCTTAGGAACTTTGATTTGGAAATGACAAAATGGTTGAAAGAAAATCACATTAGGGTCAAATCGTTTCTTAATTGGCAAACCGTTTGATATGGAGAAATTTGCATAATTGGGGTTCTCAGGTTAGGGAGGAGTTGGAGGGGAGTTCGTGGAAATTACCCAGAACACACTGCATATTCCGTTTTAAAATAGGGCTTTAAATCGTTGGTATAAATGGATTGGATTCTGAGAATTTGGATTTAATAACTAAAGGTGATATTAGAGATTAAAACCCGAGGGTTTATTTGAAGAAAAATTATAAGAGTTTGACACCGTAATTTTAAATGGTACTGATAAGAATGACCTCCGGGGATTTTTCGTCTCGGTGGTTAGGACAAACCATCCTGATCCAGATTGGTAAGTACATGCAGTCTGTTCTGGTGTATTTCTTATGCAGTTTTGAATACCAGGGGCTTTGCGGTGTAATGTAGCACTGGTACTTTTCTAACTTTCTCTTTCTTTCTGACTTTTGCCTTATCTCTTTCTTTCCTTCGTTCTCTTTACCTTTCTCTCTTGGCCTTTCCCTTTGTCTTTTTCTCTCTTTCTCTTCTTATCCACTGTACATTACCCTAGTTTGATCTCCATTTATTTTTTGATTTTTTCTCGTTTTGTTTCTCTCGTTCTCTCCTTTTTTCTGGTAATAACTTTTTTCTCTCTCTCTCTCTTTTTTTCTCTCTCTCTCTCTCTCTCTCTCTTTCTCCCTCTCTCTCCCTCTCTCGCTTGCTCTCTCTCTCTCTTGCTCTCTCTCTCGCTCTTTCTCTCTCTCGCACTCCCTCTCTCTCTCTCCCTGTCTCTCTGTCTCTCTCTCTCTCTCTCTCTCTCTCTCTCTTAGCTGGCCCTACACCTGCCTAAAACCTAACTTCTGTTCTTTAGCGACATCTTTTGGTGATAATCGCTCCTGTAGCAACATATTAGTTACAATTGAGAACGATTCATCCTACGGCAACTGCCCTCGGCTGAAGGTGAGTACCTTTTATACATCTGAGCATAAAACATATACAAAACTGAGGATGAAAATCAGTTAGGGAGGGAGGTAATACTTTACTTCATAGAAGGTGTATAATGGGTACCACTTAAATGGTATATAATGAAATACCGTATGTTTGATGTAAAAACTTCTGGACAGGACACAAGGTCGGACTGACAATTTCAGCTCCCTTGGGAGTGAAAAACAGGTACTAAAGACTGGGTTTGAAAAAAGCAGGTCGATGGTCTTGCATAAACTCCATTAGCCTCTGAGGTAATCCCGAAAGGTCACCAATAGAGGGAGACATTTCACTAAAGCAAGATGACAATGAAACGGGAGAAAATGGCAAAAATCTATCAAAGCATGGAACGATTTTTATGGGACCTTGTTGGACAATGAACTTCACATGTCATAGTTTAAACATAAAATAGGACAAATTTAAAATACAATTTCCAAATGGGGTATTACATGGATGGTTTTTTCACTAAGTGTACAATTGCTTACAATGGACTTGGATAACAGAAGAATTGAAGGAGATCAATTGAATTGGATTTAAAATAGAGGAACACACCCCGGAGCTTGATCAACTCTGGCGGGGCCGTCCTTGGGTGAGGGTGTCTAGTGATAATGGCCGAAACACCCTATGATCTCAAGGTTCATTACTGATGATGTGTTCCTACCCTAAATCACAGCAGGGACACTATAAATCTGATAATGGAAATAGAAACTAATACCCTGCTGTAATCATTACAGTAATAATAATTTTTCACTTAATTTAAAAATATTTGTTTTTGGACCTTTTTTGTGGGGCTAATTATGGTTTCATGGGAGGTTAAAATCCAGCCCTTATCCCTAGCCCCTATCCCTAACCTCAACCCTAACCTCAACCCTAACCCTAGCCCTAACCTCAACCCTAACCCCAACCCTAACCTCAACCCTAACCCCAACCCTAACCCCAGCCCTAACCCCAACCCTAACCTCAACCCTAACCCCAGCTAATCTGGGAATGGAAATAGAAACTAATACCCTGCTGTAATCATTACAGTAATAATAATTTTTCACTTAATTTAAAAATACTTGTTTTTGGACCTTTTTTGTGGGGCTAATTATGGTCTCATGGGAGGTTAAAATCCAGCCCTTATCCCTAACCCCAACCCTAGCCCCTATCCCTTATCCCTAACCCTAACCTCAACCCTAGCCCCGACCCTAGCCTCAGCCCTAGCCCCAACCCTAACCCCAACCTTAACCTCAACCCTAACCCCAACCCTGGCCCTAACCCTAACCCCAGCCCTAACCCCAACCCTAACCCCAGCCCTAA